>NC_140127.1:23262547-23862547 GCF_964035555.1 Netta rufina | reverse complement strand
TATTTCTTATAACTTTTCAATGTCAACAAGAGGTATCTGGTCATCTTGAACTCATAATGTCTTAATTATAGAATATGTGTAATATTAAACTGCATTTTATTCACAAAGCACAATGCTAAAATACATACCATACATGTACTTTAAAAGGTTTGAAAAGGCTGTTTTGATTTTCTCTCCTCCACAGTAGGAGACCTGTAATTTCAATGGCAAATTTCTCTACCTCAGACACAACCTATAATCAGGTATATTTTAGGCTAAATAGTTATCATTCATTCCACTGCACCAGCCAAAACTAAAAAACTTGTCCTACAGACCTGAATGTCAGCTGCTTATGCTTATATTTTCTGCCTCCTTGTACAGACAGGTATGCAATTAAAGAACTTTTCAGACTAATAAAAAGGTAAGAGGATAATTAGATCCCTTACAGAATCGCACATGCAATTATCAAACCATTTTTTCCTGAATTTTCATTTTTTTACTTGTAATTTTTTAAAATTCTTGAAGTTCAGCGTATATGCTCTGTGCTGTGCTTCTCGAGTGAGAAATACAGTCAGAGGAGACATTGCAAAGGTGGTCCTGACTTGTTCCATCCAACCCAAATGGCCTTTGGCACTCTGCAATTACTGTGATGCCAAGTGCATCAGTCCCCTTTTCTTTTCAGCCTCATTATTTCTTTACTCCTCTTGCAAGAGCTTGCAGGCCAGAACTGTGTGGTACCACAGACCACCACATAGGAGACTTCATAAATGATTTCATAAATGTTTAGCATGCTAGGGTTCCTTATTCTAACTTCTTATATTTGAATCAATTTTCTACCAATAGATTTTAACAACAACAACAAAAAAAAACATTTGGAATTTATATTGATTTATCTCCCACTATTAATAGTAGCTACTTTATCATTACGATCACCAGTCTAATATAGAAAAATGCATGGGAAAAGACATAAATGGTAAAGTTCAAAATGACTGAAAATTCTTGTGACAAATGCATCTCCAAATTGTTTAAAGGAACATCACGTACATCTCAAATATGGCAAACAACATCAAGCTGCTAGCTTGTTTCCTGTGAGAAAAGCTCCTCTAAATCTCATCTCAAACTGTTTGGAAAGATGTTTTCCCTTAAGGGATTATTACTGTAACCACGAAAAAAGATTTAGGATCTTTACATCAAATAATGTGAAAGAAGCCAAAAAACTGTCTATCCTGCCAGCCAAGAGGAAGAATGGAATGAGATGGCTTATTTTTGACATCTCCTCACTGCTTCTCTTTACCCTGTAAGTAAGTACTTCTAGGTGGGGCATACAGAAAATACAGCTCAGGGACAGCTATTGTTGCACCAGGTAGTTCCAATGTTTGTAACTGCTGTTGAATTACTCGTATCAAAGAAACAGAGAACGGATATAGGATCAATAACAATTTAGGAACAAAAAAACACTACCACACAAACCGACCAAACAAACAAACAAAAAAAAATCACCATAAAAAAATCAAAATCAAAATACAATCAAAATCCATCCAACCACCCTCCTCACAGACCTTTATTAGATAAGCCACCACTTACAAACCTGGGCTATTGCAGTGTCATGGATAAAGGAGAAGAAATGATCTACGGCATTTTATGAATTAGCCTAAGGGGATCTTCAAATGTTTTCATAGACCTTGTACCGCATCTTAAGGAACTGTCTCATATCCCAATCGTGATTGTATAAACACCCCTTAGCATTACAAAAACAGTTTTTGTTGAAATTAAACGCAAACCTGAATATTTTTCTATTTTTCTCTTAATAAAGTTAAGTAGCTAGAAAGGAGAAGCACAGCCAGCACTGGAGAACTGTTGAACTCTCTCTGGACCACCACAGCATTCCACAAGCCAACCTGGGAACAGCTGACCTAGACCGTTCTCCTGCCAATCAATGATTTGGTCTCCATAAAAGTAATTTCTATGCTTAGCTCTTTTCTTTTTAATTAATTACGAATAAAGCCAATATCCATTTTCTTTAGATTTTAATGTCTGGAACCAATACCAAGGTTTGCCCTCACAGTAAGATCTCCAGCTGAAAAGCTCCTTTGCCATTAAACACTTTTTCTGCAAGGTGACCATAAGGCTTCTCTTATGGAGTTTATACATCAAAAAATAAGGCTACCAAAAATGCTGACTTATGAAAAGAAACAGAAGAAGCCTGGTTACTAACCATTTGTTTTCATTTCATTCAGGAAATAAAAGGAAAACAGTAGTGAAAATAGGTGTGCAGGGTACCTGAATTCCACAGAAGGGTCTTGAATCCAACACTTTTTCTTCCTAATGCTCATCTGATACAGGGCAAGCTGTAGTCACATAACTTTAGAAAGATTTGAGATGATGACAGATGAAGAGATATAGCTATAGCTCTCTTCCTTTATAAGTTTTTTTTTTTTTTAAACTGCATTCTGTCAAGGACCAGATAAAACTGGAAAGCAGAAGCGAGATAGAAAACTCTGAGATTATATTGCTTGCTTTTACAGAATAGGTAAGAAAGCAAAACAATGCTGTCATCTCTTCTTTCTGACAAGCCTTGTAGCATTTTCCTTTTCAGTCTCTCTCAAATCTTTAACTACACCTGTATCATATCACCAATGACATCACGAACTTAGAAAGAAACTCAGTACTAATCTAAACATTTTATGCTAGGCAAAAAAATTGACTAATGACTTCACTCAACAGGTATAAAAAGAAAGATGAATCAAAGAGGATTATTTACCCAAAGCTTACAATGTATTCCAAGATCAGGAAGTCTGTGCAAAATGCAAAAACTGTCTCCAAGTAGATCATCCTTTCTTCAGGTAAGATAAACTTCTTATATGCCAGATAATAATAATAATAATCTGGCCATATTTCTTAGTTTGTAACATGAAAAATATATATCTTTCAAGCAACTGGAATTAGGACAGTTGTTGGGGGAATAATATCTATGGAGCTGAATGGTATCAGTGTTGTAGTTTTCCTTGTTAAAGCTATTTGAGTTGCATTATCCCTGTGCTGTGTGGCTGCCTAGCACTAGCTCACACTCAGGATTAAAAATTTTTGGTAGAATACACCATTTCACATAGACAGGTTTCATGAGAAATGAAGACAGAAGATGTATTTAAAAAAAAAAAAGTTTGCTTTTGTTTTCTGAATTTTTCTTAATCTTCTCTCAAGAAGGCTCTGAGCAATAAGAATTATCGTGACAAGGGAATGATATTTCCATGGGCTACCATTTAATCATTGGCTATGCAGTTACATATCATACTTATATATACATATGGATGTCTTCAGCTAGAAGAATCTAGTTGAAAAAGGAAACTAGATTTACTATAAAATCAGTTTTCTTCAAAGCGTTAGAAAGAAGTGTAAAAAAAAAAAAGCCCACAACCAACAAAAAGACCAAATATTGTAACAAGAGCAAACCCTAGCAAATATTTTGAAGTGTGACTATTTTTACACAACTTTTGTGGAAACCATTGTTTTAAGATGATGTAATAATTGTTATAGATACCTAAAATAGAATATGGCATGTATATTTTTCCTTTAACAGAAGCTCACAGGCTCAATGCACAATCCCTGCACACTCTTACCTGTTCACTAGCCTTGAGCTAGTCCTGAAGAATAAAAACTGGACATATACCTGAGGATGTTGCATGAAAACACACAAAAAAGCTACTTTACACAAGTATCTCTTAATATGCCAAGGTTCAGCTCCTAAAAGGCTCTCTTTGCAATGTGAATCCTGTCTGCACATGTCCTAATACAGTCTTCACTAACAAAATTACAGGCTAAATACAGCAAACAGATAAAATTAAGTTTAATGGAAAATGTCATAACAAAACTGGACATCATAATCTTTTTTTTTTTTTTTTGAAAACCAAATATATTTGTGGGTTAAGCATTTTCCTCCTGGCAGTAGTATCTTCAGCTGTTTTTCCTATATATTTTAAAATTTATTTTTTTCTTTCCCCATTGTGGCAATAAATAAGTTTTAAGTATGCACGGCCATAAACAGATTTGCAAGGAGCACTTGGATTGTAGTAAGAGTGAGAACTTACTGTCTTGCTGATGTAATTTGTGCTGATATTCATGCACTGGAGTCCTTCACTGTTGCAGCAACCTCCACATCTGTAGATGGATACACATGGGGGCTTAAAGAAGGTGTTTGTAGTTGCTCCAAACTCTTTTCCCACATCTACGCACACTTCACGTGGCATGCACTGAGTTTTTCTCCATTCAGTATCAATACCTGCCAAAATATAGGGAATTTCATATGTTATAAAGCAGCTGCTTAAAAACAGTACTCTTCTGCAGTAAATAAGTAGCCTTTTTTTTTTTTTTTTATGATTAGAAACAGAATATGCATTGCAAGAGTCCCACCCTTTATTCAATGAAATACACATTGTTCAGTGTTAACTTCTAGCTAATTTTCTCTTCAAAGGCATGTGCCATGGAGCAGAGGCATATTTACAATGGAGCTGTGGATGCTGAAGCTGCATGGGTACCTTCTTTGCTTGAGTTAAGTCCCACCTTAAGCGATGTCTAGAGAAGTACTGCAGATTTCTGAAAATTAAAATTTAATGGTCCCAACACTGTACTCCATTTGGAGTACTATACATTAAAAACAATAAATTTGCTGTCTCCACATTTAACATGAAATTAATTTGAATACGTTCACTTTGTTAACTACAAGAGTGTAATTTAAAGCAAAAGGCTATTATTTAGCTATCATGCACGCCACGTGATTTAACCTGAATGGTGGTATATACACTTAGATCATCCACATAAATTTCAGCCAGTATTTCACATAGTGTTATACAGCCTTTACCAAAAGCAGAGTTACACTAAACAGCCATGAGACTTGCAGTTGTACAGGCCATTTATTCTCTGATGGAGCCAGTATTTGGTAGGCAACTCAGAGAAAATGGGCTCCATTAAGGTACATGATTTCCAATATCATGTCAAAAATTACTACTATAAATCTTGTGTTCCTCTGCCTGCAAGCACTTGCTAAATTGTAAGCTTCAGGTCACATAAAATATTAAGGGGGTACTGACATATTTGTTTGAAAGCTGTTTTTTTCTTGTTTGAATATAAGTCAGCTGTCCTCTTGTAAAAGGAAAAAGTTACAAGTGGATAGTTTGACCTCCTACAGCAATAACACATAAGAAAAGAAAACATTATCAGCCATGACTTAATTGCAGAAAATGAGCAGAATCAGTTACTGAATTGAACTATTAATGTCTTCTTTGCTTTTTACAAATTTTTTATAGCCTCTACAAATCAAGATTTCTTATACCTTAAGAGAAACAATTTCTTACATTTACCGAGCTAAGAAAGCAATCTATAGCTTTCTGAAAATGGATATACCAAAAATACTTCTGTGGAGCAATTCATTTCACTGTGAAAAGTTGACAATGAAGTTTTTTTTATAATCATTACATCAAATGAAACTGCTGAGCGTGGTTTACTAATGATGCTGAGCTTTTAACATATTTTTGATGTAACTGACAAGTCTTCAGATTTTAATTCATTATGTTATAACCTATTTTATAACTTGTACTTACTTTTCAGGATCTCTGCGTTATAGTGTGCTGCAGCAAATTTCAGTGAATCATCTGATCTTGTGTCAAAGCTAGACTGTTCCCTGTTGTGTTGCCAACCTCCTTTCCTCAACTGACATTTGAACATTTTCCAGTATTCGGGGTAAAGTACTGTCATGAGTTCATCCACACTGGACACAGATCGCAACTGATCTTCCAGGTCTTTGCTTGCATGAGCCTGTCAAAGTAACATGTAAGATTAATTACTTTCTCTATTACACAAGGTTTGCTGGAAACTAGCCTGAAAAACAACTTATGCATTGTAAAGTTTTGATCAAAGGGGTCCTCATTTCAAAATCTACTTTTGTCAATTGATGTTGACATAACACTATATTGACATATACTGAAACATTTTGCTTGTGACAGTAACTCTTTATCATACATGTAGTTCAAAACACCTGTGTGAGAAAGAAGCTGTAGAATTATGCGTATCCAAGTACAATTTGCAGATTAAAACAAAACAAAACAAAGCATTTTTTCCTGGAAACAAAAGCTTTCATGATACAATTTGGAATGCTTAAGTCCAAAAATATTGATATGATGCTCACATTATTTAATATTTAACATTATTTTTTCATTTTCCAAAAGTCCAGGAAAATGAAAACACCCAGAAATACAAAAAGGGTGAAAGCAAAATTAGAAAAATAAGAAAATAATTAATACGATTTTTGTATCCTTTTATGGAAAACCCTAGCAATGTGAGCAAATTCTTATTATAAAGGATTAATCCTTAAATTTGTATGAGTCAAGGATTATGATACCTTTAAAAATCTGAACTGCATACTCCCTTGCTAGTAAGACTTTCAATTGAAACTCTTCAGGACTAAGGACAAGGCATAACAGCTTTAAACTAAAAAAACAGGAGAACTAGATTAGATATTAGAAATAATTTCTTTACTATGGGGGTGGTGAGGCACTGGAACAGGTTGCCAAGAGAAGCCTCATTCCTGGAGGTGTTCAAGGCCAAGCTGGATGGGGCTTTGGGCAACCTGATCTAGTGGGAGGTGTCCCTGCCCATGGCAGGGGTGTTAGAAGTAGGTAATCCTCAAGGTCCTTTCCATCCCAAACTCTTCTATGATTCTATGAGTATTATGCTTGGTAACATATTATTTCCAGAGAAACCTCAAGTCTGGTAATCTCATTTTCTTATTTGCTGGCTTTTACACAAACTCATTGCAATGGCATTTTCTTAAAAGACTGACTGGGATTTACATTTTAATTTCTCATTTACTCAAGATTCCTAGATTTCTCTATCCCCTTAGCTGAAACAGTATCAAGGGACAGCTGTGATTTCTTGCCCACCCTCTCACCCATGGATTACTGAATTCCTAAAGGGAAAAGAAGCAGAAAATATTAAAGAACCTTTAGTCACCTTCTCAGCTTACATCGCCCTTAGATGGCAGTATGAGACACGAAATATAGAGGTATGCTTAGTAAGGTGTCTAGCTGTAGATTTTGTGTATGCTGCTACAAAACTTGTTTTGTTGGTCCAAGAAACACAATGTAAATAAAATGTACGTCTAAAACCAGAAACATAAAACTACAGAAATTAAAATGTAAGATTCAGTTCCTTATCAAACTCCACTATTAAGAAAATAAGAAATTCTTTCAATTCAGTGATTAAGTTCTTCAGTGATGAATTGCCCAATTAGCTTTCATTAGCTAACAAGTAAGGCTCCCAAGTAAAGCAACCAGTTCTAAACAAGCTCACGCAAACCAAAACTACTAAACTACTTTTTATCTCACAAACAACTAGAAAAGTACAAAATGGCACACAGTGTAGCATCCACTATCTTACCAGGTACCAAAACCAGGAGAAATGCCTCAGTAAGACAGGCTCACAGAACTCACTTCCATAACTACTAATGCCGGAACTAATGCAGACTTCAAAATCATTTCATATGTCAAAGTGTTGTGGGTTAAATAAAATAAATATATAAATCACTACAGCCCTGCTAACCACAATGCCATGACAGACTACTTTGTCCTCGATCATTTTCACAATCAAGCTTTCAGTCTCAGAAACACACATTCAGGACTTCATCTCTTTCCTTGCCTCCCTAGGAAGGGCCTTCTCTGGCCCAAGCCATGCAGCAAGCAGTATCTTGGGCATTGTCTTCAACATAGTTGGCAACACAGAGCATCTTGTGCTCCCATCACTCCTGCTGTCCTTGCAAGACACCACACAGTTTCTCAATCCATTGGTCACAGGCAAAAATCCAATCTTAACAAACAACTACTTCAGCCACTGTCTGCTTGCTTTCATCTCTCTAAGTACATGAGTCTGGAGCACCTCTCCTATACAGAAAGGCTGGGGACGTTCAGCCTGAATAAGAGAAGGCTCCAGAAAGACCTCATTGCAGCCTTTCAATACTTAACGTGGGCTTATAAAAAAGATGGAGAGAAACTTTTTGCTCGGGCAGACAATGACAGGACAAGGGTGAATAGCTTTAAACTAAAAGAGGGGAGATTTAGATTAGAGATTAGGAGGAAATTCTTCACTCCGAGGGTGGTGAGGCACTGGCACAGGTTGCCCAGAGAAGCCCTGTCCCTGGAGGTATTTAAAGCCCAGTTGGATGGGGCCCTTAGCAACCAGATCAAACAGGAGGTGTGCCTTCCCATAGTAGGGGCAGCGGAGCTGGATGATCTCTAAGGATGATCTCTTCCAACCCAAGCCATTCTTTGATTCCATGAAAAGAGAACGGTTTTTGAGTAGCCTCATTCCCATCAGGTAGTTTCCCAAGCATCCCGCAGCACATGCCCCTTGAGAAGCAAGTTGTTGATGCACTGTACTGTAATAACTGACATGTGATGGTAATATATGTCATGGGAGGTCACAGCATGGAGGCTCCCTATACATCTTGTCACAGGGCTGAATGCCAGTTCATTACACAGAAGACAGAGATAGAAACTGTTAGTCATCTAATAGCTGCGTCCTAGATGAATGGAGGTGATGTGAAAGTAGAAAGTGAATTGACACCTTCCACACTTTGATGACTTTCTAAAAACAATATGGACCAGTGTAGACAAAGTGCTAACTAGTGCTGTTTCAGTTATTCAAGGTACAGGCCTAAATCATCAGAAAAGTAAGTACTGAAACTCAAAATGACTGAGTTGAAAAGATAACATGATATAGAGCAGAAAAGAGGTTGTATTTACTACGTATAATTCGTGTTAATGAAATTCTTTTTGGTGAGGAAATCAAGTCATATCTTTCCAGCTGGACAGCAAATTCAGTATACACGGGTTAAATGCAGGTGAATAAAGGAAAGCATGAAGAAATAAGTGGCTTTATTAAATTACATTCAGTACTTTATTAAAGTATTGTCTCCAAGTGCATTTCTTCCTAAATGTTCCATGGGCCTCAGAGCTATGTGAAAGACAGAATAACAATCTGCCTACCAGATAGCCTACAATCTCAAGTGTGAATATATGGGTATGCTTTTTTTTTATTATTATTAAGTGAATCCTAATTATTGCATTGGAATTACTTTCTGTTGAGTTTTATAAAACCATTTGCTTGTAAAGGTAACTTCAATTCAAATTTATGAATACTCTGTAGAAAACTCATTGACTAGAAGGCTTTTGTTCTCTCTAATCTTCAGATTTAGCAAGAAAAGAAGGAAAACCATGCATGTATACTAACTGTGGTATATGCAGTGTTCTGGATTGTAGATATATATGAATGTCATTTTTGAATATGTTTCCAATATTACCTTGACACACAGCTCAATGATTTCTGCTTGGTGTATTCACTGCAAGTCTGTGAAAGGCATATATTTTTGAACTGTGTCAAATTACTCTCAGCTGTGTCAAACTGCTCAGAGGAATATAAGCATAAGAAGCTTTTAGAGTGATTCAATTTTTGCATGACAGTCAAAATTTATTATTGACATGAACATCAAGCTAAATGTTAAATTTTGGTTGATTAGAAGAGTGTGCGCTACATATAGTAAAAACACCAGATCATTAAGAACTGCTAAAAAGAGATTGCAGGGTTTTTTTTGTTTGTTTGTTTTGTTGTTTTTTTTTTTTTTTAAATTGAATGCAACTGCTTTTCTAAATGTAAGACTTGCCTGGCAACATTTCCTATTTTGTCCAAATTTTGGTTAATTTCACAAAAAATGCTGACTCTATATACCTGTCTTCCATTCCAAATGATAAAGTAATAAAGCTTGCTGACAAGATTTCTCTCATTAAAAATTATTTAACTTCGGAATGTTTTATTCTGTCAAAGTAGGTTTTTCACAATGTGGGTTTCCACAATTGGAATGTCCAGTTTTTCATAAAATTATACCTAACAAAAGGAGAGGCGGGACACAAAGCAGACTCCATAACCATTAAAAAAAATCAGATCTATAATAGATTTTCCACGCATTATTTGTCTTTCATATCCCCAGTGTCTGCCTCTATTATTAATAACAAAGGTCAGAACACTTAATATTTGGCAGAATACATGACACATAATTGATGGTGCAATGTGCTATAATGGTACTTTATGCATCTGTTCCAATAATAGTTGTCAACTCACTACATTTTCAAGGATTTTGTTGACAAATCTTAATAAGAAAATTCTGCCTATAAAATCCTCCATTTTAATATGCTTATATCCTGTATTTATTGACTGACTGAAATGCAGTAAAAATCAAGTAGTTAAATTACAATGTTGAAACAGTGTGCAGGCAAATGGAAATATTGCAAAAGTATGTATAAACATTTCACTTGCATAATATTTTATTGCAGTCTTCATGTATTTCAGCACTATTTTTTGGAAGTTGCTATGAGAAAAAAAAAAAAAAAAAAAACGGAAAATACGCTAATCAGAGAATATGTCTTAACCATACTTAAGAATTAAAATTAACTTTTTTGTTTGTTTGTTTGCCCTTACAGTAGTGCCAGAATAGCCCTGATTTTGATCTCATATGCACTGATTTGGTACTAGCAAAATTGAATGACTTTCCAAAATTGCAAACTTCAAAGTTCCTGTTGGATACTGTTACAAAACAGTGCTTTACTGAAATTAAATGTTAACACTGAGCATTTTTTTTTTTATTTCAGATTAAAGAAGTAGTAACACCAGTGCAGCTAATTTGAACTAAATCAGAACATCATAATAACAGCAGTAATCTCTCTGATCAAAAAGATCAGTCTCTGCTCCAAAAGAACTTACAAAATGCATTGGACAAACACAGCAAATAAGAATGAAGGTACAAAATAAATAGAAAGTAGAAAATGAATAAAATGGTATGAACTACCTTACGCTTTAAATGACCTTCATTCATTCTGGCATTTTAAATACCAAGAATAACATGAGGAAAAACAAACAAAAGTAAAATATATAAAATGGATACGGAAGGAAAAATAAATGAGTTTGAGGAGATATGTGGAAGGTGGAATTTGTTAAAAATAAGCTAAAAATTACATTGGCTACGAGGACAACCTTAAAACTACAGAAGTTTCACTCCTGTACATCTTATCACATCTTATTTTGTTCAGAGTATTTTTGGTGAGGATAAAGTACTAGAAAATCATCCCAGGATTCCATTAGTATTCTTCTATTTATGAGTACAAGCATTTAAGTGTTTAGCATACAATTTCCACTTTGTGGGAAACCCCATTTTTATATGCATCAACACTTTGCAGTAAATATTTTATTTCAATATTCTTAGAAAATGTTGAAAAATATTCTAAGATTGTATATTTGTACAAAGGTATTTATGCTTGGTCCTTTAGTCAACATTTCAGTGCTCCTGTGGTTCTGAAATGCACTTCTTGGCTTGTACTTATTCCTCAAGTACATGCATTCCTGAACGGTTCTCAACATTCCCTAATAAGACGGCAGTACTTTCATCCAATCAATGGCAATTACTTATGAAAATACCACTTTTTTAATCTAAGTCTGATTTCCCTGGGAAGCAGAGAGAGAGAAAGATCATTCCTCTCTTTCTAGAGCAACTCCCCACTCCACTCAGTGGTTTCTTTAGAAACTAATCTTAGGTGGCCAATTCTCCCAGGTTTCCATGAGCCTAGGCAATTAAGACACTGTTGTAGGTGACACGATATCTGATACAAGTAGAGATCATAATGCCACAGTGCACAGTGAAAGAAATCCATAAGATACAGACCTTTGTTTTTGAATATACGTGACTGTGTGTGTAGACATAGGAAAAGAAAAGGTGTTAAACACCCTTCCTGAAGGAATAGAAAGTAATTTTGAGAAAGAGGTTGGTGGCACCATAGCCAGATCCTGAATATTTATGACCTTTTCTGAAGCAATTTCACAACTACATTATAACAACAGAAAAGGCTTTGTTCCCATGCCTGGTCTTTGAAAATCAGCCTTGTTCCACAGCAATAGCTCTCGACTTGTGGTTAGCAAAAACCTACTGGCTATTTCTAGGGATACACCACGTAGTAATTACAAAATAAATTATGAAAATCATGCCTGTTTTCAATAGACTCGATTCACTATTCAGGAGCTTGTGCTAGATGAGCATACAAATTAAAGGTCAAAGGCTGTACTGCAGTCATGGAAATTTATGGGATAACCATTTGTTGTGTAAGTGCAGCTGCATCTAGATTCTTTAATTGATTGAAAGACTCATAGCAGGGTGTCCTGGTTTCAGTTAGAACTTCCACTAGCATTACAAATAGATTGGGAATCAATAAGGATTTGGATTATTACTGCTGAAAAGCTTACACCTGATTAAATCTTGGAGACACCAGGCAGCACATTCTGTAGCAGAAGAGATGCATGTATTTTCTTGGTCATCTTCAGGTACAGTGATCAGTGGTGATAAATGGCAAGGATCACTGGGACTAGGTGCATGATCAGAAGAAAGGGGAACACGTTTGAAAACTAAAAATAAAGGAAAACATTGTGATGACTACTGCATTATTAAGGTGGCTAACAGACAACGCCATCTACCAGAAAGGAGACAGCTTGCAAAATCAGCCCTGTGTCCCCTGCAACATAATTACTGCAGACTGTCAGTTTAAGTCATATATGTAACTTCTATAACATATATATGACTTATATGAGGGAATATAATGTTCATTTTTAAGAATCAAGTTCAAATAAACAACTTTTCATTAAGGATGAAAGTGAAGCATTCAATTCTGAAAGTACTTGGAAACTGAACAGAAATTGAACTTTGACTAAAAACTCTGGTTCTAAGACCTTATTATCCTGGAAAAATGGTAAAATGCCTGTTACAAGTAGGGGTTTTTTTGTTTTGTTTTTTTTGAATATGTCTGTTTTAAATGCCCTGCAACCTTTTGTTTTCCTTCCAACAGTCAGACATATCTCATTAAAATCAGTACACAAGAATAACCCACCATGACTTTACAACAAGATTGTTTATTTTCAGTCTTTAGTGAGCTTTCATTGGTATTATCATGACTTTTATTAGCAACTGCCATTAGCTTTGTCAGTAAAAGCAAACAAATATGGAGACGGTTTTTGAAAAAAACTATTAACATCGTAACACTGCAGTTATCTGTCATCACTTTGGCAGATGCAATACTGGCAGTGATATTTCAAGGCTTTTAAATTATCAAGCAGAGATTTACTAGATTGAAAGGTAAGGCAAAACCCCATTATTTTAATCTAAATGCCAGTCCACTCTGGGACAGTACCTGAGTCACACTGTATGAAAACATCCTAGACCCCAGAAAGAGGTGAGAATTCTGGTCATGTATCAAGCGTTGGACTTCAAAAAGGCAGTTGGTATAGATTTTCATGTAATAATTTCTATTCTACAGATCAATAGTGCATATGAGGAGGTTTTCCTAACAGCTGGAATAAGAAATTGCACATTCTTATGAACATTTCTGAATTATGTTGAACACATATGGCTACATCTTCTGGGACATTCTCACCACAATGACAGTATTTAGTTTTAAATTCAACTTTCTTGTGTATTCTTGAATTTTTAACAATGTGGCTGTTTATAGGACAGAAGGATTACATGAACACATCACCTCTTATCATCGTTGTATAATTTCTCTCACTGCTAAGTAACTTTCCTTTTCATCAAGTTTTTAAATCACTATTTAAAGCTCTGAGCAAACATAATTAATCCATGGTCTAAATATTTAGCAACAGGTCACAGAAATTTCTTGAATTAATTATACTTTTAAAGCAGTACTTAAAATAAATAATTTCACAGGCCATGAAACAAGATCAATTGGATTTCAAAGAAAAAGCTGAACTTTATTCCTAAACAAATGTCCTAATCTAACAGGACATGATTTCTGTATTGTTAAACAAGCTTTACACAGTTTACAGATCTGTACAGAAATATTAATTAGAAGACCACCTACCTTGTTACATTGCCTATTTCAACAAATATGCCCATTATAAACATAATACAAAGCTCAAAGCTCAACAAAAAAAAAAAGTTAAAAGAATAACAAGCAATTTACAACATAGTAATTCCAGTTGCAAAATCTTTGTTTTAAATTATTCTGGGCAAGTTTTGCATAAATGAAAAAAGAAACAAAGGTTCTTGAAAACTCAAATTTAGTAAAATGCACAGGTTTCTAAGTGCATTCTATTAAGATTATATTAACGTCTGTTTCTTTTATTTACTATCACATTTCTTCAGTTCATTTTACAAAAGTCATAAAAAAGTATATTTAGTAACTCAAAGTAACACACCAGACTAACAAACCACATAGCTAAGTCTTTGTTAACTAAGCTATTACATTCTGAGATTTCATTAATACACAAAATGCTGTAAGCTGCTTTTATTTTTGTTGTCAAACCCTTACCCAAATATTTTATATAAAAGTTCTTTGCTAATGTATGAAAAATAAAGAGATCATCTGAAATTCATTAGCCTGAGATAGATAGGCACAAAGGACTTGCTATCCATTGCCTACTTGTGCCCATTCTGGTAATCTGGAAATTTGTTCCATCCTAAATTCTGCGTGGAACATTCTTTGGATCACCATTTGACATCTGTTACAGAGAAATTATACAGGGAAAAAAAAGCACTTGTTTAGACACTGAGCCCGTATTTTTTTTTTTGCGCTCACGCTTTGATGGTGCATAAAAAAATAGCCAGACAACAGAGAAAAGCACTATCCAATCTTAATCCCAAAATTCCAAATGGATTAGAACAGTACAAAGAGAAGAAGATTTATTCTCAAGCCTTTAAGTACAACATTACATTGAAAGCAGTTTAAAAACAAAAGACAACAACAAAAGCCTTCACCCCCACACAAAGCCATATTGTTCCATTACGAGCAAATTATTTAAACACAAGTAAATACAGCACTTCAACACTTCAATATTTAAGAACTACAGTAGTCTGGCATGGAAGGAGACCATTGTGTTCCTCCTATGTTTAAATAGCCTGTACCAGATTCACACTTCCAGGGATGGCAATCAGCTCATGCATTCATGTACCCCTACAGAAGGGGTAAGAAAGATGCCAGACACACCCACTTTTGCTTTCTCTAATGGGCTAACTTTATTGCAACTACAGTGTAAAAGACCAGTAGTTCTGTGAAGCTGTCACATCCCTTCCATACAAGGGAGAGGAAAAATAAAAAAACTACATTTTTGGATCAGAAAATGAGAACGCTTGTGTATCATTGAAAGAGAAAGCTTACTGTACCATGTAAAACCTGACAGGTATTAAGGGGTTTGTCAGCAAGGCATGAGAGATGGGGAAACATAAATGAATCCTCAAGACCAGCAAATCCAAGAACCAGACTGAGACTTGCTCACAATTCCCTTTCAGGCAACCAAATCAGGACAAATATATATTGCCCATAATTTTTGGCTTACATTATTCTGAATAGTATATTGTACCATAATGTCACTTAAGAAAGGTCAGGGAACATCAGCACTATTCAACAAGACCCTAATTTATACTGACAGGACACAGAGTAATCCAATGGTGAACACGGAAGACTTTTTGAAGAGGTCTTGACTACAGAATGAAGTTTTTACATTTACAAAATACAGAACAACCATTGGATTGCAAGAATATGTATAATCTCTATTAGAAGTTACAATACGGCACCTTAAAATCCATGACAGCAGCATTAGTATAAACTTTCCCTATAATATCGTGCTGAGTTGCCAGTATTCTTACCCAGGCCTAGAAACTAATGAAAAAGAAAACGGATTTATATGGATTATATATATTAAAAGGAGGCATACAGAGAGCAGAAGAAAGGGGAGCAAAGGTTCTAGTTTTTCAAAGTCTGTGGAAAGATACAAGGAAGATATTTAAAATTAAGCTAATTTTAAGGTAAATTAAGCACATGCCAGATCTTCCTGTTAAATTATTTTCTCACGTTAAGCTTTTTATCTGTTTTAAGAAATAAAATATTATTTTGTGAAATAAACCTGTTTTGGATCACTGCATTTTGTACTCACCTGGTCACAGTGTCACGGACAGAAGAACTTTAAATCCAGGTACCAAGGAAAATGGGGGTAAGGATGGAAAATAGATGAAAGAGTAAACTTAGGTTAGTACCAGGACAGTGCACCCTAACACCCAATCTCAGGCTCTAAGCACCCTGAGGTGCTTACATTTACTTTCAGAAGTAAACGTACACATCTTGATGGGGCAAGATGGACTTGAAAGTGTAGATGGTCTCTAATCACAGTTTTATATTCTAATACAAGAGGAAGAAATTAAATCAAAGTAAACAGGTCTGGACTTTCTGAATAAAATAGATCCTAACACACTTCTCAGCTTTCTCAAAATAAAAGTATCCTTTTTATTTTTAAGATTTTAGCAGAAGGAAACGTCAAAGCAGTAGAATTTATGCAGAAGAGAAGTATTTGAAGTTTTCTAGCACATCCAGCAACCCTTAAGGGCTTTTTTAAGCATAGGAAACCATCTCCTAAAGTCAATTTGCAGAGATTATTTATAATGATTTGCATTTAAAACTGTAATAGAGATATGTGCATATGAAGTTAATGTAGTAGAAGGATTTCTTTAACTTTTTTCCCAGCAGCTTACTGTGTGTACCATAAGGCACACATACGCTTTTACAGGACCACAGGCCTGCAAACTGGAATTTGCAGCATATACTTGCTAATACCAAGAGCCCATTGTAGTCACTAAGGTTACCCTTTATAGGAAGGGACCATGAAACAATTTCTGTCTGTTCTTGTGCACATTTCTAGGATTTCTTTTACTGCGAACTGTAATTTCATTGATCAATCTTTTGATCATCAATTCTTTGAGACAGCAGCTTTTCAAAGAAAGCAGGTTCAGACCCATGGAACACACGTCCCACTACAATAACTGGCAGTGAGAATGACACTTCCAGTATAATGAATTAAATTTTGCTTCAAAAGAAAGTGCTTTGTTTATTTACAATGTTATGTTAACTTAGATGGTAACAGAGGGAAAAAAAAGTAATTGAATGAATCTCAGGAACGTTTTGCTTCATTCTTACATAGTTTTAGAACAATAACAACAGCAATTATTAATACAACTTTAAAAGCATGTAGGGCAGATGTTGCTGTATACTTTTATTAATTTACACAGATATTATTTCTGACATCCTACACAATAATCTGTCTTCCATTTCTGAAAAGTCACTTAACCGACTCCCTATATTATTAGGGACAAAACTAGAACACTATACAATTCCTGATTTGCCTGAGCAGGAAATGAACAAAGAATGAAGAATTCTGCCATTCCATAAGACTCAGATTTGACAAGTGTGGCCTTTATTCGTGTCTATGTGACTATCCGCATTTATCATTTAGATCACCCAGAAATTTCACTATGACATAATTGTATTTTTATTTTTTATTTTTTTGAGATTTCTTTAAAATTGTCTGTGCCTTTAAACAAATGTGCCCAGATGCTGTGGGTACAGCTAATCACAGGCACAAAGACCCAGTCAAGGTCAGTCTGCAAGTTTGTCTCTAATTGCCCAGTTATACATTCCTTGTTCACCCAAATCTTCTACTGACTTCAATGGGATTTTTGTTTAGTGAGGATTACAGGATTTGGCCTCCTAGCTTATTTAAGTATTGCATCTATACATCACCATGTGTAGCATGTTTCAGTCCCTACGGTCACAATAGCTGTAATTTTACTAGCCCTAAGTATCACATTGAGCTTTTAGAAGTCCTTGCCCCTCCAAAAGCCTTAAAACAGATTCTTTTTGTTATACTTAAATTTCCTATTTCAACATTATTGGACTTTTTTTTTTAACATGACAGCCAATATTTGTCTCATTGCTGCTATATTTTTCATTTAAAACATGCTAATTGCTTTGAAAACCTATTTACCTAACTACTGTTTTATTGACCTAACTACTGTTAAGTCATTCTGATAAAACACAAAGACAGTAATTTTCCTACCCTAGTTTTTTACTTAAATTCTCAGTTACACTTCAGCTCCTTATTAAAGCAGTCTGCTGATTTTTAGATGATCTGACCAATGCCCATAATAGCTTTTGTTGACTTCTCTAAACATTTTTGCCTGTTGCAGCATGTTTGTGTGATTAATTCCCAATTCAATTTTTTTTTTTTTTCAGATGTTTACATCAGGTCGCCTGCAGTCCTTCCTTAGTTTACCCCCACAGCATATGTTCATAAAGCATTTTTTCATCATTATGCAAACACTACAATCTAGACAAAATGCATGCTATAATTTTTTATCAGACCAGCTGTACTTCTCAAAGGCAAGGGTGTTTCTGTGTTGTCAGCTCAGGCCTGTTGGTCTCTTCCTCATCCAAACCGAATACATGAGGAAACCCAGACACAGCTGACAAGACAGTTCACTCAAGGACCTGCTTCAAACAGCACAAACACAAAATGCCATGAGTCAAGCTCAACTGTATCCCAGCTGGTCTGGCATCCTCAAAACTCACAAGCACTCACAGCATTTCACAGTGCAACACCCCCCTCCCCCCCCCCCCCCCCCAAAAAAAAAAAAAAAAAAAAAAAAAAACCCTCTAAAACCAAACAACCCTCTAAAGAAACAACAAAATACAAAATTAATTACGCCTCTGAGATGTTACATAGGGCCCAAGAGACCCATATAAACTGCTAGGCCAAGTGCATGTGGGCAGCCTGCTCAGTGATGCAATATTAAGCTCCAGCAACAGCAACAAGAGTTGACCCAAGAGATCTGGGGGCCACTGTTTGCTCTCTGCTACGGTCCACAAAGATAGCCTAGACACTCTCCTCTTTAAGAAATAGCATACATGAGAGACACACATGGTGTGACCTTTTGCAAAATCTTGGTTAACTCCTCATACCTCACAAAGTAAGGCCTGGCACAACACTTTCCTGAAAAGCGGGAACAGATCAAGGAAGTTAGGAAACAATGCATATGATTTACAATGCAGTGACTCCCATGCAGGTTGAAGCCAAGCATCTTCAGGGTGCTGCAGCTTAGTCTAATAACTGTATTGATCCATATTAATTTTCTATTGTGCTTTTCAAGGTACTTCCCAGATAAATTTATAGGAAATGATGGGCTTTAACACAGTATTCCCTACGGAGGCAGGGCCTTAGTGAAAATGTAGCTGCCTCAAACTCCCTAACCAGCTATATTCAAATTTTCTGCTGGATTAAATTGAGAAGTGTTAATGGTGAAAGACTTTACACATCACAGACTGTGCTACTGCAAGAATTTCAAGCAAAACACCAAGAATAACCCAGACGGGGTTGTCCAGGTAGAAGGCCAAGTACCTACTGTTCTTACTGCAGGACATGACTTGCCTGTCTCACATCCTCTGATCTCCCTTCAATGCTGCTCATCCTATCTCAGGTCCCTACTGTCTATACTAAAATAATATTCTCAGTTACTATATACAGTTAATATTCTCAGTATACTGTTGTAGCAGTATACTTTGACATAAATATAGAAAATCAAAATCTGTGTTAGGGGACTACATAGATTCCAAAATGGATTTTCAAGAAAAAAAACACATTCAATCAATCAGAAAGATGTACTGGAGAACAATGAATGGGTGAATTACTATATTAAGCATCTAGATTTAAAACCTTCCCCCCCCCCTAATTCTTAAAGGTTTTTAAATATCATGTCTGACAATCTCTCCTAGAGACTTCGTTTCTACATAGGCCCATGGTCTTCAGTTTATGCTGGTCCTTGGACAGCATCAAATGTTTTTGTTGGCCTCAGTTTTAACTATTCATTTCTGATTTGTGAGCAACACATTAACTGTGCACCACAGACTGAAGCTGGGTGTTAACAGACTGATTTTTGTCTTGTGAGAGGCCAATACTCTATGTTTTTATTAGTACAGCCTCTCTTCTGTACAACTGAATTACAGCATTTTCAAAGAGGAGAAAAATCACATTCCCTTATCTACATTTTTGTGGTTAAGCATATAACTGTAGTTATTTTCCTTCTTCTGGTGTACATGCATTGCAATATAATTTTATTTGAACAAGATTTTTTGAGCAGTAGATGAAAGATGAAGAATGAGCAGCATGAACTACAATGACACACTGGAAAACCTGTATAAAGCATATCCATTTAGTTAGAAAACCACCAAGCAACAAAATATCTACAACCACTGTTTGAGATTTCCCAGTTTCTCTGATATCTCTTTGTGAGTAATCTGAATACGATTTAATCTGGTTGACTTTCAAGGTTACATTATGTTCCAATACGGTGTGAAACAGTCAATGTATGCACCTGTATTTTTCATGCTTGAAAAGCACATGCTAGGCAAGAGATGTTATCGTCTATTTACTTTAAACACACAAAAAAAAGCACTTAACTCCTAATAAAAAATATAGGACACAAGCTCAGTGCCATGTTTGAGACTCTGCTACATGTCTACAGTCAACAGGCACAGCCAGGTCTTGCCCACGTACAGGAACAGCAGTTAACTTGTGATTTCTGGGCTGCAACGACCAGCCTGACTGCTGTACTCATCCCCCTAGGCACATGCAGTAGCCGCAGAGTATATAGCTAGTTGTCAGATGATACCCTGCTCACCAGATGCCTTCTGGCTCTGCGTGAGTACTTCTAGCACTCCTTCAGTCTTCAGTATCATGGTATTTGGTCACATCCAACCAGGGACATCAGATAACAAGAACTGGCAGTTTGATTCAGTTCAAAGGCTAGGTAACTGTAATTGCCATTCTGTCTGTAAGCAACTTAAAGCACAAACATGCTGGACATAAAGCAAAAATGGACAACCCAATTTATGGAAAGTAACTAGCCCTGCTAAATAAGTGCACATTTTTAAACTGAACTCAAATCTGCATCTTTTCCATGATTCCAAATTTTTTGTTTGGCTTATTTTTTGACCTGCTAGTAAAGCTTCCACTAAGCCATGGTAGCTTGTAGCCTACGTACAGAACAGAAAATACATCCTCTCTGAAATACCTGGATGCATCTTTTCCATCCTCAGTTTTTTTCAAATATTTAACAAATACCTGTCATTTACGGACTCCCATCCGCTAAATGATTAGCTCCTTGAGCTTAACTCTAGCATTCCCTCAGATCATTACTTAGATAAGATGAATACAACCCTTATGAACAGACTTTAAGACAAAACACGTGCATTACGGTGTCTCAGCATGGACTGAGACAAGGAACAAAGGAACAAATACAAATGTTTGTATTTTATATCTGACTCTTGATTTCTAGTTATGTAATACTACAGTAATGCAGTATCCAATATCCCAGAAGAAAGCCCGAGAAACAGAACACGTTTAACACCTTAATAGTTGAATTGAATATCAAAAACTGCTGCATCTAAAAGGAGATTTCTGTTGTTGTTATTTATTCTTTTAAAGAACAAAATTTGTCAAAGTTTGTGACAGGAATATGTTCTTTCTCCTGATATGCATTTGTGTGTAAAATACCAACATACAGAATATAATGCAAGTTATTAATTATATTGAGCAAGTCATCCGTATTTGAAGAAGAAATGTTAAGATTAGACTGAGAAAGCTGATATCTATAAAATTTCACCCCAGGAAGGACTTACTTTATCTTGAAAGACAGATGAACTCTACCACAGCCATTTAACAACAACAACAACAACAAAAAATAAAAAAAAGACACAACCCAGACAAGTCTCCCATTCTGTCTCTTACATTGTTTTAGAGTCTGTGTCAGGGGACTCCTTTCAAAAAATCTTCCTTTCTACCCCTCCCTATTCTTCTTCTCCTGGATCTGCAATTTTAAATTCAATTTCTCTGGTATTTCATCTTCTTTCCTTTAGTATTGACTCAAGAGCAGTGTTTCACCCTTCTTGGATATCATCTAGGAAACTGGAACTCCTATGTCCATAATGAAAGGATTAAAGGATTAATGTCGGTAGAAAATATATCCTTATCAAGCCCAAATATAAAAACTAAAGCCTGGAGAACAATAACTCAGTTTTATAGCAACTTTCAAGGTGACTTTTTTTTTTTTTTTTTTGACGTTTTTGACATCTGCGTGTTCCCCATCAGAATATGGGAGTGAATTACATGGTTTCTGAAAATAGGAATACATGTGTTTCTCTTTGTGTGTCATACGTCACCCCCTATTACCAAATAACAGTTTGCACAAACCAGTGCTATTAGCATTTGTTATTTGGGTTTGGCAGAAACGTCTGAACAGAAGAAGGTTTGAGAGTTGTTTTATTTGTTTGTTGTTGTTATTGTTTTATTTGTTTGTTTAACGTTGGCCAGTGGTGTTTACTCTCTATTCCTTTTATAATCATAGAATCATTTAGGTTAAAAAGGTCCTCTGAAAGACATCTAGTCAAAACTGCTGATCAAACCTCCAAGGATGGCCATCCACAACCTCTCTCAGCAAATGCTTCTAATTCTTAATTGTACTTCTAGGAAAACAAACAAACAAACCCAACACTAACTCATTTTCCTTATTTACTCTTGGAGCTTTTCCTCTTTCAGTTTATGACCGTTGTCTCTTAGGCTCTTCACCGAAATACACAATATTATGAGATACACATCTCTATTTGCTCAGTATCCCCCTCAAGTGTTGGAAAACTGCTATTAGTTCCCACATTCAGATTCTTCTTATACAGCATCTGCTCCTGCCCATTTTGGCATCCTGCTACTAGAATCACTCAAGTTTTTCAATGTCTTGTACTCTTTTTTGTACTTGTTCTTTTCTTTTCCCCCTATCTACCTCCTCAAACCCCAAAATTGGATACAGTACTCCATACTTAGCAGTTTTAAGTCAAATAGAGTGGGATAATTGCTTTGCTTAATCTGCTGGCTGTACACTCCTCTCAAAGCCAAAGATGCCGTAGGCCTACATTGCTAGTAGGGCATGCTGCTGGCTTGTGTTCAACTTGTCATCTCTAATATCCCCCAAGCCCTTTTCTGTAGAGCTGTTCCCCAGCCAGCCAGCCTCATCCTCTGCAAGGAGCTCTTCCTTCCCAGGTTAAAGATGTCACATTTGTCTTTACTGAAATTAATCAGATTCCTGTCAGGCCATTACTCCAGCCTGCCTAAGCTTCTCTGAATGACAACCCTGTACTAAAATCTGTCAGCTACACTACCTTTACAGGTTGGTGTCATTCACAAAATTTATACAGGTGCACCCTGTCTCCTCCAGAATGTACCCTCTTCTGTTATTGATGAAGATATAAAACAGGATAGGTCTCAGGAGAGGCCCCTGAGAAAAGATACTTGTAACTGGGCTCCAAACAGACTATGAAACTTCAACTACCTCATGGAACAGTCTTCCAACCAACTTTCATCGTTTTTCCACCCACCCAGACCAAACATCCTAACTCAAATACAATACTGTGAAACACAGCATCAAAAGATTTGCTAAAGTCAAGCTAGATGATATCCACTGCCCTCTTCCACAGATTGATTAATTATAGATGGTGATTAAATTAGTCAAGCATGATTTACCCTTATAACCACTTTGCCTCCAGAAGAATGCCATCTACCAGTTCCGTAAATAAACCAAAGTTTACACTCTCAGTTTAAAATGCAGACTCTGCTACTTGTCTCCCTCATGATGTTAAACTCCATTAATTTGTGGTTGCAAAAAGACAAGGATGCTATTGACCAGTTCTTCTTTATTTGTGAAGGACCCAGGTTGACTGCATATTGCATCTACATTACAGTCCCTTAGCAGTCTCCAGAAATCTCTTGGGTTGCTTATAAGCCACTTAGTTGTCCTTTCAGCAGGCAACAGGGTGGCTACAGCCTCCCCTACGAACAAGGGTCTCTGAGTTGCTTAAGTATAACTGCCTTCTTCCTCATGCTGACTTAACGATCTGTGACACACACTCACTGTAATGTCACCCACACCAGCCCCTCCTCTAATCCACAAATACTCAACCAACCCTGTCAATCAGCTCGTCCACTCAAACTGCTTCACTCTGTAAAGGGAAGCCCATATCTCTGTTCCCTCCATGCCTTTCTATATCCATTCATCACGGTTGTTCCAATAATGCCTTAGTGATGCATCTGCATGCATCCTCCTATTTGATTCCCAGTTTGTGTGCATCTCTGTGCAGGCAATTATTCCCTGACATTCTATAAAACAGAAAATTTATGAGAGCTTTTTCCTCAGATTTGACCATCTGCTGATAATACTTTTCTGTCCGTCATCCAAATTCTGGATTCTCTTCCCCCAACGTTTTTTTTTCCTTCTCTCTAATCTGTTCCTATTGCTCTCCATTCTGACATGAAAACATTAATTAAAAAGTGTGTATAGACAAACTGACACAGTAGCAGTTTGCCTGGCAGCTATCACATTTTCAAATTAGCATTACTACTTTTGGGAAAGCTGTACTGTAGTAAATCAAAATGATGAAAAAGCTGTAGAAGTCTATGCATTACAGCTTTCAGTACTATATCTGCAGACAATGGAAAGAGTCTACCAGATAAAATCCCAAGCATGGCTTAAGTCTGTTCTAACATGGTGATTTTAAAGACTATCACAGCAAACTGAAAATAATATATTAGATCAACTGAAGAGACATATAAATACAGCTATGCTGCTACTGCCCGTAACAGTTACCCTACATGTTTTTATGCATTGCAGTGCTGAGATTGTTGAACTACATTGTTTTGTGGGGGATACTCTCTGGACCAGGACACAGACTAGCATTTCAAAGTAACTGGAGCTATTCCTTTGAAGCTGAACTGCTTGTGAACAGCCATTCTAAAACCATTCTACAAGCAGGACACTACTCTTGGGCAAGGTGACTTTGTGTTGCTCTGCCACAAAAATGCAGAAAGAGTGGCTGCTTTAACTTTTTTGAGAGGCATAAAATGGCTCGCAGCACTTATCCTACCATGCTTCAGAGCACAAAGCAACAGAGCTCAAAACATGTCTTATGCCAGAATATCAGCAGGGTCTCACTTCTGCAGAGGATATTGTCCAGCTAGACATGGAAACACTGAGCAACAGTCAAGAACACCAGCCCTACACATCTTGAACTACATTTCCACTATATTTCCACTTCCTTGGCGAAGCTGGCAGGACAGGTTCAGAGAATGATGGGGAAAAAGATTCATTTATTAGAAATGTATGCTGTTTCTCTTCCATCTAAATCAACTGACTGATAGTCACTTAGTATTTGTGCAGTGAATGGAGATGTTATTAACCCTTTTAGTTACAGCTCAGGGAATCTTGGAGAGGAGGGACAGACACACAACTCATCATGCTGAAAAATCAGTATTAATGTTGATACTGAATGGAAAAACATTTATTGGATAACTCCCATTGGTGGGCTATTGCTACAGTATTGGAAAAATTGCAGATCACTCATTGCTCTTCATAAACCACATAGTCTCAATCCACATTTCCAGTAGTGAAACCAACTGCATCCAGACTTAACACTGAGACCACTTTTACCATTTTTTTCTTCTAATTAAGGAAGGAGATAATCACCAAGATTAAAGTAAAGCACTACATGTTTGTAGGACTAGAGTACAGACTATCTATTTTTAAATTTTATTTTTGAAACAAAGCTATTAAGGAAGCACACATGAACATCATCTGGTGACTGCCCCTATATAAGCGTAGAGACTCTTAAGCAAGATTGTATAAGCACTGAGTATAATTTTCTTTGTATTGCTTGGTTAGAGAAAGTTTCTTAGAAAATAGATCACAGCATGGAAAAAAAAATAGAAAAAAACAAACATGCAAGATCGAAAGATACTAAGTTCCTCATCACTCCACTGAAGCCCCTTTTCAAAATGCACACAAAAGCAGGTTGCGTAACATAACTCTAGCCTAACACCAGAATCAAAAAAAAAAAAAAAAGGCAACCCCTTTGCTAGAAGTGCCTGCAGATCAAGAAACCCAATCAAGATATAGTTGAAGGCACAATTCTGTCTTTACAGCAGTTGTGAACATTGATTTTAGGTGAGTTTCGCTATTTTCAGCTGCTGAAGATCTGGTCTTCTAATTTAAATTCTGTCTTGACTTTGAGTAATTCTGTTGAGGTCACTAGAACAGGGTTACTCAGGACATAAATTTACCCCAAGGGCTTTTGTTGCCTAAGCTATATTTATATTACATTAATGTATAAACAGAAAATGCCTAACAAGTTCCAGAAAAGCAATTCATGTAATTAGTTTTTAACTTGTGCTTATGTCTCTCAAGGGTTACTGAGGGTCGAATTAGAGAAACATATTTCTGAAAAGCACAACTCCTGAAATAATAAAGCTTCAGTTTACACTTTTAAGCAGTAGCACCTGTCTTATTTCTTCTAATTATCTTTTAAAAGAATATGTGGATTGAAATGACAAAACAAAATACAGAAGAAATGACAGAACTTCACATTAAAAGTCAATTTGTAGTTTTGTGAGTTTTCATAAATCAAAAAAAATGCTTTAGTTAATTTTCATGTGAATGCAGAACATGAGAAAGGCACACAACACAAAAGTCAGACTTTTAAAAAATATTTTAAAATAAATACTAAAACAAAACAATCCAAACAAAAAAGTATTTTGTGTTATGTGTAACCTATTTCAGTCTGGTGTTGAGAATTCAGTAAAACTTGCATTATATACTGCAATATGTAATTTAGCAGGATTGGGGCCTAGAAATTAAATGTCATTGGAACCGAACAAGACTTAAGTGAACAGATGCCATTTGTCATATACATGAACAGAGCAGTCCTGTCTTCTTTTACAAGCAGCAGTGCGTTTTCATTTTTAGAAGTCCGTATAACTTGAAGGTCAGGAAGCAGCACAAGACATGCAATATCTATGAGAATGCCAGCATACAGAATTTTTATTAACTAAACCTGTCTGAGAACTCTAAATAGCCACTAAAATAAAATTAAAATAAATTACCAAAGGTCACCACGCACCAGTTGTTAGTTTGGATAACTATAAAAGCAGATACCAGCTGTTGATAACTCTCATTTATTGAGTTTATTAACGAGCTGCAGTAACGTGCTTGTCACGTTACATGACTATGCATATTCAACAAGTGTTGAATTCAACTTCACTTGATTCCATTTTGCATACTCCACAACCATTCACGTGATGCAAATACTTAACAATTTTTTTTAGATCCTATTACATAACACATGATATTTACCAACATATCTATTGGTTACAGAAAACTGAGAAGAAATAGTAAGGAAATGCAACCTCCTTTAGCCTAAAGAGGACAGATCAATCGTGATTTTCATACAGCTACTTGCAGTATGTAGATCACTGGATTTACATGTTTACTTTGTCAAACATCTGGATATTTTCATGCTAAGTATACAATCCCCTTATTTAACAGTTGCTGACAAAGCATGAACTTTGAAAGTGGAGATCAAAAGGAATAAGACAGTCAAATCTGTTTCAATCCGGTTAACAATACAAAACACGATGCTTCCAAATATAGCTAGAACACTGAGTGATGTGGGCAGCCCCAAGCAAATCAACTTTAATGGAGAAAGACAGAATTACATATTTGTAAAATGTGGAAAAAAAAAAAAAAAAGGAAACGTTTTTTTGCATACCTCATGAAGCATAGCAATTCCTAGTAATATGAAAGTATTTGTGATGCTGTTTTCAGGTTTCATTATAATGTTATATTTATAATGTTCCTAACTTGTTAGTGTAGATAAATTGCTATTTTGTAACTGTAAATAAAAAGGCCTTTGAAATCAAAAAAGGAATTCAACCAAGTCACACAGTTCAAACCAAAATAAAAAAGAAATATTATTGTTTCTGATTTATGGGGGAGGAACAGCTGGCATTTATTATGTCTGTGTACTACATCAATCACCAACAACACACAAACTCTGATAAATCTACCTTATGTCCCTACAAATACAAAGCTGTTTTTCCTAGAACAGATTGTTAGCTTATGTAAAAGGGTAAAGCTCAAAATCCAGCCCTCTCTCTTCTAATCAGTTCAAATGATTTACAAGGCAAAAATCTATCTAGTTTAACTTTTACATTTCTTTCCCCCCCTCTGAGCAATTGAGTTGTGAACAGAACATACTTGCAGGATAAACAGGACTGGTATGAAAGACCATCAGTAAGTATGACTGACTTTGGTCAAAGCTGCAATTATAACAGATGCCATTTGCACATATCTGCTGCAGCACATGCTGTTTATAGACAGACATCTATTGCAGATGGAGAACGACAAGACTGAAAAGAGTAAAGGTGGTAGTAAGGATGTTAGCCACAGGAAGGTGAGTAGGATGCAGCTTCTCATGATCTGACCAACCAATATGCAGGACATATTAGTACAGGGAACTGTGCTTTAACTTGCCCATCTGCTGAGAAAAAAAATGAAGCAGAACAGATTGTCCAGCAAGTTTCTGTTACATACTTTTTTTTTTCTTTTTTTTTTTCTTTTTTTTTTTGACAGAGAAGATAGAGAAAACAAGTAGAGAGCAAGTATTTTGAAATCTGAGTAAAACTTTAAGGCAGAACTTAGTCCAGAAGTCCAGAATGTGAAGAAGGAAATAGAGTTTTTGACTAAAGTGTCCATTAAACTTCAAAACAAAGATGATGATGGACAGAAGTTTATTGACAGATTAATCTGAGAAGACAGACTTTTCAGTCTCTTTTCAGACAATTTTTTTTTTTAACAAAAGCTCATTTGTAATTAGCTGACATAATTAACACAGTGACAAAGAACTTCAACTAAAATTGGGAAAGCACAAAGTGTTCTCCAACATGTTAATCTGGATGCTTCAAAACCAAATGCCTTTGTCTAGTTAGCCCTAAGATACTTTCAGATTTGACAGAAGCAACTGCAGAGCTATTAACTGCTGTCTTGGAGACCTTCTGGAGTATTGGTGGTTTCAGGAGACTGGAAAAGGAAAGCAGAATTCCAAACCTCAACGCCAATTGCACAAACACAGGAACAAACAATAAACAAACAAGTTATTTGCAAGTTCTTGGGGAGTGGGAAAAGAAGAATCCTTGCCCCCTGTCCTCTCAAGGGATTGTAAACATCATGGCTGTGTATAACACACAAATCATGTCAATTTAGTATCATTATCTTTTCCTTTCATGACAGTGAAGTGTGTCACACTGATAAGGAAGAAGCAATATGAATCAGATGAGTTAGGATAAAACCTCTGGAAGGTAAGCAGCACTCTAAGATTTACACGTGGGGAAGTGCCACGCTTTCTCTTTGCAAGCCAGCAGCCCAGACTCATTGCTCCCAGCACCCTTCTCCCAATCTCTGCGTGGAAATGCAGACTCCAGTCAGATCCAGACACCTTGTGCTTCTAGATTTACCATGGATGCTTTTTAAACCCCCAGCACAATGAAAGCTTTCAGCCAAAAACTGCATTAGCTGTACACTTGTACAACACAGACTTTTTTTTTCCTTCACAGTCCTACCCTGTGCATGATTTTGTGAGGCCCCATGGGTCAGAGGGACCCACTAAAAGATACTGATAAGCAAACACAGCACTTTCTCCAATGTGTTGCACTGGTAAGGGACTAAAAGAAACAGAAACAGTTACCATGGAGCTGCACTTCCTCTTAACAATTATTCTTGAGAAAAATCAGTATCATTTTTTTTCTGCTAACTCAGATGCCTGACCCTACTTTTCTTGGAAAGCTTGTGACCTCAGTGTGATTTAGAAGTCTCATTTTGTCCACTCTCTAATTTATTTTGACTTGAGTAAGACTTTTTCCTTGATATTCTAAGATGCAGGAAATTTGGTATAGAGGAAGTTACTACAAAGACAGAAGCAAATCTTTTGGAAAACTGTATGCTACAATGTTTATTAGTGGTTAACTGTCAAAGCGAACACAGCTGTACTCATGGTGCTGTTCTACTGAACATATTATTTACAGATTTGGGTGGTGGAAGAGGGAGATGCTTACAAAATATGCAGCCAACTCCTTCGTGATAAGCTGTAAAAACAGGAAGACAGGATTGGAACTCCAAAGGAACTTTGCAGACAAGAGAAATACTCAGAGAAAACTAAAGATGGTAAATTCATTAGGACATATCCAGTCTTCAGGATCTTTTAAGTTCTGTCCTCCAAGAAGGAATACTCAATTGGACAAATACAAGTTGAAGAAATTCCAGCTTTGTACTCTGCTCTCCAAAACAGTGATCTATGAGTCACAAGCTGAGCACTAGTTAACATCCACAAGGAACAAACTGAAGGAACTAGCATTGTTTAGTCTACAGAAGAGAAGTCTAAGGGAAATAAAGGGCTAAGAACTAAGGAGAAGGAAATAAGCCATTCTGCTTGTCCACATTAACCAGGACAGATAGCAGTTGACCTAAATCTAGAGCAAAGAACATTCACATTGGATGTTAGGTAAGAGAGTTGTGTTGAATAATCCCCCTGTTCTAGATATTTGTACAATAGTAAACTTTGTACATAAACAAAGTTTACTAGTTTACTATTTCTCTCGTACCAGTCTTCCCTTTACTGTCCCATATGAAGAGCATATAATAGCAAACAAAAAAATGCTGTGAAGCTTTTAATCAAGTCAGCATCTCGTGGTAAAACTGTACCACTACAGATGAAATCAGACTAAACAATCAAGACAAATTTATTTAATGAAAACAGACCAGCATATCCTATTAAAAATTGTTACAAACTAATATTCCAGTGTATGTAACAAAATAAGGACATGTAATTTCATTTGTTCTGGCTTCAACTAGATTCAGTGGACCAAATATTTGTTCAAAATTGGTATAGACAGCTCTATATGGGAAGCTACAGGACACCTGATCCTAACAAGTGGAGTTTAATTTCATAAAAAAGTGGTCTTATGTGTATGCATGTGTGTGTACACACACACACACATATATATATATGAAGGAAAGTAAAACTGCTTTAAAAATGCAGACAAGCATTGGTATATTGGCTTTCAATAAATCTGTTTTACATAAGCAGCTGACAAAATCTCTTTATGAAAATATATCAAGTCCTTCTACACTATTATTTTGTGCTACAGTTAAAAAAAGGCCTAATAAATGTTGTTTTGACATCTGTTTCAAAATCAAGAGTCTGTCTATCATATTGCTACCTGGTACTTTAAGAGGGTATGGGTAAGGAGAGAGAATGAAAGGTAAACAGATCTTCTTATGACTAATGAAATAATTCCAGATGCTTATTTTAGAAGCAGTATCACTCTCATAAGGAGTATAAATACAATTTAAAATGTAGTTCTGTTTTCTTGATGTCTGCAGAATTTATGACAACTCTCAGACTACAAAGTCCATTCCAACCACGTAACGCAACATATACAGGCATATATAAAAGTCAATATTAGAACAGGTAGAAATGTACTTAGACTTTAAGTAAATAAAACAAGAGCACCACAGCAGTGAAATGCTTTCAGTCATCAATACACACTTATATTGCTGTCTGGCTACTTTTTCCATTCATGGATTCAAACATAAGCCACCCATCCCTGTGCTGGGTCTACATAAAAATCTGATCTCTGGCTTAGCCACAAGACTACCCTCCATTCTAAATTGCATCACACAGACATTCAGCAGAAGCCAGCTCTTTGTGTAACAAACACTCACAGTTGCTTGATTTATTGACCCACTACAACAATCTTCAGTTCATTAAAAGAAGGAAGTGTAGTCTTAAAATGATTTGTTCATAATACATGCACCTCCTCACCAATACTTCTGTCTAAGGCGTAACATAACATTAAGGATCTTTCTGAATTAAAAGCTTTGCATTTAGACTGATGATACATTCCTAAATAGTTTTTTTTTTTTTTTTTTTTTTTTTTTTAACTAGAATTAAAAGAAATCATGGCATAATTTTCAAACATTATTTTGCCCTTTTGTTTAAATAAAATATTTTGTGATAATAATGTACCTTAAATAATGAAAAATCTTGAATTTTATTAGTTTGATGAAATACAAAGTAAATTGTAATATAAAGTGGTATCTTACTTTCAAATAATGTAAGGCAGTAGAAGGAACAGCAAAACAGAAATCATATTTCCTTCTCTTGAAAACAAAAAGCTTGTATGCGACACAAAACAATGCAGGTGCATTTTGCAAGTGCAAAACAATGCAAGATTTGCAATGAAGTCTGCAAATCACGCTTGGACAAGTAAAGCTTCTTTTTCAGATACCAGTTTTCAATGAAAGAGACATTTGCTACACAAATACACAAAGTTGGTCCAACCCCCACTGCTATCAGTAGTGGAACATCCACTGGTTTTGATAGAAGATTAACCAAACATGTGGGGTGCCTGAATCTATAGAACGAGATTTAAGACTCTAAGAATGAGTACTGCCTTCATAACCCCAAAAATCTTCAGCCTGTGGATTACACAGAAAGTGATCTGAAGTGGAAGATGTAAGAAGAGGAAATAACATGAGGGGCATTAACCAAACTCATTCAGCTTTGCTGCTGTTTGCAATAATTCATACAGGCTAGTCCACAGTTAGTCATCTCCTCAAGAGAGTTTACAGGAGCACTTACAGGAGCCTTTGCTATGGACCTTCTTTGTTTAAATAAGCCCATAATGTAGTGATAATTGTTATTTACATTTAGTTTATGTGCGTGGCTACAGTTTATCTTTCTTACATATGATCACAGTAAGAAACAAATTTTAGCAAAAGCAAATTAACTATGAGTAACACAAGACAGATAAGAATTCTTAAAAATGAGCAATTAGAACATGACAGCTTTCTTTCACTTTCCAAATGATGCTTTAAAGCACTTCAGTATTTAACTACAGTAGAGGCTTAAATCATAATACCAGAAGCAACTCAACTGTATTTCAGGAGTTGGAAAGTGAATCAGACAGGAAACTAAATGATGCATTTAAATAAAGTGCCTTTTTAGAACCATGATTTTCCAATCAGCAGAACCTTTCTTAAGTTCTAAAATTGATATAGGTATGAATTAATCACATCAAAATATATTCAGCGTCACATTATGGCTTTAATCTGGGCAACTGTGAAAATCAAATCATCAGTCTATTTGAGTTGCATGGCAATTTAAACTTACAGCAAGCATCTTTCATACTAATTATGTAATATGGAGCTGCAATATCTGCTTTTGAAAAAGAATTCTTCCCTATGATAAAGATGCTATCACTGAAGTCCTGACTAAGGTGAGCTCATGTGTTTGCTATTTTATACTATCTCTAGTTTTTAAGAGAAAATAAAATAATAATAATAATAAAAACATTGGCCCTGCTTTTAATATAATTCAATTTTATTTTAAAGCACTTGCAAAAAAATAAATTTTACAGCTACATATCAATGGTCGTATTTTATTCTTGTAGATCACAAATTGTTCCAGTTGTGAAGTAGGTAAGCATACACACAGAACTGTTAAATGAACCTAAGAGCAGTGTAGCTTTTTCTGTCTCTTCTGTTTCTTTATTTTTTCTTAAAGCCTTCTGAGGCAGGGTTCTGCCCTTGCTACTACAAGATGTAGAGCAACAAGACCAATCACGTTTAAAGACCTAAGGAACATTTAACAATGCTAACACAGCTGCAGTATCCCTGCAATAATACTGCTACGTGAGTATACAACTAAGGCATACAACAAAAATGCACACATTTATTTATTTATTTTTTTTTTTTTGAAGTAAGGATTCACTAACTCGGATAGTTTTTCTACCAAGCCAGACGTGATGTGCTAAGAAGCAAAATACACAAGCAGAAACCTTCAACAGTATAAAACTCCAGGATTTCCCAGAACACACTGCTTATACATTTAAATTATTTTCCTTTCAAGATGCATACTACAATAGCTAAGCGACAGGTATTTTCCTTTCTATTCACTGCACTAATAAAAACATAACTCAGAAGTTATGACTAAGCAGAAAGGAAAGCTTTGATAGTAAGAAAACAAATGCGAGTCAACTAAAATGCATGATCCATGTCTCCTGTTTGTGGACATTTGCTTGGCATACACACTCCTTTCTAAACTCCTCTCTGATATCATTGTTTTGATTTTCATAGAACAGCTTGGGTTAGAAGGGACCTTAAAGATCTTCTACTTCCAATCCTCTGCCATGGACAGGGACACCTCCCACGAGACCAGGTTACCCAAAGCCCCATCCAGCCTGGCCTTGAACACCTCCAGGGATGCAGCATCCACAGCTTCTCTGGGCAACCTGTGTCAGTGCCTCACCACCCTTGGAGTGAAGAATTTCCTCCTAACATCTAATCTAAATGGGTCTTCCTTTGGTTTAAAACCTTTCTCCCTTGTTATCTGCCTGAATAAAAAGTCACTCTCCATGTTTTGAAAGGACAGGTTAGAGATGGAAAACAGCTTGACTGCCTGTGTTCATAAAGCAATAAGGAGAATTTAGGAAATTAAGTATCATCCTGTACTCATTTGCACTTTCTTTGTGCTTCTCAGAAGACTAGAAAAAAATACATTCTAATAGTTCACCTAAGAAATGTGAATCCAGTATTTCAGGACTGTTTCTATCAGAAATTCAAAACCACCGAGGGATTTTTACCAAGTCCCTAATTCAGGGCATTGTCTTGCTCCATAACTGGCTGTTGCTCAGGGTTTCTCCCTCCTCCCTATCTGTTCAGTGCCTAGAGGTTAACCATAATATCCTGAGTGCAGGGCCACACAGTCTGGCCCTTAGCAGGTTTTCCTTTTTCCCCCATTCTTACTACTGATCAGATCCTTCATCTTTTACCCAAAAGTATAACCAACAATAAAGGAGTGAGATTTGTACTAGGGACATTGGCTACATATTTTGTTTCTTTCTACACATGAATCTGCACGTAGGTCTGCACTTTATGACAACAATATGGGTCAAGTTCCGTTTGCATGTTAGTGCAAACCCATAGTAACAATTGGCTTAATAGATTTGAGATATACAACTGAATAAATAAGAGAATATAAGCCAAAAAACTCGTAGTTTTTAAAAAAAAACTCTTATTTTAAAATCCTTAACAATTTAAAACCATAGTCAAATCCGAACAATTTTAGATATTTTAATATATAAATTGTATTCTCAGTTGCTTGGCATGCTTAGTCTCTGAAAAGTGGTGTATCCACATTTAATTATAAAACAAATTATCTAAAACAAAACACTGCATGAATGATTTTTTTTTTTTTCCTTTTAGCAATATTGCCAAATCTTATTTTCGTCTTCTAACATGGCCTTTACTGTTTTACTTAAACTTCTGGAGGCAATCACAGTTCGAACTTTCACACATGCTATTAAAAAATAAGAAAAGAAACCACAACAAAAAACACAGCCCACAACATAGCAAGAACAAAAAAAAATCTAAAAAAAATTTAAAAAAAAAATAAAAAATGTGATACTTCTTCCAAAGCCAGTAAGGTCATTTGGACTGAAGTGCCCAAATTACTGACTGGATTTGGCTCACTAGAATAATTCCTTCTGTACATAGCTACAGCTTACTCCCTCCTGTCCTCTTTTTCAGATACTGCTACATATGAATATAGGCAAGCTGGGGCTGCCTGAATTGTTCTTACAGCTTGCTCCCTACCATATCATTTATGGGAAGTTCACAGCTTCTCTCTCTTCACTTAATTACAAACAGGCACATCATGATGATAGCTACTCTAACTTACTGAAATGTAAGTAAACATTTGTCCATCATACAAGTACACATTCTTCTTTTATAAGAGGATACGTAAGGACAGGTAAGAGGCAGCATACAATCTCCAATCAGGTGATGAAATATATATTCGTTACAATGGAGATGGGCACCTGTATGTTATTAATGAGCATCTTGGGATGAAGACACTTGAATAAAACAGGCTTCTATTAGCTGTTGATTTGACAGGACATAATTGCATTTTGGTCATGTATGATTATATTTCCAATATTTTCCATGTTCTCTCACATCATGTCATAACCAGATCACCCCATCTCAAAATGCAAAGGCACAAACACAAGAATGGCAACCCACAAAGTCAAGCTCTTTCTGGACAAGAATTATAAAATCACAAGTGATAAAAATAATTATACACTATTTCCCACAGAACAAAATCTGATAGAAATCTAAAGAAACAGACAAACTACAGGTCAAAAACAAAGAAAAATGAGTTAGTTACACATCCCCACCAACACTCAAGCTGGTTGTGCAACACAAGCTTCTTGCCATGTAATGCTGTAGAGGCCAGGGCTCTAAAGCAGCTCTAACACAGGAATTAAGGAAACCTGTGGGGATGAGCGGATAATAAATGTGATAGACTGGAGTCACTGCAAGGATAAAGCCAAAGGATAAAGCTGGGGTGAGAGGCGGCAGGAAGCATCTCTCCAAACACAGCCCTTCAAGATCTCAGTATTCACAACGCAGTCTGATGAAATACCAACCCTGATTGATGTCTTAAGCTTTTTTGTACTTGTAGTCAGACTGAGAAGGATTTGACGTGCCATGCTACATGTGCCTGTACAAGGATGGTATGGTGCTTGAGGAGTCAGGTACCACAGAAATAGATCACCTACTTCAAATTCCTGTGCAATGGCCATTTCCATATCTCAGCACTGAATCTAACATCTTGTAAACTTTAAATCTCTTAACCTGAGAGGCATCTAGACTTGATAATCAGAAGAGATTGTCAAGAAGTCACAATTTTCCTTGTCAGTTTATTCCAAAGTTTAGTCACTCAAAAAAAAAAAAAAAAAAGTACTAATATTTCAGACTTCAGCTTTTAATTTTGATATGCACTTTGCCACTTGAAATTTTCTATTTACCAAAGATATCTGCATGTTTTTCCCAGTCACCATTTATTTAAGATTCTCCCTAGAAGCTATTTTCCTCTCTCTCTCCTTTTATAATTATATTTCTATAACTATAGAAATAGTTATATTTCCCTCTTTTCCAGGGCAGGCTGATCCACAGACATCAAGATGAGGGGAGGAGGGTACTTCCCTGGTGCAGCTCACTTCTTCCCCTTCTACACGCACTATATTCTTATGACACCTCTCCCGTGACAACACTCTAACGAAGGATCAAATAGAAATAATTTTTCCTGTGGCCTTAAGTCTTTCTACTAGTACTACTTGCCATAATAGTCTTTTATTATCTACCAAGTACTCAACTTTAAACACTTGAAGGAATACCTACGCAACCTAAATCAGTTTTGTTTTAAGTCTCATCAGTTTAAAGTCTATATTTTGTTTTGCCTGGTTTTTCACACGTAGGACTCTATTTTAATGCATTTTAAAAGAGCAGGGTGAAAACAAAACTAAACAATCTTTAGAGATCCTCTTAAATTAATACTCTGTTCGCCTTGGGCTTACACTAAAAACAGAATGGGAACTGTTTGTATGGGATGTAGCAGATAACATACGAAATACTTTTGCAACAGTAACGTATGTTTGTTTTTTACTCTGCCTATCTTTATAGGTTGTCATTTTATAGGCCATATAAAACACAATTGTGATTTATTACTAAGGCCATTCAAGCTGGCACAGTAAATCAGTTGAACTATTTTTAAAATAAAGTTTCCAGGCTTTCAAGACAACATTGTATCATCTAATACTTCGTTTCTGCCAATGCTCATTGCCAGTCATAACAAGGAGGCCTGACAGGGTCAGTATTATCGTGCTGAAAAATTAGGGCACTCCACTGGATTAAAGTAAGGGTTTTAATTGATTCATTTCCAATTTCCTCTCTAATGAAGTTGAACAGCCTTTTCCCATTTAAAAACAAAAACACGCCATGAGTGGGAAATGCAGGGAGTTGCATTCAGTGTTACTCATTTGTCATATTTTCTATGAAACTACCACTTGGAGTGCTAGTGTAGAGAACAACATTTCAAGTACAAAGTACAAATTGACTATTTTTTTAAATAATGGCCTACTTAAAGCATCTTTCTTTCTATTTAAAGCAGGAAGATGCATTCTGTTGCACTTCACAGTTTGGGGACAAATATGGGAAACAACTAAGGTCACTGTGAATCACTTTTGACTTAAATGAAACGAATAACTGAGAGGGTGACACAAGTCTCGTTTTTCCACTCAAATAAAAAAAAAAATTATTAAAGGAGGATGAAAATGAGGGCAAGTGTGAAAGGAGCAGGAGTGAAAGAGAAAACATGTTTGGCATCTAAGTTAGGAGAGTGTAGGCAATTGGTTTGTTGGCACAGCTACAAAGATCTCAGAGTGTATTTAAAGGTACATGTGTGAACAGTCACATTTAATCATGGAAGGAACTATGGAACAAACTATAATCATTCTTGAACTCCTATCTGTGCAGATCAGGACATAAAGACCTGCAAAACTGAAGGCATCAGATTAATAAAAACAAGGTTATTCAGTTCATCACTTACATCTCATGCATATCTTTATCAACTTTTACAACTATGAAATGACATAAGACAACATTTAAGTGAGAGGATCCAAAGTTAGCTCAACACAGCCTACTAGTCATTCACATCAAATAGAGCTGACACTGATTTGAGTGAGAGTCAGTCTTCTAACAGACAGAAAAGCTTCTCTTCAAGAAGACACTGCTTTGGCTTGCAGGTATGTCTCTGCTGTAAATAAAAACCATTTTCCTGACAATGCACATTTGCTGCACTGGATTATACTAGATTTCAATAGTATATTAACCTAAGAGTATATAGACCTAAAAACTTGACATTTATAAAATATTAATAAAAAGGAAGTAAATATCCTGTACTCTTAACAAATGTCAGTGTAACATCTTATCAACACTGTAACAAACATAATAACCAGCTCCTGAATAACTTGTCTGCAATCCGTCTCCCTGACATGGGCTTGTCAACTTTACTAGAGTTGACAAGAAAGCTTCAGGTAGTGTATAAAATAGACAATTATTTTTTTCCAATATATACCTTTCTAAAGACTATTTCCATTTTTAATGGATTTTCCCTATGATGCTGAATTTTGCAAATTGTGGCTGACCTACTGGAAATAAACCCCTAAAATTACAAGACTTTACTTTATGGGAAAAAAAAGTATTTTTACTTCAACTGTAACAGAATTGTTATCTGACAGTTTTAAGCGTTAAATATAATGAAAATAATATTTAAAAGAATCTATGTGTATTGATATGTCTACACATACCTATGTGTATATATGGATATATATACATTTTGTGTGTGCATGCATGTGTGCCTATACATACAAGGGTGGGAACAGCATCATTTTATTCTACGGTTAGAGCTAAATTAAGCAACGGCATCCGGATACAGAACAATACTTTAAAATAAAAGTATATGACCTCAGGAAATACCATACTAAAATTATCTCCCCTTTCATACCACTGTATTAGCATTGAACACTAATAAAGACAACAGTTGACTTTAGGTATCAGATGTATTGATCTAAGTCACAGTTTATTTATTGTTTTCAAATATACTTTAGACTCCCTCAGCCTAGAGTATCTTGGTATATAGTGTTCCTATTAGCTTTAGTTTCTAGCTGCATATTGCTGGAGCTCAGGGAATAATTGCATGGCTGTTCCCCTTCACTTTCATCCTCTCTCCTCCGCTGCTGCTTTTCTTTACCACTGTCACCCTCTCCTTCAGCCACTTGCTATTTATAACTCCACACCAACCAACAGGATTTAAACTACAAGCGATACTTCAGCACTGCATCTAGCTTCACCAACTTCAGCAAAGAGGACACAGAGAAGAGAGGATGGAGCAGAAAATACCTTCTCTGGTTACGTAAGAAACAGGTGCATGTGTGCACATCATTATTTCATTTAATACCCCCCAATCAGTATATGCCCACTTCAAAGTGATAACTTCTGAAACTTGAAAATTAGAAAACAACTTGAAACAGTAGCCGAAGAGATAGTGTCCTGCATTCCTCACAGGTGCCTTTCTCTGTCTTCTAGTTATACAGAAGTCCAGACAGCATGAATCAGTTACTTAACCACTAGGCAGATAAAGTGAGATAAATCCAGCCAATAACCACAGGTGTTTTTCAAAGGATTACTGCATCCTTCAAGACACTTTCTGCTCTATTGCTGTTTTTCATAGTGCATTGCAAAATAAAAAGAAAATAGGCCCTCGTGACAGAGTTAGTTGTACCGCTGTGATCTGAAGTTATTGCTCAACAAATACCCTGGGCTAACACCACAACCAATGCTCTGCTCAGTCTGCTCCCAGCCACTTATTCCTGCACCCCCCATGTCCTTGAGCACATATAAAGTCAAGAGGTAAAACAGACTGAAAACATGGCCTAACAGACTTACACTGGCTCTCCAGCAGGGACAAATAAGCAGGTGGGCAACAGGAATGCTATTTTGGCTAGCAGTACCAAACAACACTGGGTTAAGCTGTTAATTTCAGCTGGACCTGGTCCCATTTTTTCACTTATAAGACCTTGTTTCTAGTTGTTTATTCAAAGATTTTGACAGACTTTAACCTGAAGCTCAATTTTTTCCAATGTGGGTCTGTCCTAAAGCCTGCTTTTTGTCTGCATTAAAATTGTGCAGCCTCCTCTCTGGAGATTTGTAGCATCTTAAACTGACAGAGAAGTATGATCTGGAGTGATAGAGAAGAGAAAGAAACACAGAGGGTGCCTTAGGGGCATGCTTTATTATCTTTAGTAAAACTTGCCCAACAGATAAGTTTTCTAACCACTGCAGCTCACAAATTTCTAACAGAGCCTTTGGCAGATTACTCTGCTAAAGCAAGAAAGCTTGAACCAAGGATCAATAGGCTCTCCCTGAAGCTGCTGTCTTCCCGTGTGTGTAGAGTTCTGGCCTGCAGCTGGTTATGAGGTCACAGCAGTGAGATTTTTCTCTCTTGGGCAATTCCAGAGCAGGCAGATGAATGGGGGAAACCTGAGTGTAAGGGAATAGAAAGCAGAAAAAGGCTGTCCACCCTGAGAGGAAGATGGTAAAAAAGGAAGGACACCAGGAGAGGGAAGGGAGCTAGAGTTTGCAACTGGGTGTCAGAGGAAAGAGCCAGGGAAGTAGGAAAAAAGTGCTGTGATTTGAAGCAGTGACCTGAGCTGGAAATGAATTTGCTACATGCAGATACTGAGCCAAAGGGATCAGAGAAGAGCTGAGTCAGCCTGGTGTCACTTAGTTGGCATCTATTTGCAAGAAAAAAGGTAATTAAAGGTTAGAGGGTTAGGTACAGACAGGGAGGGAAAGGGCTTAAACCATGGCCTGAAGAAGGGAAACAAGTAGTCAAGGAAGCAGCATGGAATTGGCACAAGATTTAAAACACAGAAGCTGCTCAATGGTAGAGGTGAAAGACAGAAGCCTAAAGCTACAGCTTGCTGCTCCCCTCAGCTGCTCTAGGATTTACAGTGATGCCTTGGAGAGCATGTGTTGTGGGGGAAAGGGGTCCAGACACAAAGGTTCTTAAGACATGGGCTTCCATCTCTTCAGCTGGATCAGTTTCCTTACGAATTCACAGCTCCCAGATTACATTCAGCTCAGCTAACATGTTGTGGTGAAGGTGGAAGCAACTAGGTTGGTGTGGTTTAACACTCCCTAACCCCAAGCCCCATTGTGCCAGATAGAGAAACAGAATGAATATGGTGGGTGGAACCAGACGGGATGTGGGATGGCAGCAGGGAAAGGAGGACAGAGCTCCCAACACTCCTGGAAGCTGGTCATACAGGCCCACGCCCACTGAAAACACTGTATCAGGTACAGATGATACAACTGGGAGCGTTTTTGGTAGTCTTTTCAAAGTCCCTGGAAATTACTCAACTCCAAAGTGTTAATATAACACTGGGAAAAAAAAATAAAAACTTTAATTTTAGTTTTAGTTCTAGCATTGGTTTTAATTCTGTCATTTTGTAAATTCTGAATGCTCGATTTTTATTGGAATAGCAATCTAATACATATTTTCATATACCACAGTTGCAGTGTCCATCAGTACTATTATATAGGTAGATTTAGCTTGGCTTTAGGGTGGTACATTATCCATGTGGAATGACAGCAAAATAGCAACCCTAAATCTTCTTCAGCATAGCTAGAGAAAGGTTTCCAGATGCTGAACTCATGTCACTGTCAGCCTGGGTATAAAGTAAAAGGGAAGCAAGTACTTGCTTATACATGTATGTTCTTCCTTAGTTTAATATAGGTCACATGTTATTTAGAGTACTTCTATAGAAAACATTTTGGACAACTGCCTCCATTCGACATGAACAAATAATAACCAACCAAGGGATGGGGTGGCTGTACAAACTATCAGGATAATTTTAGCTGCTCAGGAGCAGAATTAACATTATTGCAGTAATTAACCTATTTACAAACTTAATTAACAATATCTCCCTGGTTCTCCCCGTTCCTGGGCCACCTTCTGCTGGAAACATGGATGACTAGCCAAATCTAGTTAAATTAGTAATGTGGTCCAGTATTACCAGTCCTTCACTGCACTGTCACTAAACTTTATACACATATAAGAAAAAAGTGGTAAATATAAATTGAAGATCAGATCATGTTACACCAAGAAAAGAACTACTTCCATGTAAAGTTTTGCCTTCATCTTTTACTTCATATATTTTAACTTCTTCCACATAAACATAAAAAGTTCAACAGGAGATTTTGCTGCCAAATAAAAACCTATTTTACTCAAAAAAAAAAAAAAAAAAAAAGCAAAATTTTAGTAACAACAACAAAATTCTCTCTCTATATAAATGTTTATATATATATAAATGTTTATATATATATATATATATATATATTTACATACACACACACACACACACACATAGTAGAATTCTCAAGTTGTCTTTCCCAGGTACAGCTCTGCCAGAGTTTGGAATAAAATAGAGAAATTGCCCCCCAAATTAGTGGTAGAAATTCCTCTGTTATGATCAGCATTGAGTAGAGCCAGACAGGTTGTAGAATTTGTTTTTCTTTCAATCTTCCAGAAGACTTTGAAGCCAATATTTTGGTCCAGCTAAAGTATCAGGACACTGCTTGCAAAATGATTCTAATTTTATAGAAGGACATTGGTAAATAACTGGTAAGCAGTGGATAAAAATAGTTTTTGTATGAAATTCAGTCACTTTAATGATTACCAAAAGCAATGTTTACTAATTCCTTTTTTATTTTAAGGTTACTACTCAGATATCAGTGCAAGTTTTACGATAAGATAAGCAATTCCATATCTTAGCAATATTTTGCCTTTACTTTAAAAGTCTCAACACTGCACTGTAACCCATAAAATAGAAAGGAAATTCCCATTCTAATGAAACCAGTTAGCTAATGAACACACCCTGCTTTGGCTCAGAATAAACTTTCAATTTTATAGTTTCCTCATAAGGCAGTTGAAAAGTTAAATAGACGGTGATTATAAAAATGTAAGCCTTTACAAGTGCATTTGTTAAATAGATAATCTGTAAATTAGGGCTTGTATGATAAAGACTATAACAGGGATTTTGAGGAATGTATTGTACATGTTATTTATGGAGGAAAAAAGAATAAAACTGAAGTTATTCCAAATACAGTTTTCAGAGTTCTGTAAAAGAATATGTAGAACAATAGCAAAATGTAATAGGTTAGCACAAACATGGAACAGAGACTTAGAATAAGAAGCTGAGGATTATTCAGAAAAGACTATCTTCCATTTTATTCACTGTATCACTTGCCAGACAACATCTAACAAATGATCACATGAATTTAAACATAAATGCATTCAGAACCCTTAACAAAATGCACAATTTCCTCAGAGAAGTAAACTTTACTTCTCTACTGAGGGAGAAGGAAGATATCCACCATTAAGAAAAAGCCTAGATGAACTAAGAATCTTCTTTGGGATAATACAGATGTTTCTAAAGGGATAATGCTGGATATCCTATGAAGTTCATACTATATATAACCCTTACCTGAAAGTTTTCTTTTAACTCCCTTACCTTTTCCTTCGTCCTGGAAAAGTAGATAGGGGGAATGAACGGAAATTTTGGACTCAAGTGTGGACAACCCAACTCCTTCACCTTCCTTCTCTAAATATCCCTGCAACTCTTCCCACGTTTTTAAATGGAGTAGGGCATCAAGACCAAGCTAGGATCCTCTGCTAGGATCCCCTGTACTCAGTGTACTGCAGTTGTGCTCATCAAGTGACATTTGGAATGTGGAAGTTCCTACAAACAAACCCCATAATAAAAGTTCCCATCAACAAAGCATCTTTAAAGAGGCCCAGATTTTGATTCTGACCTGTAGTACTCTGGGAAAGTACTGTACTCCTTTGGAAAAGTTCTGCACAAAGTTGTCAAAACCCCAGGCAGAAAGGAACTGAAAAGACATTGCACATATAATAAATGTCTAAAGCTTAAAGTAAAAGTGGCTTCTCAATGAGAGCGGTTGTGAGGGGTGGGAGGAAGCAATTTGACATTGGCCCTAGTCCCTGTGACTGGCCAAAATACATTTGTATTTAAGTATTTTTTGAAAGAATCAAATAACACTTGTGTTTCTTCTTTAGACTTTGAAAATCTCAAGACACATATCCCAGATCCCCAAACAAACATTAATTTTCTTCTCTCGCTACTGAAAATTACTTTTGTGTCTGATTCTTGTGATACACAAGACTTAAAGGAATAATAATAATAAAAAAGAAAAAACAAACAAAAAAAAACACAACAGAATATAAGCTTCAGAAAGCAAATAAACTGAAAAAAAACTCTTTATAAATATTGCTGGTCATCAAAATCAGAGACACTCCTGTCACAGTCGTGGCCTGAAGTAGCTCTAAATCTACTGTGTTGTCTTCAGTATGAACTGAGACAAATCCATGAACAAGATGTCCATAAACAGATACTAAAGAGAAGGGGCAGTGATGTATCCTCTATGAGTGTTAGGAGGGCACGAGTGAGTGACTTGCAGAAAGAGACTAAGCCCAAGTGTTCTCCCTAAACAGCACGCTCTGCTGAGACTGTTAGAGGAAAAATACTTGTCTAGGCACACCTCAGAAGGGCATTTTGTACATTTGATGCTTTAGGCCAGGCTTGGCACAAATCTGAAAATTTGCAAGCATGGGTGGGTAGATTCAGGATAAATTTGCTTAGTCATATGCACCTAGTTAGTGCATATAACCAAGCTCTCACAAATCTTGCCCAAGAGTCACGTTTTATTGTTAACAGGTATAGACAACCTTTACAAGCTTGCTGGTATATTTTACAGATTATTTTGAGAACACATTTCTTAAAAAAAAAAAAAAAAAAAAAAATTCATTAGGAACATTAAATATACAACTCATGGCTTATAACTGGCTTATAACTCAGAAGATAGCTAGTCCCGCTAAACCTCTCATGCACATGTGGCAGGCAGAAAAACTCATAGCATTATGAGCACGTAAGTTAAATAACTGTACATTGTCTTAACAGAGGCCTCTAAGAACAGCTTTTATGAGAATTTTGAGGAAGAAAATAACTACAAAATGTCTTCCCCCACCTAATCCTTCAATATAAATACTTTTAAAACTTCTTTAGAAGAGGCACTTTAATCAAACTTGCGTCGGACATGTTACGAAATACTCTCCAATCAAGAGACTTAAAATAAGTGGAATTATTAGGGAAAAGAACAAAACATCATTGTGTTCCTACACACATCCGTGGTGTCCCATATCCGGAATACTGCAGGCATTCCTGGCTTTCCCCTCTCCTTGTTCTGCCATCTTACAGAGAATTAGGAAAGCTATGAAGTCAGATGATCAAAGGTAAGGAGCGGCTTCATTACCAAAAGCATGTTATATAAATGAAGGACTATTAGCCAGGAAAAGAACAACTAAGGAGAGAACGCAGTAAAATCACAAGTGGCATGGACAAAATTGTTCCCTGCTCTGTCTAGGATAAGGACTAGGGATGATTCATACATAACTCACAAGTGTCAGGCTTAAGACAAATTGCTTTCAGTTTCATTGTTGTTTTATACATATATATATATTATATATATAATATTATCATTATATATATATATATGTATAACATTTATATGTACATATAAACAAACAGAACAGCCACTCAAAACTAAAGTTCTTAATACAAAGAGGTGTTGATGTCAAAAGCCTCTGTGTGGGATAACACACAGGAGAAAAGTCAAGTGATACATTAGAAAAATACTTCCCCCCATCATTTAAGGGGGTGAGGCCCACAGGCTACCCTGCTGCCAGCAGTCTGTAAGCATGTCGTGACACTTCCCATTTCGTTTGCTTAGAAGGAGGTTGTCAAGTAGGTCCTGTAATTTGGCAAGGCTTTAGATGGTAAGGGCATAAATTAAAAAGGAAAGAAAAAGCCCAGCCAAAAAACAACCTAAGAGGTACTGAAAGGGCCAGCAGAGTGGCTGTAGCCAGGTGCATGTTACCATGGTTGCCCTCTCACTCCAAAAAAACATCATGAGCCCAAGACTCTGCAAGTGTCTCTCTCCACTGCCCCTGTCAATGCCTGCTGTCAAAATTTTCCAGTTTAAGTCCCCAGTCGGCCATGGAACCAGCAGCAAGTACATGTTCACACACCAGGGCTGCAGGCATTCCCCTGAGCTCGCTCTGTGGGATGCAAAGGAGAAGAAACAAAGCAAACAGCTCATGAACCCGCTGAGCTGTTTCCATGGCATGGTATGGGGACAAACCAGCTGGATGCTATGTGCAGGGGGCAAGCAGGGCAGCTCACCAGACGGAGGTTAGAAAAGAAATTTTGGGGGATCAGGACTCAGTGGGAACAGTCTTACTGGCTACAAGTGGAACAAACCGGGGGAGAAGCATGGCAGACTGCTCCTCATCACAAGAACATAAAGGGCTAACCAGGCATTTTGTCTGACCAGGTACAGCCACCATTCTTCTACTTTAATGTCACTTCAATACTCAAAATAAATACCACAAGCAAACTATCAGAATAACACATGGACTTAAAGGCTCAAGAGAAAAACACAGATCATCCATCTGTCATAAGAGATGAGGATTTGAAAGTTTCATTAATTTTCTGAAACTGTTAGCTATGCTAAGATATTCAAAAAGAGTTTCATTACTACAAAGGCCTTTTTATGCCATTAATCCAGATTAATGACGACTGTTCAGCTTAGAGTTTGCTTAACTCTTTGGTTCTACCTCATGCAATAAGGCATCCTAATTCTCCCTTCCTTTGAAGAATGTGGTCCTGGCCTCTGAAAATCCTTCCCTGCTACTTTCCCCATTTCCTCATCTACTTCCTGCTGCAAGATCGCAGTTCAATATGCTTTTACTGCCTTATCAGTCCTTCCACTGCTATTTGGAATAATAAAGTACTCAGAACTCCTCTCCAGGGCTTTACTCCTTTTTGTTTCTAGTGATTTGATCACTTGCTGAGCCAGCCACCCAGAGAAGAAAACAAGCAGGGTTCTCATTAATCTTAAGGATCCTGATCATTCTTCACAGTTGATGATCAGGGCAAAATAGGTAGGCTCTTATTGGGTAAGGAGAAAAAACAACAAAAACAAACAAGCATTTTTTCCACCCCTTTTAGTTGCACAGGCTGCATTTAGTCTTTTTGATTGCCACAGTCCTAGGAAGGAATTGTACCTGCAAAGACACCACTATATAGCACAATTTGCTATTCTGAGACAGCCTGATCTTCACCTGAGCCCAGACTGCTATCAAACCCACCTTCCCCAGTGCAGACACAGCAAATCCCCTCCTAAGGATGGTCCAGACAATTTCACGTGCCCAGCACTATGGTGTTACTGTTTGGCAGGGGAAAAGTCACACAGCCAAGAGCTGCCCAAGCTGCTGGGCTCTGCTGAGCAGTAAGTAAGCAGACCTTTCCGAACTGTATGTTCAAAAAAGTATGTTCTCATGCCATAGGTACACCTGGGAACACAAGGCAGAAGCCCTAGATTCAGCACCACTAATGGTCCATCAAGGAGATCCCCTGGAAATTTGATTTTGAGCCTAACTTCTTGGCTTCTGCTGCCCGACAGTTTAGATGAAACCTCTGTGAAAGGATATGGATACAAAGGACACAGGCCAACAGTTATGATACGCAGTCATGTCACTGTTAATGTTCTCCTAAAAGGTGTGCCCAGTGGCCCGTACGTCATGGTTCTTGGTATTTTAAAATGAAACTGACATTTTGTTCCTCTATAGACAGCCAGAAACACGCCCAAGTAGAAGGACAAAATAATTGTCCATTGCTATCTTCCTTCCTGGAAAAAAACACTTCTCCATCTTTACTGAACCTACAGTGATTCAAAAATAACAGCCTGCTGATTATTAGCAAGATTATCTGACTTCTTCCAAGTAACAGAATATTCAATACTGAAGATATAAAGGAAATAAAAAAAAAAAAAATCCTTACCAAAAAGAAATATTGAGATCTTAACAAGAGTGCCTTGACATCCATGAATAACAAAAAAAAGAAACATGAAGTAAATGGTCATGTTTGTACCACAGCAGCATTCTGCCTGTTATGCAAGACTTGCTGGGGAGCAGATGGGGAGAAGAGGAAGTCATAGGCTCTGCTTTTATTTGGAAACGTCTGTCCCTAGGCAAGAGACAAATGTCAGTAAGCCGCTACCTCACAAGTACATCTCTTAGTTTCCTTGGTTAATTACTCTGTCACTCTAACCGTAAGTAGGAATTCTGAAAGGGATACACAGTGTGTCTATCTAGAGTCTTGGCACTATTACATTCACAGGCAATGTTTCTTTTCTATCAAGTTGTCTGCTGCCAGATACAAACATCCATAACCAGAACAACTGATGTTACATAATTTGCCTTTTCTGCATTAGAAATAAAGAGAAATAGTAGGAGTGATGTTCTCCAAGTAACAGAGAGACTGGAAGCAAGCAGAGATTTTTTCATCAGTATTACATCAAATAAACTATCCTTTTTAGGGATAAGAAAGGCAAATGCTTTTTTTTTTTTTTTTGGACTTCCAGTGAAACCCACTTTTCATGGTGTCATCTTAGTCTCCAGATTACAGAAAACACAATGCTGCTGCAGTTTGCGATACTTAGCAGATGTTGGTTAAGAAGAGTGAGAGATCAAGTCTGTGGTGAGTTCTCAGAGCAATAAAGGCAAGATTTCCAGAGAAAATCTGATTTTTATTTTTAAAGCATACCAAAATGATATCCAAAATGTAGAAATTTCTCTCCCCCCATCCCACTCCCAGATGAATAAACAAAAGTAAAGCCGTTCAAGCACATTTTCACTTAAAGTTTTATTTGGTTTAGGCTCTCCTTATATTTTAAGCTATTCAGAAATTTTTCTTTCTCCATGTTAAGTTTCTGTAATATGTATACAGCTCAAAGTGAGAGCACCTGGACAAGGCAGTTCCTGGAGTTCAATTTTTAGAGCACTTTTAAGTGCAAATAAATGTGAAACCAAGTCCACAACTCCTCGTCTTGGTGTTTATGAGCACCTTGAACATGAAAACAGGTTCACAGCATTGTCTGCTTGGGCTGGCTTTGGGTCCCAGGGGGCTCATAAAAGGGAATCCCTGCAAGTTGCCATCAACCACTTCACCAGCAAGAATCCCACAAAACTGGACTTACAGTCAGTGGAGCAGGAACTTGGATCTCAACATCTGTTGGCAGCACATGGCACACAACAACTATCAAACTTTCCTCACATGGCTGTGTATACGGATACTTGGAGGTAACGAACATTAAGCCACCTATTTGGAAAAGGAGGGATGGGCTCTTGTATCAGAATTACAAAAGCTCTGCCAAAACTAATGTTTGACCTGGAAGTAATACCTCAACCTCTACAATTGTTTTTCCTTGTTTCTCTGATGAGAATGTTATTTTTTCAGCAGACTGCAGAAGTTACTACTAGCTGCATCTCTCTTGGCCAATCTGGAAAACCAAAAACCACACCCATAAAACCCCCAAATCACAAACATGAGTAAGTAGACAGCAGCTAACGTGTGAAGTTCCACTTGGCCAGTTTTTCTCTTGGCTCTAAGTATTGCAACTTGGCTGTAAATAGTGTGATGCGGCAAGTACACTCTAGACAGCTGGAGCAGTCCACCACAAATACATTCGGGTCTGACAAATTCTGCAGTCAAAGAAAATTGAAGGGCAGCTAGGGATTACTTTTGTTTCTTCTGAATAATCTCTAGTAGGAAATCTACAGTTTTACATCTTTACAAAGTCCTGGAAATTTCACACGTGGGGGTGCTACAGATTTCCTTTGGAAAAGACTGAGGAAATTATCAAGCACAACTACTGTTCAAAGAAGTAATCCCCTCTGATAAATTGCTCTTTTCTCTCTGGCAACTGAGCACAGATCTTGGATGAGTCAAAAACTGAAGACATTATACGGTGTAAAGGACTTTGCTTTGGATGACACAGGCAGATGTCATATCATTGTTGAAATTGCTTATGTCACAACACAGCCACAAGCATGCAAGAGTAACACAGGGGATGCAACATCTACAACACCAGACACAACCACCACCACCCTCCTGCAGCCTTCTGGTGTCTTCCAAGAGGTCTCCAAGCTCTTCTGCAGTATTTTCCCTTACCCAGGACAAAAGGCCTGCTCTTTTTTATGAGGAACAGGATTTGAACCAACTTCAACAGGGTTCAGGGTGATGGCGATATCAGAAAATTTGTGTTGTTAACTTCCACAATCAATGTTCATTGAAGTTAACCCCAATCAAGGAACCAAGAATTCCATACAGAGGTAACTACTACTTCTGTAATACTCAGTAACCACTCCTAGGAAGACAACTCATCCTGTAAGAAGATGACAAAAACAGAAGTCACCCATACCTGGGGAGAACTACAGCCTAGCCAAAATCTACTAACTACTACTATTAGATTTTTTTTCCCCTCCAGTTGTCAGCTGTTTTTTCTTGTGCTTTTTATTTTCCTTCTGAATGAACTGCATTCCTCCTGGTTACTTTGCTAACTGGAGCACCTTACCAAAATATTCATTCCACCAGCAAATAAACTCTCTAAATATCTGCAAGGAGTTTTAGCTATCTTAAAAAGATGGCTAAAGAAAAACAAGAAAATTAAAAAAAAAATATGAAAGAGATAGAGAGATTGATTTACAATGATGACAACATGAGAACAGAAGAGTAAATGACTTATGATTTAGCTACTTCACAACAAAATTCTGAAATGCAAAGGAGAGCAAACAGAGCAATGCATTAATATTGAGTCATTGGAAAAAACTTTTGGTGACATAAACAGAAAACAGTTTTTAATACTATGAAAAAAAGCTGACAAATTCATATAAAATAAGAATTGAGACAATCCCTTCGTGATCCCTCTAAGCTATCAATGTTTTAAATTAAAACTCTGTTGCAATTTACGCAGCCATTACTGTCTTTGACACAGATTCTTATACGTGCATGGTACTTAAACATCACTCAGGATGGAAATCCCTTCCTCCCAAAGTACAGCTGTTGAATATGTATAATAGTTAATGAAACTATACTTATCCCAGTTACTAAACAAAATTCAAGACTTTATAAGACATAACTCTTCTGCAACTCTGAAGGAGCTTACATCTTTCAAACAACAACCTTACTTGGAATTTCTTATAATTCATTCTACACACAGCTGTAGCACATTTTTTACATTAAACAAAGATATTAAACTTGATAGGAGACCAGTCTGACTTCATATGGATTTCCTTTGTTCCAAGCATTTTGTTTTAATGAATCACTGACCACATTCAAAAAGGCAGCAGCTGAACATGAGGTTCTAGCCAGACTGCCTATTCTGGATGCAGGGTATCAACGGGAGATGATTATAACCACCACTCTAGCTACAACAGCAAAAACAGCAAGTCTTGGTTTATTTTTTCCAAAATAAGTGAACACACACCCTTGAAGAACATGCAGAAGCTTAAAAGACATTAAACCTAAATGAGCTTAAAAATAATATTTTTGAAGGGATGTTTCTGTAAGCCTTCAAGCACTGCAGTTAGTTAAAATAATCCTCAAAGGGTTTTTTTAGAGCCTTCAGAAACACGGTTATTTGTCAGCAGCAATCCTGTGAAATCCCTCACAGACACATAAGTGTGCTTACACAAGATACCCAGGAATGCACGTACATACACCAAGAACTAGGAAGTGCCATGAGCTCTTGGAGCTTAGTATTGTACTCTCCTCACACAGAAAACTAGGCAAAGGTTTAACAATTTCACTTGCAGAAGCTCTACTTAGTCTTCACAGTAGGTCCTATTACATTACTCAGATTCATCTAGTTGCATTTGATACAAGTCATGCCTCCCAAAAAGATAGCATCTTTGCATGTTCATCTGAAAAAAGAGTGGCCACGTTTATAAAAAGTTGCAGGAGACAAAATAGTAACAGCAGAAGAAAAATAACCTTCTCCCTGCCTATTCATTTTAGCACTGCTTGATTACTGGGCATGAGGTTTATGAAAAATAGCAGTGCTCTAGCAGACCGGAAAACCCAGCCTCATTTCTTACTAGCGTGCGTAGCAAGCATTGAGGCACAGAGTAAGGCACACTTCATAAACTTAGAGCTGGCCATGACATGGTAGATTTGAGATACCATCAGGATGTAGGAAAAGGAAGAAGTCTCAGACACTGACAGACTGCTTTCCTCCCACTCCCACATGAATGGTATTTAAACATCATTAGCCATCAACTGGTAGCACTTTATGATTAGGTCAGATTTAAAATAAAATTAAGATGATAAAGGCATATCTCAGCAGAGATAGCATCCAAGATAATGGGAGCTCATGTAAGGGCACCTATTTTCATGAGGGTAGGAAAAGAAAAAAAATCCACAAAATCAAAGCACAAAGACTGTTCTGTATGGCTGTGTGCACAGAGAGGCCCCATTGCTACTTTCAGGGACACACCTAAAACAGTGAAATAAAATCAAATTTTCAGTTGTTATTCAAATTTTAATGCAAAACTAAGAATTCTTGTGTATTTATAGTTTCAAACTGCCTGAACTGATGTGGAACAATTGATCAACATTGCTTTTGCATTGCCACATAATCCTAAACGTTTGACTACATAGCAAGACGAAGGTGGGACTTCAGCAAGACTTCCCAGCTGTGTCACTAGCTTCTTCCTCACTATTGTTACTGTGCTACTGTTACCACTATTGTTACCATAATAACCTATTCCTGCTATTGTTACCACATTCCCATTAATTCAGTCTAAGTACATGCCACTGTCACGCCTTCATTTCAGTAACTTCAGAATTTTAGTTCATACCCAAAATGCCCACATAGCCCCTCTAGCTCGTTTTTAAGCTTTTGCCAAACAATAAGGTATTATTATTATTACTAAGTACACTTTGACCTCCTGGGTAGGCAGCACATATTCGCTGCATGTTGTCGATTTAAAGACGTGCCACAGGCATGAAGCACTGGGGGCATGGCTGGGTGCCAGGGGACGAGGCAGCGGAGCCAGCTGAGTGAGGTTCTGTGTGCTGGGGGAACTCCCTGGTGGTGCAGGAAATCTGAAGGAGATGATTTACGGGCAAGGGTCGCTCCCCATCCACTGATCAGACAGTTCATCTGAGAAGTCTTAATCTGGGCCCTGTAATCTTGTCAAATAATGAACACTACCCTTTGGCAGAAGAAAAAAAAAAAAAAGGGAGAGGAGGCAGTGTTGCACAAGCTTATCAGTGGCCAGCTGCAGCAGAGCATGCCTTTGCAAGAGCTATGTATGAAGACGCACTACTATTTTTATCTGTAATGCTTCCAAGTTGCTGCATATCTCCAGGACAAAACTAATACATAACACTCACCTGCATAAAAACACAACACTATTTTCTGCCTCCTGTGTTGGAGGACCCTCAACTTCACCCATACTCTAGAGAAACATTTCTAAAGCTGACCTTCTTAAAATAGGAAGCAAAGAGGAATAAAAGTTGTAAAAATGTCAACCCAAAAGGCTATATAACTTGCACTTAGGCATCAGAATAAAATGCAGCAGTATGGGGTAGAAAGTTAAAACAGAGGAAGCGTAGTATCTACAAACAGAAGTGATCATGCATTTTTCATTCAAGTTCAGAAAGTTCAAGCAAATGTCTTTTTACTGACAATATAATCATATTTTCCTTGAAACAATTACTTACAGTTTACGTATTTAATCCTTTCTAATTACTTGAGAAAGTCATCCCACATTCTCTCATCACAGCAACAACTGTGCACAATACTCACTCATTCCAACAGTTCCATCAGAAGCAACAAACTCCCAGCTAAAGTCTCCCAACGTGACTAAGCCTGCTGGGATGCACAATCTCTCTCACTCTCTGCTACTCACCAGTAGCCAGGCACAAAAACACTTTTCTGTTAATGTTATAGCTTAACACACACTATCCCACTCACTTCCCTGTCTCTTGACCTTTCTTCCTTTGGTTTGTTCACAGTTCCCTTCTTTCCAGGGAGTGCTTGCACTTCTGTACGGTGCTCTACAGCGGCAGCTCTGAAAGACTTTGAAGTTTCTTTAAGAAACACAGTGAGTGCCTACAACACGTGCATGGGAATGCACGGCATCACTCCGGCATTTCTTCACAATCAGCTGTTCGATCTCAGCCACTTCAGTGTGCAAAGGATGCACCATGTTCCAGTTTTGTTTTGTTGTGTTTTTTTTTCCCTACCTTTTCAGCGCAAGATAGTCTGAGGGCACACACCTCTAGCATCAGTTTCACTCAGTTCACTGGCTTGTAGTCAGTCACATGCTGGAGAGAGTCCAGGTATTTTTACCCTTTTGTAATTATTATTTTTTTTTTTTAATAGCCTAAGTGTTAAGAGTGACCAGGTTTATTTTGTGTTCCTAACTTTTAATACTTAGATTTGAGGAGTACCTAGTAAACATTTAAGCAATAGGAAAGCTGACAGCATACTAGCATTTAGAACATTACAATTGACAACATTCATTGGTAATTAAAATATTTGGAGGGAGACTACAACATACTCAGCAACCTTCTCCATACAGAATATTACTTGAAATGCATGAAGCCTGTGAACAACATATGGTCTGCAACAGTCTGGATATCCAAACTACATGTAGAGCTAATGTGTACACCGTCAACACTTGACTTCCCATGTAGCTACTGTAAAAACTCCCAAAACTCCTGTTCAGTAAACCAAACAGCACTGTTACATTATGTTTATTTCTCCAACCAAATCAAAACTATCACTGCAAACCTAGAAAAAAGAAGTCAGAATACCAGCCCAGCTTGTAATCCACACACTCCCCCCGCCAAATGAATAACGAATAAACTCGATCCTGATTGCTTTCCAAAAGCATGACACAAGTCTTCAAAACAATGAGATGAGGGGAAGAGCTGTTATAAAGCTCAGACTTCAGAGGTCTATCTAATAATGTCACATTCATATACAATCACATTCTATGCACCATTTTTATGCATCAGCATACCAAGAACTGCAAAACCACAATTACTGCTGAGATGTACTCAAACACTAAGTTACAAAATTTCCTATGCAAATAGAAGTTAAGGCAGCCCTGCAAGTATCTGTGATTAGAACTGGAGGATTTAATCAGGACCCGATCCACATGCCTGGGCAAGGTTCAGATTGGTGTGTCACATCACACCTTCTGTACGCGCTGTCACGCAGCACTAAGTCATCCGAAGTGTCAATAGCTCCAAGAGAGACTTTTCAACAAGTGGAAAGTCTCCATTTCTGCTGTCACCGTCCCCCACGTTTTCCTCACTGCTCCATCCCTGTGCCCAGCTGCTTCCCGCAGCCCTTCCTCCAGCAGCACCGGGCTCCTTGCACCTCAGCCCGCTGAAGGGAGCCGCCGGCGCTGCCGGGACACCCCAGCTTCTCTCATGCCGGAGAAGCCCTGAGCTTTGCCGGCTCGGGAAAGCTTCTGCTGCCGGGCACAGCCCCATCCCCATCCCCATCCCCGGGACGCGCAGCCTCTGGGCTGCCCATCAGATGCTTCGCGTTTCTTTGGGAACTCGGCTATTCCCTGTGCAGCCTTCTTTTTTTCTTTTCCCTCCCTCCTAGAACACCTCTTCCCCTTCTCCCCAATCTCTTTTCCTCGCCGGTACGACTTATGAGCGGCGCACCCAAGGGGGCTCGGAGCCCGGTGCCCCGTGGGGCAAGCTTGGCATCCTCCGCGGGGCACGGCCTTACCTTCGGCTCCCCGGCGTCGGGCTCCTCCTCGTAGTAGCCCTGGCCGGACTCGTAGGCGGCGGCGGCGGCCGGCTGCCGGGGTCCCAGGAGCAGGGCGCCGGCAGCGAGGCAGCAGCCGAGGGAGAGCACCTCCAGCAAGTGCATTGTGCTAAGATGGCAGGGCGGGGGGCCGCGGGGCGGGCGGAGGAATGCGGGCAGAGCTGCGGGGCTCCTTCTCGTCCTCTCTCTCCCCACCCCGGCTTCGCTGTCCTGTCCCCCCCTCCCTCCCCTCGCAATATCCAAGGCAGTAAAATCCGCGGGATGGAGAAGATGCGGTAGCAGCAGCAGCAGCAGCAGCTCCTAGACGCCTGCAGGGGAGTTCCCAACTTTCCCGGCCGCTTTGCGGATTCTCACCGAAGTTATCCGGAGTTTGCCAGGTAAAAAACCCACCAGGAAACCGGACATCCGAGGCCGCGCTCACTCAGGAGCAGGGGAGGTGGAAAGCGCAGAGAGGAGGAGGAGGAGGAGGAGGAGGGAAGGAAAGAGAGAGAGAGGGAAGGCGAGCGGCACGGCGCAGCCACCCGCAGCTCCCCCTTGGCGGCGCGGCCCCTGCGCGCCCTCCCGCGGGGCCCGGCCCGGCCCGCAGGGCTCCGCAGGGCTCCGCGCAGCGCTCGCCCGACGCCTGTCAGCGGCGGCGCGGCCGGGGGGTACACGGCGCCTGGGGCCGCGCATGGCGAAAGCGCCCTCTGCCTGCGCCTCCGGGCGGAGAGAGGGGGCCGGCCTTCCTCCTCCTCCTCCTCCTCTTGCTGCTGCTGGTGCGCCGCCTGCCGCCGGCGGCCCCGGAGCGGAGCGCAGCGCCCCGCACCGCGGGCAGGGAGAGGCCGCCCCGCTCCGCCAGGGAGCGGAGGGGGAGCCCCAGGAGATGCGGGTGGCCGAGCCCGGCTTGTCTAGCCCCAAGCTTTGCGCCTCTGCCAAGAAAAAAAAAAAAAAAAAAAAAAAAAAAAAGCTCGCTCTAGGTCCCAGCCCCGAGGGGGAATCAAAGTTCCCCGCTGGCTGCATTCAGCTCCGAAACCGCTGGATCAAGTTGGTTACAATGCACTCTGAGCCCGTGTGAAGTTTTGCAAGATTTGCCTTTAATCCTAACCAGCTACTTGTTGAGCAGCATTGGCAGCTCTCTTTGAGAGAGCGTAGCAGGCATGCAGCTTTTTTGGCTGGAGAGAAAACATTTGTCAAGTGAAAAACTGAATACCCCACAGGGTATCTCTTACTTATTTGCAGCCTCCCTATCAATGACAGCTTGGAGCCACCTCGGAACAGAAGTGCCACCCTGTTCAGAGTCTGAAGTAAAACAACACAGACGCTGTGCTACGGGGTAACACTGATCAAAGCTTACAACAAAATAAAAAGTCAAACGTTAAACCAAAGCAAATTGCACAGTGCTAATGAAATAATAGAGAACAGCCTGCCCAAACCTCTGCTATGCAAACAGAAGAAGTTATATTCCCTGTTCCACCACTGCTTGATGTAAGAGCGTTTTTGAAACACGTATATGTTTAAAATTGCTTTTCAAACTGTTCCGCATCCCGCATAAACATCTTCTGGATACAAGACTATATCAAGACTATATGGGAACATACCGTGTGGGCAGATCCCGGACTGCCTTAGCTGGCTGCTGGCACCCTGCTCATGTTTCACTGCTCCTCTCCTTGGGAGCCCCAGTATGTGACTCTTCAGGGAGTGCCAACCTAGAGTTTACGCACAGGGGGCTCTAGCAGGCCTGTAGGCACCTTCTGTTCTTTCTGTGTCATTCCTTACCCTTCTCAAAATGGCATTTCACGGCTTGCTGCTGCACAAAGGAATTATTTTGATGCTAGGAAGCAATCACTTCACTTGCAGTCAGAATGAAATCTCAAGTTTGGATAGAGAGATGTTTATAAACAGTTTTCATAGTTACTACAAAGTTATTGAAGCACTAACAATTTAATATCTGCGGGACACAGTGAAGCAATTAATAGATGACAGTGGTAGAAGTTGAGTAAAACCCTAAGAAGACACCAAATAGTATAATTTACAAAGCCTGTTGTTCTTCAACAGACCCTTACAGTGCTACAGATCAAAGCACAGGATTAAAGCCAGCAAGCATACTCCAGGATGCAAAATCCATCTAAACAAACACAGCATTATTTGATTGAGTTTTAAACACTCAAAAATCTCTCAGAAACATCATGTTGCTGCAGAAAGTGACAAAATCATGCACAGATATTTCAATGGAGTGTCACGCAAAGAGTATCTCTACATTGCTAAATCACAAAAAATGGAACATGATGCTCATGCTATGCTATCACTACATCAGCTGGCTTCCTCATCTCTTTTCCCACTTCAGCAGCACTCTTTTCGCTTGATTCACAGAACATCCTTCATGGCATGAAATACTTTTACACGAGAGAGCATTTCCACCAACTGCTCTGTGTAGTGAGTTTAAACCATCATGATGGAAAGCTCATAATCACAGTTTCATAACACCTCAAGTCATAGTCTAAACTTAAAGGTTCTAAAATAAAAGTATCATAGATTTCAACCACCTTCAGTTTACACGTAAATGAATACTACATTGGCTTGGAGTCATTTTACAGACTTCTGTCAATTCAGGCTGTATTTCTTTCAGTCCCCTAAAAGATGGGATAATTTAAAGTTTTGCTGATTTAAAATCTTTTCTCCTTTCTCCAATCAGCTAGCAATAGATATCCTTCCTCTTATTTTCAAATTACAATACAGAGATTATTTGATAATGTTCAATTATATGAAAATATCCATACAAGGCCTACAGGAAAATTTAATTAATTTTAAGCAGCTCTTAATAGTCTTGGCAGTGAACTGACCTTATAAACACAAATGACTAAAGAGATATCTCCAGTAGTGTAGAAATATAGTTTTAGCTCTTGGCATGTTATGCTTTAACAGTGGTAATAGCTACTATTGGCAAAGAAAGGAAGTTTTTCATGTCAAGTATAAAATTCCTTCAAACGAATTCTCTTGGTCTTGTTTTAAAATTGCTTTAAAATATATCCAGGCCTCATTCTGATGGTGAAGTTGGTGTAACATACATCTACGAAACACATTCTTCTACAGCATCTAGATGTATCTGTTAACAGTCCTCTCCAATATATTTGGCAGATATATTTCACTACTTGCTTTCATACTGCTAATGAATGGAGATAAAAAAGTCAGAGATGAACCACCGTAGGAAACATGAGCCAAGAATGGGGAACAGAAAAGTGTCAATAGCAGAAACAAAAGTCAGTAGCATGCTGTTGTAATTTGGTCTGTTTGCTTACTATAGAGTTTGCTTATTTTAGATCTTTCAGAACTGGAAAACAAGCTGTTGAATGTTTTCCTTTCACACAACATCATTTCCATTCTCCTTATTCTTAAAGCCCTGCATTTGGTTTGAATCAATCTCTCTTGTGCTCTGCTCTTAGATAGAAACATATCCAAGAGTTAAAACGGCAAGTTTGCTTCTGTTTCCACAAACACATTTACTGGTGAGTTTTGGTGGTATCTGTATTTAATGTAAATCTCAAAGAGAGAGACAATTTTCCCCAAGCTCAGCAACTTGAAGTGCTATTATGGAGTAACTCAAAAGAATGAAGGTGCTATTTTAAACTTAGTCCTTAATTCTCCTACAGATATGACTCTCCCATTGTTCCTCCAGTGCTTAAAAGTATGGAAGAAAAAAAAAAAAAAAGGATGTTAATTAGTATCTTAACTAGCAAAGTCCTCTGTAAAATACTGTAAATAAGCCTAATGTATGAGGGGAGAAGGCATTTAGGGTTCAGTGTCAAACTACCAGAAAATTCACTACTGATCAGCTGTTCTGACAATTGAATCTTTCAGTTCCAACTCCTATTACACATCTCTTATCCTACTACTTATCTACCATGTGTAACTAGTTCTATGCAAGGGAACAATTAGCTACTGAAAAAGACGATGCAGTGGATTTGAGGCTGTAGTCCACTCCTCTGCCACAAATCCTCTTGTTTACATAAAACATATATGACTTACTGGAAACATTTTGGAGTACTGAAATTTCATTGTTTGTGTGCATAATGGCCTTCCGCATTCCTCACAAGCGGATTTAAAGGCATAATTTGTACAGGCCCTCAATTAGTATTTCCTTATACTATCCTAGAAAAGGATTTAAAGAGTGGGGGCTTAAAGATCACCATAAGTAACTGAAATCTTTCCTTGACTTTGATCAGGATTCCTTACTGTACAACTTCACCCATGGGGTACTGTTCTACACAAAACCCCCAACTAGGGACTCTGAAATGTAACTTTAATCAGAAATATTGACAGGATGAATAGCTTTAATTTAATGAGAGGTGGCATATCTGCAAAGTCATTTTCTATGATGCTTTGCTTGGCCTAGTGCTTTTCATTTTCTGGATTTTTATTATTTCCAGTATTTTTTATTTTTTAAAATCATCATCTGGAAATGTCTCTTTCTTTTGGTATAGGCATTCATCCCTCTTAAAAATTAACTGACAAGACAGGAACCTTTTGTCTTCAGCCCTTTGACACTCATTGATATTCAAGGATTACAGGATTATTAGAATTTCTTTGTTCTCAGGGATCCTCTTTCTAAACTCTTAAAATCAAGGCTATTGGCATTTAACATTAGAACTTCTTTATGCTATTGACTGGCCATCTGCAATAGCATAAAACACTATCAAACCTTGCCATATTAAGGAGATGTTATGATGTAAAAAGGTGCAGCGCAAGGCAGCATCTCAAGGAAAGGAAAGTGTTTGAATTCCCTGAGCCAAGTTAAATATCTTGGAAGTTGCTCTCATGCATTTTATTCAGCCATCTTACATTAGAATCTCTCTCTTTATCATAGTGCCTCTTTCGTCTTGTGTTTACAGTCTCACACATGAGCAGGCACGCAGAGAACATTAACTTCCTGTAAATTAACCTCTCTATGTAGTGATGTTGTTCGTAGTTATAACCTCTGACTAGAAACAATAAAATGACAGATTGTAAGCTTATGTTACCTCTTAGCTGAAAGCTGTGTGTAAACTAAATTGTGTATAACTGAAGCCACGTCACTATATAAATAAAATTACATTCAACAAAACATAGTAGGACTCAACACCATATGACCACTACACACACAAACTCTTGCACTGTTACAAACATTCCAGCAGTAGCCTTCCAACTGACAGCCTAATAAACCAAAGAATGTATTCAGAATTCTCCCCTTTTCCTATAGTTGCTAAAACAATGGCCCAACTAATTATTTCTGTAAAGAGATGCAGTTTCCATTAACTGTGTTCCTGCATACCTCTTTCTCCACTAGTGTATCTTCAGGTGCATTCTCCACTTTTTTATTCAGCGCCTCGTCTTCTGTTCAATATTGTGGCACTTCTGAGAGTTTAGAATATGCTGAACCCTTCAACTAAAAATTGAAGAAGTATTAACTTTTGGTGGAAGACTTATCAAGCAGTATCAAGATGAATTCATTTCCAAGCCCAGAACAGTGCAATGTGTTGTTACTTGTTATGATCTACATTTTTTCCTTATTATTTAGTAGGTTCCTTACCAAAGTTAATTCTTCTCTTACCCTTTTTATAAAAGCCTTTTATGTATTTGAACACTTACTCCCTCCCTACTTAGCCATCTTGTTTTAGGCAAAATAATAAGCTTTTCCAAAATTTCTGCACAGATATTCATTTTTTTAGGTTCTACTCATCCTTATAATTGTCCTTGGAATATTCTTTAATTGATCCAGACATCATTTGAAAGATGATGTCCAACACTGGAAAAGAGTACTTCAAAACTGACCTGTACTGAGCAAAACAAAGTGCTGATAATAGTACAGTAATAAAACATCCTTCTGCCTGTATGTTCCTATATGGTACTTGCATATTTGGCAGATTCATATTCAGGTTGTGGTCAGATTAAACTTCTGATTTATTTTATTTTTTTTTTTTTTTGAGGAATTTCTACCCAGCTAGATGTTCCCTTTCCTCCAGTTGTAGATCTGACTCTTCTAAAGCAAGTAGAGCATTCACATTTCCGAACAGAACGGTGTCCATTATCTCCCATTTCTTCCTGTCATTTCTTGACTTTATGAAAATTATTTCCAATTTGAAGTCTACATGTCTGTGCTGTCCCTGCTAGCTAGATCTTTTCTGTAAATATAACAAACTAATAGTATATTCCACCTACATCACCCTTCATTCGTTAGGGTCAACAATAGCATTGTTAGTGATACACTGCAAGATTTGGCTGAATTTCTAAAAATTCAGGTGCTGGTTCAGACTTTGGATTTCACTTCAGCCCATGTTACTGATTCAGAAGTGTGAAACACAAATCAGGAGACATGCAGATCCAAGATTCTTGCTTAGGTTCATCTTCATTTTTCACGAGGAAACTAGTTGAAAGTAGTTAGAGATTAGTTTAAAAATGATGGAGGTTTTTGGGGGTTCTGTTTTGGTTTGTTGTGTGGTTTTTTTTTTTTTTTTTTTTTTTTTTTTTTTTTTTTTTTTCCCTCTCAGGGGCAGGGGTGGGGAAGATATGTGTTTTTTGTTTGAAACACCAGGTAGCTAACTTCTGAAATTTGATACTGTGAGAAGCTGTGTAGGCACACACAACCACAAAGTTTAAAAAGATCAGAAAAATAATGGAAATCAGGACAATAAATGGGTACTAAGAATAAGTGAATAAATAAATAAATGATGTAGGAGTGGAAGACTACCACCATGCATCCCTAATTCAGTGGATACAGGTGCTGGAAGAACATGAGTGAAGTGGACTGCAGAAAGCAGACAGTCTTGTGTGCTCTCCCTAAATAACATTTCCAATTGCAACTGTTGGAGACAGAAAACTAGATAGACAGTCTAGACAGACAGTTTGTCTGAGCCAATAGGGCATTTCTTATATTTTGAGGCAAACTGAATCAATTCCTCATTGATTCAGGTCCAAACCACAAAGTAAATTTGTTCTTGTCTTTCAGTCTCATGTTCAGACCACGTACGCTTAGTCATAACAAAAAAAAATTATTTTTACACATCAGTATTGCAGCAGAAGTCAGTCCAACAGATAGGGTTGGAAGCAAGTACACAGGAAATCCAATCTGTAAAATATTCTTTATAATCCAAAATGAAATTAATAACAAGTGCTATTGCCATCACAATGGAAAATAGATTTTATCATTCCATCTTAAAAAGAAATATATATATATACACACACAAACACATCATTTTTGATGAGGAAGTTACCATTACTAACAGTTTGAATTGGCACCATGCTTAACTCGGTCACTATGAAGGTTTGTCTCTGCTAAACAATAGCTTAATAAAAACCATAACATGTTTCTTTCAAAAAGCTGTGTTTTGTACTGAATCAAGAGTGTTATTGTTGCTATCAGACCTAAGGACATATTCTGGGCTCAAGACCAGAGGATGAGGATCTACCATGTGTGAGAACTCAAAATTAAATCCCCAACCTTTTAATTTTCCAAGATCTACTAAAAATAAAACAAACGTGATGACAAAGAATTAAAGAACAAAGGTGCATTGATATGCAGATTGCATCAGAGGCCACAAACAATTCCCTCCTTCACCATCTAGCCAGGAAATTTCATTTTCCTAATCACATGACATTAACACTGAGTGATACAGATCGTAACTCCCTGCAATATGGCAAAAGCTGTGCTAATTTCCCCCCTCATCATTAATTATTTAATGAGAGACATTGTTAGACCAGTTCCGAACTGTTTCTGCACAACCTGTTAATATCTTTCTGGTCTTTTCGAACCATAATGATTCTTTGATTCCTTTAGCCTCTTGTTGACTTTTAATACTTCAGGCTAGACGAAGCAGCTGATGCATATAACATGGAACCAGCTCACCACTGAGCAAAGCAGCCCTCAGTACAGCACATCCATCGTCCTTCTGCTTGCTTATCTCTTTGTAACCTGAATTGAAGCAGCTACTACTGATCTAAAAAGCGGATAGCATGCTGGGCCTAATCTATTTTAAAAATTCCTATCCCATCACAAACCTACAGCTATACTCCACAGGGACACTTCAACTAATCTGTCCCAGCATAAAACTCTTGAGTGCAAAGGGTAGAGCAACAGACCATTTTCAGTAGCAAGTTCCAGCTGTGGAACTCAACCTAATCTTCTCTATTGATAACGAATATAAGCCTGAGTGTATTCAAAACTCAGAACAACTCCAGCCTCTTAGTAAGACTCCCTGCAGCGATGGCATCTTCCCAGGGCAACCAGGCGATATGGAAGGAGGAGGAGGAGGAGGTTAAAAGAATGGATAGATAGGTAGATGCATTTAAAAAAAAAAAAAAAAAAAAAAAGTGCAGATATTCTATATAAGAGGACAGGTTCCAAAATATAATATTAAAATAATTTTCAGAGATGCACAGAATTCGCTTTAAAAAAAATAAAACAAAACACTCTGAGCAAAAGAGCCTGCTTAGTCATCACTAGTTTTAGAGCCAGATTTTGTTTTTCCTCCTTAATAATGCCAGAAGGTTAGTCATTATTCTGTTCCTGTCCATTTGTATAACTTATAGGGCCACTCATAGCTACCTCACCTACACAGGATACAGAAAAGCCCTGCTCATACATCCATCTCATTTTTCTTCACCGCTGAAGCACTATGTGGTCAGGGAATGTGGTCATGGCTTCTGAGTTGCCTCAGTTGCAGGATTATGGAGAAGGTCAGACAGTCAGTGAGCCTGGTCCCTAACTACATGCTGCTGCTGCCAGCTACAAAAGCAGCTACTCAAGAGATTATATGAGCTACACCATAGTTTTAAAAATCTTTATAGGCTAATGAGGGAGTGCAGAGGGCCATACCACATACTTTTTGCTCTCAGGTTACTCCTAGTAAATCACTCAGCTTTTATAAATAAAGTAGATGTTTTCTGGTGGATCTTAATATTCTGGAGTCTTAATATTCTAGTTGGCAAAGCTATATAGAAATTAGAGTAGTCCAAAAGCACATTTATTTCCACACAATTCTGAGATGAGTATTTTTCACCTGATAGCCTAACATCTATAGTCTACAGTCTTTGCACCAAAATGTTCAAAAGCAGCCAGTGGGGATTAGGAGCAGCTCTTAATTGCAATTAGATCCTTATGAATTGCAATAGGCTCCTTTCAAATCACATCTAATTTTTAAAAGTGATTTTCTTTATCCAAGTACGTTGACTATCTGAAAAGGATAAGATTCTTTCTCACTCAGTTGGGAAAGAGATGTATTCAAATAGTGATATAAACAGTAAGTCTGTTCACGTACATAGGAGATCTTGAAAATTCAAGTTTTAAAAATAAAGAGGAAAAGCATATTCTCTTCCCCTCCCCCAAATCAGAAGTAGACATCATAGTACAGCAGTTGAGGTTTGTTTTTTTTTTTTTTTTTGCATATTTATTGTGTGACATGTTTAGTTTAACAGTAGCAGATGCCTCATTAAGTAATAATTCTGAGTGCCAGCAGGAATAAAACAACTTCTCAAATTCAATCTATTTGCAGTCAAGTTGGAAAAGAGCTAGGACAAAACTCAGTGAGTTTTCAAAAGGTTACCCTAAATATACAATATCAAAGCTGATAATTAAGAAGGCTAATTTCAGTCAGCTTCATGTTTGCACAGCAGTGGGAGTAATTATAACACTACTCATTCTTTCAGGTTGGCTTGAACACTTGACCTTATAAGCAAACTCCTTTTCCCCCCTCCCCCCAACCCCATGATGCAAAGCTAAACCATTTGATTTTAACAAAACAAATGTCAAATTGACATTTTGATGCACATTTAACTGTTTTCTTTCACTATAGATTAGGAAAAAAAAAAAGATACTTTCTAACATTTCTGCATATATTTTAAAAAGTTCTTGTTTGCTTGAGCTTTTCTTCAGTTCATCAGTTGAACTGTACAATACACAGAAGTCCCCAAATTCATGCAAATGCCAGGATGCCTCCAGGGCACCGTTGCCTTATTCCACATTCCTCTTAAATCATGCCAGCATTCACTAACTCACACAGGGCCAAAGAATGCGAAATCCAAAAGGAGAATTACAATGGTTCTTAACAGTAGTCATATGTGGGCACATTTTCAACAAAACTAACCACACCCGGGAAAAGTAAAACATGGGGAAGAGGATCCTACCTCCCTGCTGTCAGAGTTAAGGTTCTAGCCTAAAGCCAAATGTCTGGTCAATGAAGAGCAATAGGCCCTTTCCAAAGGGGAACTCATTTTCCCTCTCTTTGGCGTTTATTTTAGGACATGTACTAAAATTTATTTGTTCTCTGTTAGTAGCAAGAGGGTGAGGGTGGCATAACTTAGACTATATACCCAACTTTGAGATACCTAAAGTTATAGAAGTCTCACGTGGAGTATCTGCATCCTGTCCTTGGGAAGCCCCCACATTATAATGAGAAGTCAAAGAAGTATACAGAGGAAAGTGGGCAGGAATATGATTGAGACACATAATTAAATCTATGGAATTAGTCTCTATGTTGATAATTTGACTATCAAAATGGAGCAATGGTAATAATAGCATATTTGATCAAATAGGAATGTTTCTCAACTGACTGACTTTAAGCCTTCATTTTAGAGTTATTTCTTGTTCATTCTTTTTGGTATGACAGATCTCATAATTTTTGGACATGTCTGAAGAGAAGTTCTTATTGCAAACAGAACATGCCTACCTGTGGATGAAGAAATTCTACAATTATCCATGCTAAGTTTCTTGTGCAATAAATGCAAACTGCTCAACTGAATTAATAGCAGAGAAGAAAGAGAGAGCCAACTGAGATATAACTTCCGTGTGAGAGATTTGTTCCTCCAAGGCACTGTACTTTTAATTTCCATTTAGGATGCTGAATTTCTGTTACAAAATTATGAACAGACAATAATTCTACTGAAGACATTCTGTTCTCCTGAATTTAGTTGGTCTGACAAAAATAAATTCCACAGCTGTGCTAATATTTCTTTTTCATTCCCTTTTAAATTATACTATGTATATGGCCTTAATCATTACACAATTAAGTAATAAGAAGCACATAACTTGCTTTTTACATCCACTACAGAGGCTTATACTCATTTTTTATTTTTTTTAGAACAAGGAAGAAGTTATTTACCTTATTATTTTTATGATTTTTGCCACCTATATGAGGTAGTAATTCTAGAAGGTCACAGACTGTAATTACATTATGGCATTCCTTATGTATTCTTACTTCAAAGAAGCAAAAAGTTGCATGAAGTAACATATCCTATTAATCACAGAGATTTGAGTCCATCTAATCTTTCTCGAGAATTTTGGGTGGAAAGCTATTATAACGTCAGATACTATTAGTGAAGCCTTAGCTACTCAACACATGCAGCAGAAGTTCTTGCATGAGAATTGACTCAACAGAGTTAGGAGACAATGAAAGGGCAGCAGGGCCTGTGGCCTCTGCTCTCCAATTCAGTAAAATGAAAAAAAAAGAGAATTCACTAGGAGCTGTCAGCAATGAAACATCTCAGTTCAACATGATTTCACCAAAGATCAAATAGAAAAGGCTAATCTTGTTTTCTAGACACTTAAATCCCATTTTCCCAGGCAGATTTACCCCCTGGCTTGTCCAAAAAGTGTCTTAAACAGAATATCTTATTCCAAGTTCTGTTTTTTTTTTTTTTGTTTGGTTGGTTGGTTGGTTGGTTGGTTTTTTCCTCCCCTCTCTTTAATACAACAGGGACAATAGCACTGAATACATCGGTGTCACAGTTACAGTTTCCAAAGATCAGACAGAATGTCATAATGCATCTACAGGAAATAGAAAGCATGTCACTAATACATGTACAGTACATTTATACTTTATGAAATTATTTGTTTACACTCACGTCAGAAATTTTCAACTTGCTACTCTCACAGACTTCTAATCATCCAGCAGAAGAAGAAAGCAACAAACCTTTATTAGGTCTTCTAGGGCCTAAAAGTTTTTTGGCTTATGTTCAAGATTGACAGGAGTACAATTTTATTAATATTTGGCTAGTGTTTTGTACATGAAAGACATCCTGCTGCTCAGTCATACACATGCTACCAGAATACATAATATCGAATTAATGAAACATGTAGCCATGTGATTTGGTAAGTGGCAGTTACTAAAATGTTGCTTAATCCACAGGGGTGGGGAGGGAAAAAAAACACATCACCCTGCATGCTATTTATAATATATAAATTTAAATCCAATTTAAGGTTAAGGGATTTAAACAAATATCTGTTTTTCCTTTGACACCTGATATTTACCTAGGAAAGCACTGTTTTGTTCTGGTTTAAAATTTGCTTTCTCCACTTCCCCAGTTCCCTCCATGCCATGATTTCCATTCAGAGAGGCTTTGATTTGTGTTCAAAGACCAAAGTGTTAGGATGAAATATGAATCAATTTTATACTTAAGTAGTAAAAGCACTTATCAAGTTTTATCTGTAAATTTGATTCAGATCAGCGTTATGGTTTAGAATCCTGTTTTCGTTATGGCTTAGGAAGAAAAAAAAAAAAAAAAAAGGGGGGGGGGGGGCGTTCCCAATACTATTGCTAGTAAAAGCCAGTTTACCTAACAATATTAACAGTTTTCTACTATCCTCACTGAGAAATTTAATTCCCAGTGTTTTGCTTTTTAGGCAGAACACTATATAAAGAAATCTATAGATTCCAAATGCCTTGGCAAGACAAAATTGTTTTTGCAACACAAAATGCTGTCAATCTCTGATTCTCCATCAAGTTCAGTCCTGTATTGAAAGCAAGGGAAGTGTTCCTCTTTCAACTTGGCATACTCAGCAACATAGCTTTCTATTTCTTCATTCTATAGGAATGAAAATGTAATTTAAGGACAAGATGAGGCTTACAGTAAGCTGATTCTATCATGACAAAAGTGTTTTCTTTCCTATTTAAAAATACTATTTATTTAGATTAGAAGAAAGAAAGAAAAGACTCTAGGCACGTAATGCCATTCTAACAAACAACTCTCACAGAAATATTCATCTTAAACTATGGTAATTTACAGGTGCATGCATTCAGGAAGCAAGGACAAGGCTAAAATGGTTCATTTCCCTCTGTTAAAGCAGGACTTTCCCCCACCCCAACACAATGGCTGATGGAGAAAGGAAACAACGTGATGCACAACTCTATGCTTCTGGAAATGCTTATACTTGGTGACTGATAAAAAGAAAATCAAAGGAACAAAATTCTTCCTCCAACCCCCAGCTCCAAAAAGTAGCGTGGTACTTTATCTTGCAACATTGAAGAAGAAGAACAGTAATAAGCAAACAGTTTATAATAAAGGAAAGTGTCTCCAAAACCACAAGTTTTCTCTCCAGATACCCAACACTTCCTATACTACTTTTTTTTTTTTTTTTTTTTTTTTAAATTTCAAAGATGAATTAATAAATTTCTTTTAACTTATTATGCACTTGTTAAAATGTTAAGCAAGGGTAATATAGTAGTGTTTCCAAAGCCATAAAACTTCATCAGACGCAGTGTAACCATACAAGCCTCTGTATTTCTCGAGCAATACAGTTACGAATGACTACCAGAAACCAGCAACAAACCACTACAGAACAGAAACCTGAAATCAAAACCACATATTACCAAGTTTCTTTTACTTGGTATCACGTAAAACATAATTTTTATTTGAAACTTCAGCTCTTATATAATCTGGTCCTATTTTCTAAGGTCACACAAAATTGCCTCTTATTTCTATCAATAGAAATAAGGTATTGAAATAGTAAGTACTGTTACATGACAAAGCATGAATTAAAAAGAGAAATCTTATTTTCACAGGTAATGGACTGTCCACAAGCTTAAGCTCCAGGAGTTTTTAAATACAGTGCATATCGTTGTAACATTGTACATTAAGCAATTCTAATGAAATTAATATGATTAGAAAGAAGAAAAATGTGAAGTGCATAGTTCAGTGCTGTCAAAATTTAATCCTACAACTGGGAAATGTTTTGTGTGGATTCTTAAAAGAAATTCTCTTAAATGAATTGGGATTCTGTACAGAAATTTTCTCGCTTTGAAAAGTAGGGGAAATAAAAAGAAAAAAAGAAGAATTGGGGCAGAAGAAAATAAGAGAATTATTAAACTAGTAAGAAAAATGGTTAATAAAGTAATCTCAGTTCAGACAAAAATAATTAAAAAAAAACAAAATATAACAGATTGAAAGATTTTAAAAAAGGAAATAAAGCATCTATTCCATCTCCCTTATGGCCACAGTATTTTAACTTCTGTTAAAGAGAGGACATGACAACTATAGTAGCATTTCAGGCAGCATGTAACAGATGAGTTACTTTGCTCATATGTAATGGACACTAATAGAACTTTTTTTCAGTGAATATAAAATACATTGTTCAACTTTGAAAAGTATATGAAATGTTCACAAATAAACCAATAAAGGTCTGAGAGAATTTGAGCACATTAAAAAGAGCAAATTTAATTTAATAACTAATATTTATATTACAAATATTATATAATAAATTATTAATATGAACATGAGCTTCTTAAGAAATAAAGATGCAAGACATTTCTGGATCGCCTGTATAAGATAAGATTTCAGGAAAAAAAAAAAAAAAAAAAAAAAAAAGACATTGCACCATGACAATGAAACTGTGCTGAGACTCCTCCAACCAGGAAACTTTGTGGAGATCCAGGATTTATTTAGAGACAAGTCAGTTAACACCACATGTACTGAAAGGTACCCATCATTGTACATACGCATGCACTCAACCAAAAATAGTAAAACAAGAAGCATCAAATTAACATTAAGGCTATCTCAAGATAGCCTTAGAAGAACTTCTGTCTCAAAGCGGTATTGATATTTATTAGTGCCTAGAAAATTCCCATTAACATGTATCTGAGAAAATTAAGAAAACTTCAAATTAAGCAACCTTGAAGTTGATGGTAGTTTGACTTGAAATCACAGATGTTTCCATGTGTATTTTATGTGCTGTACCTCTTATATGTCCCATATAAGATTTGGGCAACACATTCAGAATATTTAATGTAATACAAAAGAAGACTGAGCACCATCTCTGCAATTGCTCTCACTGCTGCAATTTTTGGAGGAAATGGTACTTTTTGGGTGTCAGTTCCCACATAAAAGTCTCTCCTTAGTGATGCTAAACAATGTCTCCATTTCAGGGATCAGTGGTGGAGAGTTAGCCAATGACTATGAAAGGCATTATATCCAACTACTAATGGCACAAAGCAGAAACTAATTTTACATGAGAGTACTGACTGAATGTGGTAATTATTTAGTAATTCTTCTGATCTCTGTCATTCCCAGTGTAAATTCACACATAGCAACCAGAACCTTTACAGAACTCAAGATCACATGCAACCAATCACATACTGTTGGACAAAAGAATTTTACTTAGATATGGATTCAAAATTCAATTGTGTACAGACATTTGAGAAAAGATAGCTGTTTTTTCTTTTCTTTCTAAGACATCTGAAAGCTGAATAAAGATGAAAAATTACAGGTCTTCAGGTGAAGCAGATGACCATGACTCTGCAGAATTTATGTTAAAAAGAAAATTAATACGTTTAAAAATCATTATCTATTTCTGTTGTACAAATAAGAGAAAGTTAAGAAGATTTTAAAATTATACATGCTGATACCATCTAGGGTTCAAGGAAGAGCAACATATACTGAATTAATTGATTTAACATACATGAGATCTTTTACTGTCCTCTTTCTTTTAAGATGCAATCTTTTTACAGAAAGGTACATTTTCATATGTTGACATTAATAGATTTTTAAACAGTGATCCTTGTTTAAATATTTTACTGAAAAAGGTGATAAAACGCTTCTGTTCATTACAGCAGGCAAGAATTAATTTACTGTGAATATACTGCAAGAACTGTTTATTTAGTTAATACCAAAGAGTTGGATTGTTTCTACTTCTTGTGCATTTTTAAAGACCTGCAACAGGAACTGGTGAAACAGAATCAACAGAATCAGGCTAAGGTTACTTGGTCATGACAGGCTACAACATGCAACTTATCCTGCAAATTGTGAAAAAAAATATCTGCTTTGTTTTCTAAGAATAAGTGATATTTATTTTGTGAATTTCAAATGCAAGTATGTATATTCTCTCAAGAATACAAAGGAAGAAAATTGGCCTTATTTCTTCTGTACTACCATAAGTTATATTGCTAATTACATATCATACTATGCCTGCTTTCTGTATTAAGCCATAGAGTCTGTAACCTTTTGGAGACATAACACTTGACTATTTTTTTTTTTTTAAGCATTTAAACAAAGATTTTAGATGGTCTTTTACGAAGCGTCTGATGGGAAAAAAATAACCAAAAGACCCTCCAAACATTATTTGCTATATTGCAAAACCTGCTCTTCCTAGATTTTAGCATTTTCAGTATTGCATTGTCATGGTGCAACGTCTCCCCCCCCACCCCCCCCCCCGCAATCTTATCTTATTCATACAGGCCATCCAGAAATGTCTTATATCTTTATTTCTTAAGAAGCTCATGTTCATTTTAATAATTTAGGCTTCTACTCTACTGATAAGACTCAAAATTGCATTATAACACGCAAAGGGAGCTATCAATACTCTTGCTAGTAGAATCAGAATAGCTGCTACCATTCCCATCTCTTCTTTCCCCAGGTTACCTCACTGCACTAGAAGCCTTTTGCTATGTAATGGAGAGTAACTTATAGTAAACACCTGTAAGATCTAAGTGAATACATACAGAACGTGAATGTGCCTCTGCAAATGTAAAGGCTGAAGGTGATGTACTGATCAGCATTATCAGAGGAGGCAACTGACAGTGACATCTGTCAAAGTCATTCAACTGACGGTTATTTCTGGAAAATTACATTCATAAGCAAAAACGTGTAATTGTAAGATAAAGTGTTCAGTTAGGTTCATGGTAAGAGGTCGTTTGTGGCTGCCAGCTCTCAAAAGATTTATAATATTCGGTTTGAGTTGTCTATTACCATAAAAGATAATTTTAAGCACTTGTTTTGGCTTTTAGGGTTTGTCAAAGAGCAGAAAAACCTAACTGATCAAGTACAATGTAGGATACATCTTCAGGCTTGCTGCAAACCTACTGTTGCCTTTATTTTGGGCATTTCGCTTTGAAAAGCTCAAAACAAGCAAGATAAATTCTCCAAACAATGGATGTTAAGAAATCAGAATTTAATCTAGCAGAAATATAACTCCAACAACACTCTGAAAACCAAAGCAAGTACTAATGAAAATAAATCATCTGTTTGTAATTGGTGAGATGCTCACTGAAACACACTACCACTACAGATCTCCCAGTCAGATGTGGGCACATTTGAATACATACTCTAGGGTACAAGACAAGGTAACAACTTCTTATATGCTGTGTTATGTTTGTCTGATCAGACTCAAATCTGGGAGCATAGAATTCATTTCACCCACCCCCCAGGGAAAGCTTCCCAGAAAGATGGCCTTGCTCTTGTTGCTGAGAAAATACAAAGTGCATGGTAACAGCCTGAAAAGAACATTATCTTTCTTTCAGAATCCATACATGTGAACATACTGTATTTAAATAGTATTTTGGCACCAATATTTTCAGCAAAAAAGGCGATAAAACAGAAGACATTCATTACTGTTTAAGCCCACATTCACTCACGCTTGTAATATGGATTTAGAAATTTCAATATGGCTTCAATTGTCACCTTGCAAACTGTGCAATCTTCAGATAAAAGCTCCAGCTACATTAATTGCCAAGCTGCCAGTTGTAGTTTCCTGTTCTCACTACTTTTCTGTTTCTCCTTTTCATCTGCCCATCATGGAAAACTTAAGAAAACACAGAGTAAGTGACAGAAATAAGTACTATTTAATATCTATCAATGACATAGGGATTGAGTGCACCCTCAGCAAGCTTGCAGATGACACCAAGCTGTGTGGTGCAGTTGGTACAGCAGAAGGAAGGAATGCCATTCCAACAGACCTTGGTAAGCTTGAGGAGTGGGCCCATGTGAACCTAACAAGGTTCAACAAGTCTTAGTGCAAAGTGCTGCACCTGGGTTGGGGCAATCCCAGACTTGTACAGACTGGGCTGCATCAACAGGGTGAGGGAGGTGATTGCCCTCCTCTGCTCTGCCCTTCTGAGGCCCTGGAGTGCTGCATCCAGGTCTGGGGCCCCCAGTACAAGAAAGATTTGGAGTTGTTAGAGCAGGTCCACAGAGGAGGGCCACAAAGATGATCAAGGAACTGGAGCACCTCTCCTATGAAGAAAGGCTGAGAGATCTGGGGCTGTTCAGCCTGAATAAGAGAAGGCTCCGGTGTGACCTCATTTAAGCTTTCCAATACTTAAAGGGGGCTTATAAAAAAAGATGCAGAGCAACATTTTGCTTAGTCAGATATCAACAGGACAGGGGGGAATGGTTTTAAAATGCTTTTAAACTAAAAGAGGGGAGATTTAGATTAGAGGTTAGGGGAAAATTCTTCACTCCAAGGGTGGTGAGGCACTGGCACAGGTTGCCCACAGAAGCTGTGGATGCTCCAACCCTGGAGGTGCTCAAGGCCACATTGGACATGCCCTGGACAACCTGATCTAGCGAGTGGCATCCCTGCCCATAGAGGTGGGAACTAGGTGATCTTTAAGGTCCCTTCCAACCCAAGCCACTGATTCTATGAATATTGATGTGTATGTACTAAGGGTTGAACTAGCAAGTTAATTTGCTCAAGTGAGTAGTAAACAACAAGTGGGTAATAACCTCCATCTCTGACATGCTGTACTTCTTGATTCATATTTGTAGCACCTCTGAAACCCTACCTAACAAGAAGACTTTTAAAGTTAATACCTAAACAGAACTTCATAGAAGTAGAATATAATTAAAGAGAACCATCAAAAGTTTCTATTACCTTTATGGAATCACACAATATAAAATAGTAATATGTTTAAACATGTCAAGTTATAAATTATGAAAGGTTTCCTTTGAATTTCCTTTTTGATTATTTGGAAGATCAAAAGCATATATATATATATAGTTTTGAAAGATTAGCAGGTTATGCTTTCTCTAACTGAAACACAGAAATGTAGTTTTCTTGTATTTCAGTATGAATTACTTCACCTGAAGTGATTTATTTTTAACCAGAAGTCTTCAGTTTAAACAAGAGGATTTTATGATTGCTTTCATTTATACCTTTGTAGTTGGACTTGCAAGCAACTTACTATTGCCACTTAAGAATAAGACAAACTATCCTCTTCGGCAATAAGACTTTCCTTGTCCTCCCTTCTATGTACACAAAATCAGTATAGGAGGGTTATCTTAAAAAAGATACATGGCACATTGCATAATGTGTGAATTCATCAAGAGTTAGACTGGAAGGAAAGCCTAAGAGCTAACTCCTCCCCAGCAGTTAAAAAGGGAAGGAAAGAAAGTGCTGTGAGTGTTAACAACTCCAAGTAACAGAAGTAACAGCTCTGGCAAAAGTCCAGAATTTTTTAAGCTACAGCTCGACCAGTGTGTAATTTTTTTTTTCTCTGATAGCAATAGTATCTGTACTCTTTGCTGAAACTCAAGAAATTCTTTCCCATTCATTGTAATATACCCTGTAATATAACAATAATTAACAGTTGCCACATTTTTCAGACAAAATGCTTCAGTAATGTGGTTTTCCAAAAATTCTTTTCACAACCAGTTCCCTTGGCTGAGATTACTGTGTATTGCATTGCACCCACACTTTTAAAGCTGTGCTGTTACAGAGGAATGCAGGTGTCAGAAAGACATAGCTATTGATAAACCTTTGGTAATTAAATAGGTATTGCTAGAAGGCTGGGTGCATTTATTTTTTTTTTTTTGGGGGGGGGGGGGGGCGGGGGAAGAGTTCTTGCCTGTTTTTAAAGTAGTATTTACTCTAAAATACTGGGTCACAGGGAGTAACATCTAGGTTGTTGTGTTTTGCCTTTGTGCTTCTTTTATGAAACAAACTGTCAAGGGAGGCTTTTTTTTCTTTCCTTAAATTTGGTCCTCTGAGGACCAAAGGATTGACTGCTGTGTCAAGCTGCTAAGCAGCAAAATCTTATGTATTATTTGCTGGAGAGGACAAATTGATGACTATTTGAAGAGATGCTAGAATGGAAGAGTGATTGCTTGCAGTAAACTCTCTCTTTACACTAGGTGACAGGTGTGGAGAAGACAAGGGAGAAAGTGTTTTTAGCTACTCCAGATGCATAATGATTTCCCTGCTTTTGAATAAAAGGACTTCTTCCCCATGCATGAAGTGCAAGCTAGTGTATATAAAAGAATTATAGTTTGTAAGCATTACAGCATAGGAGAAACAAATCTGGGTGCCAATTATTTTTCTTTCCCATGTCTGAAAACAATAGGAAAAACAGTACACAGAGACTAAGGGGTGCAGACTGGTAGTTTGTGCTCAAGAAGGGAGCGAATATGGAGAAAGGAGGAGGCATTCATTCCTGCTGTAAGGAAACATTGTCAGATGAAGCAACCAGAAAGACTTTTTAGCAATCCCAAAGAGCAAAGCATCTAGCATTATACAGATGTTTCACACTATAGTAGAAAAAAGTTTTTATTTGTTTAATAACCATCATAATAGATGGATAGCATAGAGTCCAAACAGAACAAAATAGAAGAGAGAACAAGAGCGATTAACTCTCTGAAGTCATCTGCATACAGCAGCACATGCTGGAACATTAACCATGCACCATTTAGCAGGACTTCACAGATGAAGACACTGCAGAGATCTTAAAGCATTCCTAAGATGGAAGACCCAAAAACCCACCTTGAAAATCTTCTGCAAATGCAGAAGAATAGGAATCTGTTTCTCCTAACTGGGCATCTGACCATATTTTCCAAACTTTAGTTGGAAAAGAAAGTGTTAAGTGTGATTTTTCACCATATTGAGAAGAGAGATCATTTATCATTTGCAGACAAGGTAGAACAGGTAGTACAAAGTCATGCTATCAGTACAAGAGGTGGTAAATGCAATACAAGTACACACTACGAGCGTCATGAGAAAAAACACAATTGATGGAACAAAAACTCCTCCCTGCCACCTTCCAGTTTTCTAATTCTAAGAGTCTGGAATAGCAGAATTGAAAGCAAGAATGAATGTTTTTAAATTACTATCATAAGGTGATTTACTGTATAAAAACAGTTAATAAATTTTATTACATATTTATATATATACAAGCACATAACTGTGACGGCATTATGGAGCAAGCAGTTAGGAAAAAGCAATGAAGTACAGCACAGTTAGCTCATGAGTTAAAGAACTTGAGTTTACTGGATATAGCCTCTAAAATACAAAGAAAAGATTTTGTAGGGGTCTGAGGTATACTGCCTAACCCAAAGATTAGAACGATTTATTGCTGAAGTGTCTATGATACATAGCATAAAGGAATTATTAGGGCATTCAATTTAGGTTATATATACACATGTAAATATTATTGTATAATCCTGTATAGTAAATCATAATTTCTACAAACTCTAGATAATTTTCTAATACAAACAGAATCAGGTCCAAAATACAATCTTTCCAGAAGACCACAGATCAAACATTGAGCCAGAAACTAGTTACCTAGGGACTAGTAAGTATGGCCTGTTTATATTACAGATGAACAGAGGAAATTTCCAAGCAACACCCACTTACTCATTCTCATATATCACATGTATAGTACATCAAAAGGACTAAACATTCAATGATCTTGGTATAATGAGCCAAAGTTAGCAGTAGGCTAGTAGAACTACTCCCAAGAGGTATGAGTGTTGGTATGTGGGCCTAGGAACTTGAATCATATTCCAACTCATGAAATGACAAATAGCATTACAATTATTGGTATCTTCCAAAGTGAGAAGCAGCCCACATGATCAATAGGCTACTCAACTTTCTGTAAAACTAAACAGTATTTTAAAAGTAAGCACTCTGACCTGCAAGTGACCATCCCTTCAAGAGAAATTAATAGTTGGACCTAATCTATGAAGAGCTATGAGCCATGTATAGGAGAGATAAAACATTGTCAGCCGTGACAATTAAAGTTAAGCTTTGACAATCAGTAAACACAGGCGTGCCATATCCATCTCAGAATTACAATTAAACTGTTTATCTTAAATAGTTGCTCTTCATTTTACCTTTTCCATGCAAGACTACAGTTGTATCTACTGCTAAAGCATGTTATGATATGTAAGTAAGCTGCAGTTAGAAAAGCACATTATATTCCAAGTTAGAGCATTTTTCTGAACAGCTGTAATTTCTTACAGCAAGTTAGCAATATCACCAAAATAAATAAAAGAGCAATATGAATAAATGTACAAACCACACAGAAGAAGTCACTCCTGGTCACTATTGCGATACTAGTTTTTCCTTCTGTCTAGGTTTGTCAGTTGTCATTCTACTTTTGCTCAACTGGGATATAACAAAAAGCTTCAAGGCAGCAGAGACCTTTTAAAACACTAAGCATGTACGTTCAACCCCACTGCTCAGGATTGCTGTTCAACTACATGCAAACTTTCTCAATCACAGGGCTTTGCATAATAAAAGCAAATATTTAGCATAATCAAAATTATGAAAATATTTTTCTGAAGTTTACTTGAGATAACTGGAGCAAAGTTAAGAACTGAAATGTGATTTTCATATAAGTAATGATAAAAATAAATGATTTTTTTTTTAAAGTGAAATGAAATGTTTTTCAATGAAATGAAAGTACTGCTTTACTTGACTACTAATTATTCAGTCACATTTCTTCTCTTATCCCTGCCTTCACCCTTGAGATAAAATATTTAAGTGTATTTCAAAAGGAAATACACTTAATTACATATTAAGATATTAAATATTTCAGTCACAATATACTCTTCTTTTTTAGTCCCCATCTCCATAAGAAAAGGTGGCAAAAAGGAAATGCTTGCAAAGATTCTGAGAACAAAGCTCAGAGATCTGGCTCATATAAAAACATAAGTAATATATTTGTCTTATACACTAAAAAAGCTAAATAAATATGCAACTGGAAAAACAGTGACATTCTGCAGAAATGGAGTGTCCATTAAACAAGTCTGGATGACTTCTAGAATTGATGCGAGGTCCCAGGTATGGACTCTTATCCTAATCATACTTCACCATGACTTGCCTACTGTACCTCATGCACTTTCAGCAGTATATGGGGAAAGAGATCAGCAAAGCTGCGTAAGAGAAGCTCTTTGCTGTGGTAATGTCAAGGTGGGCTTTTCCTTACAAATCAAAATAAGTTTGTCCTGTTAAGTAATGGACAAGAGCCACCCTCTCTCATTAACTCCATTAATATTTGCTAGGTCTACAACATAATCTTTTTTTCCCCCCTGTTGTTGATTTTTGCACTCTTAGGATCCTGCTCTGCTACCAGACTCTTCATCAGTAGTAATAAGAAATTAATCTACAAACTAGATACCTAAATAAATTTGCTTGACCATTCTCACCTACTATTGATCTAGGATATTTGTGTATATATATGTATTAATATAGCTCTTAAAATAGCAATACTTTGGGAAAAAAAGAAAGGTCTATTTCGAGTACTAACATGGAACCCTAGGTAAGATAGAGATTTAAATATCCCTTAAAATCTCATTGCCAAGAGTCTTGAAAGATCATCTTACAGTGTTTAGCATACTTTAAGTAAAAAGTGTTAAAATGTTGCTCAGATCATACTCAAGACTGGGTAGGAGACTGCATTAAAATCCCTGTTTGTGTTCAGATTTTTAGCATATTTTTGGATTATTTTCCTTGCTCCTTGATCCAGCAGCTGCAGTAATAAATTCCAGATTGTTTGGCAAAATCCTTTCCTTCATCTAAGAGATACCTGAAGTTAACCAAATTTGTTTTTTTTGTCAGGTAAGATATGCAAGTTATTCATATATACTGCATTATATACTGAGATTTTAAGGAATATGGAAAAAATACTAAGGCATATCCCAAGTTGCACAGAGCATTTATCTTCATAGTTTTAATGATATCTGTGAAATCACTGTTTCACTTCAATCACTGAAATCACTGTAGGCTGCTGCTTTAGGTAGCAAGTGAATTATTAATTAGGAACAAATTACTGAGCAAGTATATCATTCACTTATGAGAGCTTACTTGTGAAAGTGAATTTTTCCATTCACATTCTAGCAGGCCAAACAGTCTCTGGAAGTACAACTTTTAAAGGAATTTTTAAAACAATTAGTGTTGAGAGAAGGCTCACATAAAGCTGCAGGGGCACAGCACAGGCACATTCAAAAGGTTTTGAAGTGGTCATACTATATATACACAAAAAGGCTAAACACTTCTTGTTTCTGGGTCACAGGCGATCAAGACCTTTCACCTTCAAGCTATAGATCTCTTATGCAGGCAAATTACTTACACTGCAATACTTCATAAACAACAGAAGCCCTAAGTGTCCCACCAGGCACTACAAATAGGGTAGGGTTACATTTGGGATAGATTTGATTTGGATGGAAATGAGCCTCCCTGGGAAGTCTGCTTAAGCCTTTTAAATAATGCCTGTGCAATGGCATGATGATTTAGTTTTTGAATTGTAATGGTGATGCTGCTTTGTTTTAGGAATGTAGCTGGTCTGAGTTACCATAAACATTTAATTCGAGTTTGTTTATTTGTTAGATATGACATAGCAGATGAAAAGGAAACCATCAGCTCTCCATCCCTAATTTAGTAGAGTGAATTTTGATTTAGCTGAATTCAGTATTGCATTTTATATGCAGTCATTAATAAAAATACTTAAAATCTAATGTAGAATCAGGAAAGAAAATGCAGGTTAGAATAGCAGCTTGTCTAGGTGTCTATATTGCTACTGCATTCAGAAACATGTTAGTTTTATGCATACAATAACCTAAAATAAGGTAATTTGCGTTTTAGGGGGTAAAAAGAAGCTCATACTTTCACCAGTAGAAAGGAATAGTTACTATTTTACTTTTCTCCATCTAACGATATGCATATATAACCCTGCCATATTTCAGTAGATGATAAAGTGAGAAATGAGATAGTTCTTGCTAGAATCATTCCCTCTTAAACTGCATTAAATCTCACTTATTTTTCCTTCAGTTCAGTGCCTTTGCAAACCATACTGAAATCACCAACGATTAATAGGTATGTCCATATCCAGTACTCATTATTGGGAATGGGGAACTCATCAGGAGTCCAGAGACTGAAATCATCCTCCCCCTAACCCCAAGGTTTAGGCAACAGAATCATGTTTACTCCTTGGGTAGGTAATACAAAAGTTAAATGCTTATTTTTTTTGAATAATTTGCACAAAGCTTAATACTGATATTTTGAAAATAATTTCCTATTTTAATGAACATTTCCTGAACATCTGATAGTGCTATTATGACATTAAAAACTGACTTCTTCCTGTCCTTAATTTAAGAATGTTTTTTTCTTCTATGCCAGATGCTGAAAATTATGTTAAAAAATAAATAATAGTCTAGCCATGGGTAAAAGAAAAAAAAAAAAAAAGGAGGGCTTATCAAAGAGACAGACAATGGAATTCTTGCAACAGAATGACAAATCTCATTTTTAAGTATTTCTAAGTCACCACAAAAAAAAATATATATATTTTTTTACAGTTATTTTCAATGTAGCAACTGTTTCTTGAGTGCCTGGTACTACTTGGTCCCTATTCTACTATCTAGTTCAAACATTAAAATGTTGTTCTATAATTTTGTTGCTCATCTTCCCTTAAGAAAAGGCAAAATTAAAGGAAATCCACATAGCTGATCAATTTGTGACTTTCTATTCTTTTTATATTTCTAACTAAACATAATAGGAGTCTAATAAGTCAGATAAGCTTTATAAAGTTTTAACTTTTTTGAACACTAATTTAACTGTGGTATTCAAAACAACACTAAGAAATCTAATAGACTAAGAACTTAAATGATACCTGGTTTCTGAATGTCTTTTCATTGTATGTGCAAAACAGTAAGGTCAACAGCATTATGCTAGAAAAGGAAGTTAAATAGATGTAATAAAATTAGATGCTGTATGTAATAAGAGGTATCCCAGTTGCAGAGAGCATCCCTTTAGGTAAACCTAGTCGGAGTGCTCAGTACTATATTAACTGACCTCGAACTTCTTATTTTAGGCAATATATAACTAATCAGAGGGACTTTTCATAGATAAAATGAAGAAGGTTTAACTAAGAATGAACAATTTATTCCACAGTATGCAGAACATAGCATTACTCTATCTTTTTTTTAAATCATAACTATGGGCTATTATGTTTCATTTTCCCCAAGTTACACAGTCCACATATGAAGCATTTAAACATTTTACAAGATTTCAGTTTTCAAATACAGTTCCTAAGCCGCTTATTTCAGCTATTTACTAACCATGTTACATTTTAGATCCCTTATCCAGTTCAGGCTTCCTGAATTTCTCTGTTTTGCCTTTTCATTAAATACTGAAAAAAGTGTAGGCTTATCAAGGAGACTTCAGGAATAAGGTTGGACAAGCCCTGCATGACAAAGAGATTACCATTTTTTTTTTATTATCTTAGAGTTACCTAACAGACCACATAAAAACCCACAAAGAGTTTAAACAAAATGATATATATATATATTTATAGTAACATCTTCCAGGAATGATTATAGAAGTTCAGTACTGTGACAGTCTCTCTGCCCATGTAGAGCTGCTAGAGGCTTATGATAGATGATATTTTTGTTTGAGGACAGGATAGGTATTGTGACCTTTTGAGTGCTAAGTAATTAATTTTTAGGTGGTAAAAAAAAGCATTGTATTTCAAGTGCATTGTCACCCATTTACTTGTTACTGCAAGAGCGAATAAGCCACAAAAACCTGCAGACTGACAAATTTTCTATTTTTCTAGCATGTAAGAATTCTGATACCTCTAAATCCTACATAACTTGTGTTATTATCTTATTAACTGAAAATTACTGAAAATTTGATATTTTAATAAGGGACTTAAACACATGTTTTCCATGATGTACATGATGCTATAGATGGCACAAATGCATACCAACAGAGTATCAGCAAAATGGAATCTGAATCTTTGGTCTTTTGCTTCTAGATTAATATCACCTGAAGTACTTTAACAACAGAAACAACAACAAGAGCACCTGCAAGGACAACACAGAATTAAAGTGACAAGAATATTAGCTTAAGAGGCATTCTTCATTTGATTCAGGATCAGCATATTCCAAAATGAACTGAGGTAAGGATGTCTCTTCAACCAAAAATAATTCAGATTATCAGTTAGGGAATACTAGATTCCCTTTCCAGCTCCCAAATGTCCCACACATTCACTGCAAGTATTTCCATCAAAAGTTTGTAGTCTTCTTAAATAACTAGAGTTGTATTTTTTTAGTACATAATACTTGTTTAATGAAGTAACAACATTTTAAAATTCAGAAACAAGCTCTCTTTATTGTATTTAACACCACATCCTTCCTTACTGAAAATGCAAGTATACTCCAATCAACTGTTTCAGCATTATTCCTGATAAATGTAATAACATGTGTAAATCAATAAGGGGGGGGGGGGGGGGGGGGGAGGGCGGAAGGGATGTTAGATATTTCTGGCTTCATTTAAAAAAAAAAAAGAAAAGAGAAAAAAAAAAGAAAAAAGACTTAGGGCAAATTAAGAATCAAGGTAGAAGATTCTAGATGAAACATTTTGGAAAAATATCTTCCTAGATGTTCTAGTCCCCTTTCTTTTTTTCTGCTTAGTCTTTTTGGTCAAAATTTTATCTGCATGTGATCAACCTGCACTGTGAGGCTGCATAGGAGTTAATAAAAATAGCACTAAGCCTGAAAAAATAAGAAATTACATTTTGTTTTTCTTGATCTCTTCCACTGAAATTTTCAGGAATTAAAAATAATTATCTGTTTAGGCATGATGGTATTTGTTAAGTAGATGTTAGCCTGCCATATCTGCAAATATGAGGAAAAAAATAATAATAAAAAAATAAGCCTATGTTTGAACTTTAATTGCTCACCATGAAGGATAAAGAGTCAAATTACAGATTATGAACTAGCACATTTTACACATCTAAAGTTGCCTTTTCTTGGTATGCTTCGTATTAATTTGCCCAAGTCCACTGAGCAGGGCACAGTACAGTAGTTTCTTAGACTTCCATGTCCCAAAGTATTAATAAGAGTAAAAAACCCGACAACAGTGTAAAACAGGTCCAAACGCTAAAATCTTAAGTAAGAAAAACACCTTTCTAATGACCACGTTTTCAATCTGAGACGAAATAGCATTTTTTTCCACAGGAAGATCTCATTTCATTTGATTTTTTTCTTTTTCTCTACAGTTACTCCATTAGTTTTCCTCCAGTTACCAATTGTCAACTGAGGTTCAATTTCTTTCATTTGACCATCCAAGTTCAGTACCCCCCATCCTTTTTTTAAATGACCTGGGCCACTCAAATTGCATTATAATATATCTGATACATCTATTGAAAATTCTTTTAAGGGAAACTGTATCAGAGTGCTATGGTTGCCTGTGTGTTGACCCAACCAGTGAATCCCAAAGGATTAACAGGCATTCACACAGCTCCTGAAATGGCTGTTTCTCATTCTGTTTACCTACTAATTCCAGAAATACACTCACTAATTAAAAAGGTATTGGAAGAAAGGGTAAAAGTTGCTTTCAAAGTCCCTAGATAGCACCTACTATAAACAGTTTTCCATTTGTAAATTATAGTACTGTAAGAAGAAAAAAAGTCACCATTAGTAAGTTGTGCAGTGTTAGACATAATATGAAGACATTCACTGAGGTGAAGAGTTTTCAGGAAGAGCTGTCTAGCTAAAACATAATTATACAGAGCAAGGTAGTAAGCTCGATTGGCCTATATTTTCTCTCTCTACACCAGTGAAATCAATCTGTAAAATGGTACATTTGTCTTAACATCAACAGAGATGGACTGATTTTGCTTGCAAACTGTCACGACATAATTTATATATTCACTCCTGTTGATCTAGTTTCACATTACAGAAACATTATTCCAGAAATACTTAATTTTTTCAAGTAAGCATATTTCTTGTTCATGATTTTACATTACTCTTTCCTCCATTCTTTCTGTTTTATACTATTTCACTACTCCCCTACTTAAAGGAGTAAACAAAGCACTTAGATGAGAACACAAGTGTTTATTAAACTACTCACATCAGCAGACATATTTCTACTGAAATAAGAACTTTGCCTAGGAGTATAATAAAATCAGGTCTGAAATGTTCACACAGACATATACTCCCTTAACAACATATGGACTAATTCCTTTTAAGCTTTTCTAAACTCGTTTCCCACGTGTTACACAGCAGAAGTTTTATTGTCAGGAGAAACATAATCAACATTTGTTTATCACATAAATAATATTACCATTATAGTTAAGTGTCTCGGTCATTCTGGGGACAAATCTAAAATAGATTAACTACAATTTGATCTAATGACCGCAGGAATAACAAGTTCCCTTAGGGGAAAAAAAAAATAAAAAGTTTTCCTAAAGTTAAATCCATATATTCAGGCTTCATTTTAGAGTGTCACAAATATAAACCATTTTTTGCACTGTAATTTCTCTTACAGAATATTGAGAATATTCATGTTAACTTTTACTCTTCTCCTAACATACTGAAATACTAAAACCACTGAAATAATAATAACAACAACCACTACTACATGAATACCTATACTGAGATACATTTAGGATGAAACAGGCATTAAGATTTACAAGCGCTTCTTTATTTCACTTCTATTCATTCCCTAAGGCTTCTGGGTTACGTAGCCATGGCTTTAGAATAACATAAAATCAAATTTTTTGGTAAAAAAAAACTGACAGAAGACCTTAGTAAACTAGGCTGCCCCCCCCCCATCAGGAAGTACAAATCCATGTATGCAACTACTCTGTTAGAGGCAAAACAACATCACCTTTTATACAGAAAATTAACACTCTAACCTTAGATAGATATTATTCAACACTTACACATAATAAATAAATAATAATAATTAAAAAAGCCTACCCAAACTTCTGTAGAAGCAGTTGTTGGATATTTGAGACATCAACTGATGGATATGAAGGCCAACTAGAAAACTCAGAGAAATACTGGCTGCAGGAGCATGCTGATTGTTCCACAGCTGGGCAGCAGTACTTCATCAGCGCACAGGAATTAAAAGTAAGTGACAACACCTGCATCTTCTTCTCCCTGCTGCTCAGCTTTGAAAGGAGATCAGATTAGGAGTGGCTGGTTTGTGGAGTCCTAGTGGGGCTGAATAAAGCTAATGACTGTTGAAACAGGAGGTTGACTAATAGTGGTGGTTAAAGCTATCTTCTTCAAAAGAATAAAGATGTTCTCATGAATTTAGAGCAGTATAAGTACTTTTTACATTGGTTGGTGAAACTAGGGAATTTTCTAATAGAAATATCTGTGTAAAAACAGTAAGGGAAAAGAGGGCAAAGGTAAGGCATTGTGTTATTTACAGCCTTCACCTCACCTGAAACTGAACAAAGCATGCTCTTTACTCAGGTGAACTAATTCTTAATTGCCGATTTCAATGTTTAATAGCAGTTTCAACATATTGCACTTAGCTGCAAAAAATAAGTACAAATCACAATTTGTGTAATGTGTGCTGCTCTATATGCTATATACTAGAACTTCTCTTGAATACTTTTAATTTCATAATGATGGCCAGTGTATCGCCCAGCAAGCTGCACACAATTACTGCACTGAGATTTGCTCCAAACACATTTCAATGTATATATAAGTTTATTTCTTTTCTAGTTTTATTTGCTTTACTAAGTATGTTCTTCAGCTTAGAATTGCACTTATACTTAGGAGCTTTGCTGGACTGGAGCCCGGCTATTGCTGAGTATGGTTGTCCAACAATGGCACTTTAATGTTCCCAGTTGAAAGCCGTATATTTTCACATACTTGACTGTCATCTTTTCTAGGCTAAATAAAAGCAATGGACTTTGCAGTGCTTCCTTACCGTGTTATCCTTCCACTTGTAGTACATAGGCCACTGAGTAATAGTATGTGGTAAATCAAGGAACTGAACCTAATTTTAATAACTAGAAAAACATTAGAGGCCAGGGGAGAATTTTTAATTCTTCTTTCTATGTTTTACTTCATTAGCTAAGTCACTTAACTAGGAAGACTGAAGCCACAGTGATATTGATTTGATTTTTTGTGTGTGCTGTTTTGTTTGTTTGTTTATTTGTTTGTTTGTTTTTCCACAGTAGAAATATCTTGAAAATGAAAAAAGGAAACCTAACACGCAACATAAAAGCAAACAAGGACAAAGAGAACTTGCTTGGAGGCAAGTAGACTAGGAGAAAAGAGCTTCACTTGTGTGTTGCCTGACTGCTGGTTTGAATTCATATGTAGGAAGTAAATGATCAGCCATGGCTTCTTTCATTTGGATTACTATGCATGTTCATATACTCTATCAGACTGATAGCCTGATAAGTAAAGACTGATATAAGTCTGGCAGAGTGTTGTAATGTCAGTTTGTCAGACTGACGTAAGCAGAGACATTCAGATAGACAAGGTGTATCTTGAGAAAAGTTTAAGACCGTGCTTTCACCCTGTAAAGTTGTTTTGATCAAATTCCATGTCCAGACCAAGCAATCAGAAGAACCCTATTCTCAGGTAAATATTAGCCAGTTCATTTTGGGAAACATGAGTTTAACCTAAATTCACTTAGATGAACAGTAAGTTCTCCTTTTTTTACTTCATAATATGACTGTAAGTGTATCAATATTTTAAAGATCAATGGAAAAGATGAAATAAAAATGTCAAGTCAAATCTCAAAAAAAAAAAAGTCTCAAAAAGCTTGTTATAAAATCTCAGAACTGTAGCTTCAAATTCATTGCATTTTTAAACACTCCATAATTTATTATTTTTTTAAATTATGGTTTCAGGATATCTTTGCATGGTTGTCCTCAGACTGCTGCCCACAAAACCAACTTTTCTATGGAAGTTTACCGTTCAAATATTTTTTTCTCTATCTCTATTCCTTGTTTCTTATAGCAGGCATATTAGCAATAGCATAGACCTTATAGTGATTTACTTTCTGTACTGGCACACCTAGGAAAAGAGATCTCTCAGTTGTACAGGATTGATATTCATCTCCTGTCCTTTTCCCAGCATTAGCCAATGTATCATAGCTCTTTCCAGTGTATCTCTATACAGTTTCCCACGTTAAACACTACTGTCTTCTGCAAAACCAGAACTGTGTGGTATGTTTATCCATGTGAAAAACAGGTGCTGAATGCAACCCAAATGGTAGTGTGAGTAAAGAATTGCTCCAGAGAGGTGTTCAAGCACATGCTCTAGCTTTCTAATAGCACCTGCCCAAATCCAGTTGCTGACACATGAAGTGGTGAAAAGCATTTGACAGCATAACTCTTCAGTAAGTCTCGCTTCACAATTCTTAAGTAGGGAAAAAAAAATCTTTTTATCTTCATAAATACTTCTGGGCCCATACAAGAGTCTTATTTGCAACACTTTAGAGAGCATTCATACTTCTTTTTTTATATAATAAAGGTGTAAAACAAGGCTTGAGTTGAGATAGTGACTTTCTGGCATTCAAATCAAAAACAATAAAATCAAAAAACACATAACCAGCTACAGTCCAGGAGAACGACTATGACCATGAAAAAACCTTTGTATTGGAAATGTCCAAAGTAGAAGGTGACAGGTTGCAGAGAATATGATAGAAAGGGTCACAGTAGTCATATGAATGACAGATTTTTTCTTTCCTAGTCTCCCTATGAAATACGATTTTGATATGCTATGGGGCTGTAAAACAGTTAAATATTCATGTTAATAATAAGAGAGTAGAAGCCCTTATTTCTCAGTCATGTTTTAGAAAGAGAGAAATAATAAACAGAAATGTAATATAAGACAGTGTGTGCAAAAATTAATTCCATTATTAAAAGAATTAATTTGTGACTGTAGGTTTTGATCAATGAAAAACACATTTGGTAATGCTGACGAGAAAGAAATTTTTATTGCATGTTAACACCACATTTTTATTAGGAGTACTTGCTCTTGTTAAAATAAAAGTGAAAAATGACCTCAGAATTCCCTGTGCTTACTTTAGTGTGCCTTGGGCACTTTTTGAACTTTCCTAATGCATTCAAAAGTTTTATAATATTATGCACACCATTAACTAAGCACATTTATAACAATATTATTAAGAATTATGGACTCAGGAGCTAAGTATATTTTTTAGTGTTGCCAAAAATGCAGGCAACATTAATCACCATGCCTTCTTTTATTTTCCCTATGGAAGGCAACAAAAAAAACCTGCTGAGGTTTCACAAGAGCCATCTGGGAAAGTTCCCATCTTTTTCTCTTCTCAGAAGGAAATCTTATTGTGAAGATGGATGTTGACCATAACAACTCTAGAGCCTTATGTATCATAAAATCAATTTTAATCATATGATCATATATTGTAAAGGATACAAGAAGTTTTTATTAAAGTGAGCCAGATTTTGCCTAGAAAATCTAATTCAGGAGTTGAGCTGGGTATTTTTTTTGTTGTTCTATTGCAAATAATTGTTCATTTGACTTCCAAATACAATTCTACTTATCTCAAACTACTTTTTGTATTTGTAATTGAAGCAGATGAATAGCTTGGACATTAAAAAAACATTTTGGCATGGGATGGGATGTTCTCTGAGTTATCTTATAACTCAGGGTCAGGAGAACTCATCGATGACAGAAGAGCCTGCAGGGATCCTCTCATCCTAGACAGTGCTTTACCTGTCAAAGGTAAAAGGCCAAAAAGTACTTTGGGAATTTTTCTGAATCTCGTCTGTAGACATTCTTCCATTTTGAGGAAGAAACTAAGAAAGCTGTAATAACAAGTCCCACACTGATGTCTTTAGAGTAGGTTTTAAAACTGTAAATTAGTGATTTAGCTTAGGAAATTCCCACTCCCATTTTGTCTCCAGCATCTCATTCTCTTGCTCTTTTCACCTTCTCTCTCAACTCAGGTTGATACACTTGTTTGGAGAGTGATAATGTAAACTGGATCACAGAAAAAAGTTCTTAACAACAAAAAAGAAAGTTAACTAAAGAAATATATACTTAAGAAATAATATACTCAACGTGTATTTTAAGTGATTATATACTCAGTTTGAAAACAAAACAAAGCAACAATAAAACAAACAAACAAAAAAAAACACACTTGAAGCATGCAAATTTCCTGTAACGAACAGATGTTTTTAAAAGGCAGCCTTTAGAGTGGAACTGTAATGGTACAATATTATTCTTCTGCGAGTTTCTTATAGGGCATATAAAAAGAACTATTCAGCATTTATTTCAGGAAGTATTTAGAGTCATATACTACACAAGCATTTGTGTAAACCCTGGATTACATTTTTTCTACATGAACAGGTAGAAAACAGATAGAAGCATGATTCAACATTTGCTGTTGGATGACTTACAAAGATAGAAAAGTAATAGCAGAGGAAACAATAGGAGCTAAACATGCAGTTACGGTCCTCAGTCTTGTTCACTGGCTAGCTTTACAGGGCACAAAGATCCTCAGAAGAGAATATTGCAGTATATGAAGGAAAACAGAGGTTTTTAATTTGTCTTATTCTATTGTCTCACAGTTCTCAATACTGTTGCAGATTTATTTTAGGTCTTCCATGGTATGGTGATGTTTGTTCATAATTCCCAGACTAACTGCAGAGCTCAACCACTTTCTTTGGGACTGCATGGCTCAGAAGGTCATGGGTGTTTTGTGCTTCACTAAATCTTAAATTGCTAATGTCGGTGAGGATGAAGGGAATAACTGCAGCTGGTATGCCTTCCTTGTATATGTTTTCAGACAGGATCCCTCTATACATTCCATAAATGCTTTCAAAATCGGTTCCCATTAAGCAAACCAGCATGTGCTTAGGGATTTCAGTAGCCGGCAAAAAGTAATTTTCTTCCAATCAAGTCAGTTTTAAAAGGGTATGTGTTTCCTCTATTATAAACATGCTGTTACGCTTTGGAAGACAAAGCCCTAGTTCTCCTCTCCCCACTGTTCCCTCCCCTTCTTGAGTATACCCCCTGCTCTGGAATGCAAGACTTTTTATTCATGTTGTCTTTCATTCCAGAGTTTTCAAAGTCATGCCATATTGCTGGGAACGGTGAAATCAAGCAGCGTATCATAACTTTCACTTAACAACCAGAACTCAAAGGAGATGAACATGCAGACTGAAGAATTGTGTTTCTTGGACTGGGGACTGCTACAAAACAAAGCCTTTCTCCCCTCTTGCTGCATTAAGCTCATATAAAATAAAAGAGAATGTATGAGATAATGAGTAGAATAATTAATAGAATAGAAGTGTTGTACTATCTAAACAGTTAAGTTTTATTTCAGTGTACATACAGTTATAGTAATGTAATAAGTTTAATATATATGGATATGCTGCAGAATTGCCATTCTCAAAAGTAAAGTACCTAATTAAGGGGAAGGGAAGGGAAGGGAAGGGAAGGGAAGGGAAGGGAAGGGAAGGGAAGGGAAGGGAAGGGAAGGGAAGGGAAGGGAAGGGAAGGGAAGGGAAGGGAAGGGAAGGGAAGGGAAGGGAAGGGAAGGGAAGGGAAGGGAAGGGAAGGGAAGGGAAGGGAAGGGAAGGGAAGGGAAGGGAAGGGAAGGGAAGGGAAGGGAAGGGAAGGGAAGGGAAGGGAAGGGAAGGGAAGGGAAGGGAAGGGAAGGGAAGGGAAGGGAAGGGAAGGGAAGGACTGGTTGTATTTTCTTTCCCTATCTATTGAGGTTATGTTTTATTATTCTTTGACCTAATACAAAGTGTGTACTCTGACTATCACTTCTCTTTGAAGATATGAACAAGCAACATTATGAACCCTAATCTTCAGATCGTATCCTGAAGAATATTGTTCTACATACTGCTTGTCTCCTGAAACTTGTTATAGGTTACTACGTCTAACAATTTACATTGCACTGGGCAGCATGTGTCTCAGGCTTTCTGCAATGTTTGGTTTTATGCTCTCTAATATTTAATGCTTTGTAAATATATATTCTCAAGTTTATTGGTGTTTGGTGGGAAAACAAGCTGAGGACTATAAATTAGAAACCTCCTAAGAGCAGCAAAGTTTCCCATTTTATATTCTATATTCTATTTCAACCTTTGGTTTCTTTTGTATGGAAGTAGGATATGACTTGTTATTGCTCGTGGAATACAATCTAGAGATGAAGGTACCTAACAAATTTCTTACCCGTTGCCTCTTCTTTCATAGGAGGAGGCAAAGAGGAAGATGGACTTAAGCAAAGAGACTTCAGCGTTGCATTGTTATGTTAGTTGCAAGTACAATTACTGCTTTTTGAGTCAAATGGTAAAGTAATTCCTCTCCTTTAATGTTATCCATTCAGATGGTATTTTTCCAGTGAAGGACCGAATAAAGACTTAAGGAACTGGGAAACTTTAAAATTATTACAGCCAGAGAGTTTGAAGGAAAATCCAGGAAGATTTAACTTTTTTTTTTTTTTTTTTCCTCACGATCTGTTTTTTATTCTTCACAGACTTGTGATTTGGATGAGAGCCATGATCATGATGCTCCCTGAACACAATCTAATTTGGACTGTAGTGTATGTCCCAGTAGGAAGGTATAAACACTGCCACAGAGACTAAGAGAAAGAGTGTTGAATAGAGGATATGAAGTAGCAGTGTTTATTTATGTTCCAGATCACAGTAGCTTAAATACTCTTCCTTTCACACTTAGTAGCTTTAATGATACCTCTTACTAATATTAGCATGATGTACTCCTAGCAGCTGGTGCCAATGCATTATTTGAGAATTTGAGGACAAACTACAGAGTATAATGCATTTAGGAACTAAGCTTTATTGTCCATTAAATGACTATTAAGCAGCATTAGAAATGTGAAGATTTTTCATGTATGCATGCTTTACTTGAGGTTAAATTTCACTTTAAAAATGATATTTTTTTTGTTTCGGGTAGAATGTACATGTTATAAACCTGTACTTCATCCTGATGAGACATGGCGTCAGATTTTCATACCTATTCTATTTTCATCATAATATACTACAATTTTTGCAGGACAATTTAAAAAATATTTTTATTTATACTTTTGAAGTTGATAATTTTGATTTATCAGGTTATTTTTAGTTTGCTTAAAACATAAAGCTAAGCATTATTCAGTGACAAAACCTTGGGAAAAGACATGTATTGACACCTATAACTAAAATTCACATATGTAAAAGCTTATTTTAGGAAATAAGGTCTCCTTTTCTGTTCCACATACAGAATTCCTCACAGAATTGTTGGAATTGCTGTAGTTATGAAATAATACCACTTAGCTGCTCTTTCTGCCACAGAGTTTCAGTCAGGAAGGATTCTTTACATCCTGTTCTAAACCACTTTGCTGCAATTAAGTTTAAGTGCCACTGGGGCCTTCTGGGGATAAAAGTAGCTATTCAAGTGCAAGGTCATTAGGAAAACTTGGAATTTCCAAGTTAGTTGTTATGCCTCCTGTTGTGAAAAGTATCTTTAAAATTTTGTTTGAAGAGCCATGACATCTGAGGTGCAGCAGGCAAAAAAAAAAAAAATTGGCCATGTTAGCATTGAGTTAACAACATAACATGATCTTGATTCCAGACATAAAAGCAATATAATAAGAGTACAAGATATCTTGATTTTTTTTTTCTTAATTTATATTCATAAATTTATAACTTAATTCATTTGGGAATTCTGAAAAGTCATGATTCCCTTCTTACCAAATTTGGATGGGTACATAACTAGCAGTTATCTCCATTCTTAATGACAGAAAATAGATGATTTCATTGGCCTACTGGTTGGTACAAGATGGTAACACGTCATGTATTTCTGAAAAGAAAATAGAGAAATCTGTTTCTTAAAAGAGACTAGAAAAATAATATTTATGAACCCTCCTTAATTATCAGACCATCCTAACCCAGCCAATTACTGGTTCAAGGGCTACTCTCATTTGCTGGTGACTAACCATCTTCCTTTTCCCAAAACCTGTAAGTGAATACTTAAAAGGTGGGGTTTTTTGTTTGTTTGTTTTCTCCCCTGTAAACTAGACAAAGACCGTCATGTAAAACCTCTCTAAACGATACAACCATACAAGTGGTTGATATAACCTCCTTGCTAATAGATACAGAATAGAAAAAAAAATGTAGAAATAGAAACAAAATAGAAATACAAATACAAAATAGAAATAGAAAAACAAAATAGAAAATGATTCCAAAATACTTGTAGCTTTTTGTAGATAATGAATTTTGTGAATAAACTGAATATTCCTTAACTCTTGAAATTCAGTCAGATCTTGGTTGGCATGTGCTGGTTCCTTTCTTAATCAATGGGACTCTTTGCCAAAATAAGTGCTGCTTCTACTGCTGCTGCTTCTGAATGAGTTTTTTTACCAAGTAATTCAGGAGTTGAATAAAAATGCAGACTTCAATGTATCAAAACCCCAACTTATATAATATCAAGATCTGAATTGTGCACAAGGTGCTTATTATTAGATTGCGTCAGTTAATATACATTATTAGTAGCTACATAAACATCTCATGACTGATCAGTTGAAAACTCTATTATACTGCTAACATTAGAAAAAATAAAAAAGTCAAATCTATTATTTTATAAAAAGATACGTGTGTGTGATTTTTCTTAGAAACAGATAAACACGTTAAAAAAATATTGCTTAAGCTCAGTGGTTCTCTTTATGTAACATGACCCTTTTAGGTTGTATCATTCAGACATGTCTCCTTCACTGGTAGAGAATGAGAGGAATCATGATGGACAGGGAATATTTGTTTAGGTTTTGATTCTGATAACCAAAATTGGATCCAACTGGCAGAATGTTGTTGCTGATATTTTACATGCAGTCTGGTCTATCCTTTGTATGGCTGTGCGATGGAGGTCAAATGACTTGCTTGACAAAACGATAAGCAGACATAGTCTCTGTCTTGAAGATCTTGCAATAGATAGCTCAAAAATATAGATCATTTACCAAAAAAAAAAAAGCTTTTATTGAAGGAGACCACTTTAAAAATCAACAGCAACAAAATAAGAAAAACAGTCTAACAAATGAACAAACAAAAAACCTGCAACAGTCTAGCACAGTAAAATATTAACAGTAAACGTATATGAAGGGTAACCCTGTTATTCCTAAAGACTAAGTCTATATGGAGGATGACCCTATTACTCTTAAGTGTTTGTATTTGTAGGACTTAGAGGGGAAAATTTTAGCATTAATATGAAAAATAAGGATGGGGAGGCCATTCCAAATTAAGTTATAACCTTCTGTATGGCCCTAAGCAAAAAGTGGACTGTGAAAAAAAAAGAGTGTAAGAAGGAAAATTTGTTGATGGAATGAGGATAAAGAAGTACTACAGTGAACAAGAACAAACTTACATATGGCTGAAACTTGAACAGACCTTTAGAGATTAGGACTAAGTACTCAAAGAAAACAAGTCAATGCTGAAAGTTAATCAAGATGCAAGTCCTAAATCTGGATATTAATTCAAGCTGTTGCTGCCTTAATGAATGGAGGCAAAGAAGGTAGAAATGGACGAGGTTAGATGACTAGTGACTAGCAGTCACAATTAATATATGTATGAAATACAACTTGCATTTAACACCTATTACTGTTTTATAATGCTTCTGATGTGTCATTAGAGCGTCTACAGCTAACTTGCTCTTTGAAAATCTATGTTACTGGTCCCTGTTTACCACCAGATTATTCATGTTTTTTCCATGTGAAACTCTGGCTTAGCATACCTCAGGGATGTTGGCTATATAGTGCTACTAGCAGTCACACTACTGACTTTTAACCACCATGTTGATAGTTGACCCCAGCATTGTCCTGTTTCAGAGGTGTTGCCTGCCTTGGCTTGACAGAGTTTGCACTGATACTGTACTGAAAGATATACCAATCAGCTATTACTAACACCCAAAACTAGACACTGATGAAGAACACATGGTGAATTTGACTTAAGGTTAAAATATTTGATTCTCTTGAAAGACACAATCAGTTTTTCTGGTGTAATATTATCAGCCTTATGGACTGGACTATGAAGTTATACTAATTTGCCTTCTTCATTAAGATGGCTTTATCTCATAATAGCATGATGTACATACAGTTCATGTTCAGAATCTAAAAATGCCACAAATCGTGTGGAAAAAAATGAACAAATACAATTATGACATAGCTAAGTTCCCTGTGACTTCCTCTTGGTTATCGTGAATACAATTGTATCTTGTAGAGTCCAGTCAGCTGTGTCCAGCTGTTTTGTCAGGACACGTTATTAGCAAACTCATTGCACCAACATAAAAATGTCTGTTTTCTTTCATTTTTTAAATCATTTTGTACATGAAAATAAGTATAAAATTAATATACTGTTAAATAATCTTTTATTTTTTTCACATAGAAAAAAATGTAGTCACAAGAAAGTGTTATGATAATTAAATATAAAACCATTAAAAAGAAAAACCACACATTTGTTGTGTTCTTAGACTTCTACAGAAAAAATAGTTTCCTTTTCCTCATTTCTCCACTGCATTCACACAGTCTTAACAGGCATCTCCCTGCAAGTATTTTTGGCTAGATAAAAGAGTTTTACAACTCTGGGGAAAATAACCTTACTATTGCTCTTAACTATCCCCTTGATACTTTCATAAAAATGTTAGACCAAACAGAATCTCTCCAGGAAATTCCTAAACTCTAACCTTTCAGGGTCAGAGAATGCAGCAGACAGTTTGTTGTCTTGAACAGTGACCTCAGTGCAGTCCTACTCCAAACAAACGTTTAGATGCTATCTGTGTATTATCTCAGGGGAATTCAGTGCTAGCCCTTAGAGATCAACAGTAGCACTTTTCGTACCACTTTCTTCACTTTCTACAAAGAATGAGGAAATGACTCTCAAATCCAATGTTTTATATATGTTGTAATTATTCTCTTAGAATAGGCTAATAGAATAATTATGCAAGATTTCTGTATTGCAAAAGATTTTTAAGATAAAAACCTGCAACATTTCAGCCTTTGTGATGTGAATGATTATTCGGAAGCCAGAGCAGCCTTTGTGCTTATTTAGGATATCACAGGACTGAAAGGGATTTTCTGGGTTACAAAGAACATTATATGTTGTAATAAAGAACATGTTGTATAATTTATTCCATAAATGTAGGAAATTCCTTTTTAAAAGTTGTTAAAAAAGGTTCCCTTCCTGACATGGTGCAACACATTATAAGCTAGAATTTACCTCGGTATTCTTACATGAAAAGAAAATCAAAAAGACATTGCAAAAATCACTATTTCTGTTCTTTTGTGGAAATAATCTCTGGAAAAAATACCTTGTTTGACATTTACGGAGATTTCAAATTCTGCCCACCAAAACATAAATATTGCTTGTTACTTCATTAACATACAAATTATGCAAAAATAAAGTTTTGCTCCATATATTTATTCTTCAGAAAAGAATATTGAAAAAAACATCTGTAGAGAGTAAATTATTTAGTGGGTTTGTCTAATACGCTAAAGCTGTCAAAATGCTAGCAATTGTTTGGCTGAAATTATATAATATAATCTTCATAAAGTTCTACAATAATAATGAATTCTTTTTGGCATAATTGAGTTTTCAGCCAATAAATAAGGTTGTTTTGGAGAGACTCCTATGAATTTCTGGGGTTTCTCAGGACCAGACACATTCCAAACTTTGATCAATCTCTTCTAGAAAAATTGCTCAATGACATTTTTTGCTATTTTATCCACTAGTTTCTCCCAGAAGGCCAAAACTTGAAGATCTCTGTACTGCTCCAGCTGTAAAAGCACATCTGTTAGTTTAAAATAGATCGACAGCTTCCTATAGTCAAGGGGCAGACTAATGCCATTAACCTTCAAGCTTTACAAGAACTTTTCAGTGTTCAGTTTTCAAATGCAATATACAACAACTGCATGTGAAGATGATAAATGCCATGAAGAGTCACCAAAGTACGTAGTAAAATCCCTGCCAGGGACTTTAGCTGAAGATATATATTTTTGTAATTTATAAGTATGCATTTACTAAGTAGTAGATTTTTAAGAAGAAATATGATCTTTGACAATTAACTGTAATCTTATAAACCATGGACTAGTTGGGAGCAGCGTTCATTTGGATAAGGGAAGTATCTCTTGAATTTCTAAGCCTAGCAGTGTTAACTGTAGAAAACATACCTGTCTTTGTGGCTGTCTTACATTCATAGTCAGATAGAAGGAAATAGGGAGTAAAAATGACCTTTTCCACCCTCTCCATAATGAGCTTTATGCCTGAAACATCCTGAACATGGTATGAACAGTCTGAATTATCTGTGTAGCAAGGAAACTGGTAACGTGGTAACCACTACTCCACAGCAATAGATTGGATTATTGTGCCTTCAATAATTAAATAAAGTTTCAGTTTGACACTTTAGTCCATCCTTCATATCTGTCATTTATGAACCTGCATATGGACCTCATTAACAGTGCCTTAAACAAAAGCCACATCACAGAAGGTGCTTATCACTGTCATACATAATACAGTTAGAATGACAAAGATACATGGGTAAGCTAGAGAACTACTTAGACCACTTTTTTTTTTTTTTTTAAACTCTTCCAAAAACTACAGAACTAGGGATCAAGTTTTACCAGAATAACTATTATATTGTCACTTTTAGTTGAAGATCTTTACAATTAGGCTAAAATGCCTGCTTATTTTTGTGACATTCTCTCTGATTTAATAACTTTGCTGTTTTTCCCTAACAGAAGTTTAAATAGGAAGGATGGAAATGGTACTATCTTTTCATGACCTGTAGGTTGGTCATTTGGGTGGGAATTTAAAAGCTGAAAGAATGTAGTTTCAGATTTCTCAGTGAAAATATTGTATTGAATTTGGATTTGTCTTATTTTAGGAGTGTGCTTTAACCAGTAAGGTACTGTATAAAAGCAAAAGTGAGAGGGCATCACTATCACCTCTTTTAGACAGGTTTTGAAAGAAAGAATACAGGCATCTATCTGAACAGTAGGATTTGGGCTGTGAAACTTGAAGGGGAGGAGACACTTCTCTGCAAGACTGAGAAAAATACCTAAATACAGGATAAGGGTTTGATTTAAACCACGTTCCTGTTTTCAGTTTTATGTTGGGCCAGCAGAAAGTGGCTCTCTGCTCCAAGTGTTGTTGATCATTTCCTCTGCACAGTATAGGAATTGTGGAGGGGATGAAGTGAGAGTTAGGCACAGAGCTGCTCAGCACTGTATCACCAAGCTTGTTTGTTATTTTTAATCCGGCCTGAAGTTCCTTTCTAAATATTGCACAGGACAACTAGTGGAACCAGAGACTGAAAGGGTATCTGCCAAGTCACAGTTCCCTGCCATAACCACAAGGCCAACATTCCTAACGAGGAGCTACAACAGCCATGAGTCACTGTGGTTGTGGTTCTGCAAAGTAACATTTTACCTTCTAATTTAACAATTGTCACATTACACTTATGTTAATTTGTACTTGTGAATAATGGTTTTTATTTGGCTTATGATTTTCCTCTGGTGCTATTTGGTTCAGAGGAGCTGCTGGAAAAGTTCTATTTCAAAAGAAAAATATTTCCTATAAATTGCATATAGTACATCTGGAAATAAACAAAGCAATTCCTCACATTTTTTTATGTTAACATTTAAACTTCATTATGATATCTCAGAAATATTACCAACATTACATAAAGCACATACGGGTAAGTAACTTTTTGCTAAAACAAGCTTTTAAAAATCTTTATAATAAAGATATTGAATGCATAAATTTTGCCCAGATGTAGTGACTTCTAAGGGCTGCATTTCACTATTTAGTCATGGAGTTGTCTGTGACCAGACATTAATAAATATTTTGTTGCTTATTTACCAGTGTGTACAGCCATGTTCTCTAGTTTGACATTTTTCTTCCCACTTCAAAGATGGCAGGTTTTCCAAATATAAAACACTTAGAGAATTTTCCTTGGTGCTCATATATTAGTACTACATAAATACCACTAAAAGACCCCATTAAAATAAGAAAACATCTGAGGTTTTGATCGGTTAAATATTTGGACAGCTCAGCTGAACACTAAAAGTCTACATTTACCAAGTCAGTACAGAGTGGTATCTGAAATACTAAAAGGGTAAGAGGCATTATCTTAAAACCCACGGTGTGGTAACTGCTGGGAAATGGGCTGTCTTTTTAAGTAAAGACAGCTGACCACTAGGCACTTGTAACACAACAGAAACATAGCTGTTTTTAGTCCATACTGAAAGTATATTCTGAGTTAATTGAGATCTCCAGTAAGCAAACATCTCTAATTTTCTTGCTAGCCAAAGCAGGAATTTTTATGTGTCTCTTCCATATTATCAGTAATCTTTAATGGAATGTCTTTACAGCTACGTAATCTACAAGAAGTGCCAGAGAAGCCTGTCCTTTTGCCCTCTTCTTTATACCTGATTGCTTTAGAATCATTACCAACTAATGATACTAAAAGCTGTGGGAGGTCAAACAGCTACGGGGATATTTTGTTACCTTTTTAAAAATAATTTACAGATTACCCTCAAATCCCTCATGATTTCTTCTAGTAAAGGGCACCCTATGTCTCACAAGAGATGAAACCTGGCAATTGTGTTCAGTGGAATTCTATAAATCTATCCAAGCATTTACTATTTAAATGATGTTTCAGGCTATAAGTACAAGTCAATTTTTCAGAGGAAATCCTAAAGACTGCTTAAAGAGAAATACTTTCTATATAGTCAGAACCCACCCCCAGTAAAAAAACAAACAAACAAACAAACACAAACACTATTATTATTTTCATTTCAGAAATACTCTGTAGTCCCAGTCTGCACAGGACTCTGATACACAGATGATGCAAACTGTAAAAAAAAAAAAACAACCTTGAATACTTTTATTTATATTTTATTTATATTTTTAATATTTTGAATAATTTTATATATTTGAATAATTTTATATTTATTTTTATATTTTATATTTTATTTATATTTTGAATAATTTTACTGTTCTGAATAAAAGAATAGGCATTTCAGTTGTGTTTCTGAAACACAAGATAGAAAACTCTTCTGACTTAATACACAGAGTAGAAGCCAAAACACTCCCATAACAAACGGGTTTCTTGAAGTTGTTCTTTACATTCGGTATCCTTTCCTTTTGCTTACGCTTTCTCAATGTTCATATCACTTGACTGTGAAAGAGCTTATTTTCATACTAAATTATAACTTTTTATTTAGATAGTGTATGCTTCTGTATTATACTAACAATGAAAAATTAGCAGACTTCTGTTAATTTAGTCCTAAAATGTCCCAGAATTTCAAAGTGTTCTCAAATGCTTTTCTTCTCTAGCAGGGATAAAAACAAGCAATAGAGTTTACAGCTTGTTACTTTAATTGTTATATTCAATATATTCTGTAGTTATGCTGAACTGTGGTTACTGAAAACTGAGTAACCAGTAGTGTGATCCAAGTTGAATTCAAGCTTTGCCAAAAATAATGTACATATTTCAGCATATTTTTGGCTGTACACCAAACATGAAAAGATTTGTACTGGACTATTACTTGTTGAATTAATTGTCTTATCCAGATACAGATTTATTTACTTTAAATGTAAGTTTGCATATCTTCTTTTAGTGTAATAAGATTATATGATTATATAGTGTAATAAGATTATATAGTGTAATAAGATTATTTTTATATATCATATAAAAATATCATATTATGAGATAGTATCAGGCAGTATTATGTTATACTCTAAACCTAACAGTTTCTTTCTGGATGCATTTCATAAAGTGTAGGAAATCACTTGCTGTAGGAGTCTAGCTCTGCAAAGCTACTGTAGAGATCGTAGCACTCATTGAAAAACTTTTGTATTCAAGCAAATTCGCATGCATTTCTTTATTAGAAATATAGAAAATCTGTTTCATTAAGACATGTTATGTAAATCATTGACACTACATATATATAATCAATCATAAATTGTATATGCTATATGATGTGATATACATGGTATATAGTATATGCAAGATAATATATAGTATATATATTACCTTATATTTTATATATAATATATATTATATTATATATTATCAGTACATATAAAACACAGTATGTATAGATATTATAGGGGTTGATCCAACCCTACTGAAGTGAATAGTTCCTAAATGAAGCTTCCTTGCATGAGCTTTGTTCAAGGTTTTAGTTAAATAAACAAAGCATGTATGGTGCTTTAGATTCCCTAGGGGCAATAGGTAAAAGCAAAAGAGGATTTCTTCATTTGTATACTTTGATGTTGGTATGGTTTTCAACCAGTTAATATCAGAATAAATCCCAACCATAGGTGACATTTGCTGATCTCCATATATCTTATGTTAATCAAAATCCAAGGAGTGGTAGTTAGCACAGGCTTTAGCTCCCCTATGATGACCAAGCATAGAGAGCAAAAACTGTATGAATTACTAGCTAATAGGGAAGGTATGAAACCAAAGATAAGTATCTTTAAATTCAAATAAACATTAAAAAAAATAGTTTTCAAAAATAGGAGAAGAAAAGTAGTTTTTTTCCTTTCCTGGGTACAGTAAGAGTTCTAACAAATGCAGTGAGAAACCACATCCAAAATATCTTCATCTTGCCTTGTGTATTGCTGAGAGACTAGGCTGCTCTGCTTGTGTGTATATCTTTCAGTCATGGGTCAGCCTGGTTAGACACAATAAAGCTTACTGTTGCGTATGTTCAAATTAACTTTGTGAGTCTTCAGAGATGACACAGCACCTAGTATAAGTAGTGAGATTTAGATGTAATTGGACAAACAAGTACAGTATCTTCAAATTAAATCTTAAATAGAAGGCATTTCTGCCCCTGTACTTCAGCTTTTATTTGATTCTTACTGTCTAAAAAACAACCAGGTGATTCTCCTCTGTTCACCAGTCAGGACTAGTAACAGATGCTTTTTTTTTTCCTTCTCATCTATCAGCTCACATTCTCATTTTTATCTTCTCTCAGAGAGCTCCTACTAGCTGCCTTCCTGAATTAATGATCTAGCAGGCATTTTTGCCTTGGTCCCAGCTCCTGAGTGCTGCTCTTGAGTAGTGAATAGAAACTTGCAATAACACCACCCATGCCTTTGCTTGACTGCCAAGCATCTTGGAAACGTTTCAGTTTTGGTACTGCTTCATGCAGTCACCACTAATCCATCCCTCTCCCTGTTGCATTCTCCGCTATTACTGTGAAAGGAGAAAAAAATTACCAATGACTACGAAGTCCCAGATTCATTCTTTCATCTGGTACTTGAAGGAAACCAGCCAGGGTGTGCAATCTGATGAAAAGTTGCACAGCCTAATGATTTTCATGATCATTTATGATTTAAGAGACAAACTTCTAGTCCTACATGTGTCTTTTGTTGCCCTGGGGAATATAGCCCTGGGAAAGTCATTATTGCCATGGTCTTCTGTTCTGTGACCTACAAAATGGGGCTAATAGCCTTTACATCCTACACAAGGTACTTCGTGTGGTATTGGTGGACAGCTTTAGAGAACAGCTTGAAACTAAAAAGGTAGTAAAGAAATGCTTAATAAACAGCTTTTCCATAATAATGAAACACTACTGGCAAAGTGTCAACTATGACTGTCAACCTGCAGACTAGGGAATAAAATGATCAGTTCATGTTAAGAATATTATCGCAACTGGGGGACATTTTTTGTTGGAAGCATTATTTTATATTTTAATTGAAGGTTTTGAAGGTTTACCTGAACAAATCATAAGAAAAGTGAGAGTATGAAATCCCACTGACTCAGTATGACCTCTGCTGGCCAGAATCCTATGTCAACAGAAAAGAAGCAACTCGCATGTAACCTTCCAAAGGCCTGTTAAGCTGTTCATCTATTAGCTTTGAATAAAGGTCGATTAATAACCCATATATTTGTAATAAATTTCAGAACTCAGCTGCAAATTTCTGGCACTGGATTCTGAGAAAATTTTAGTAAAATAGAAATAAAAAAAAAAAATCTCAAATAAGTATTTATATAGGATATGTTCAAAAAGTAAATGTAGCTGTGTATTTTTACACTACACTAAAAATCAGTTATACAGTACATCACTGTAAGGATTAGAACAACTTACGATCACTCAATAAAGACTTAAATAGATCTACTACATTTTTAATCATCAGTAAATAAAAATATTACTTTTACTTAGCTAATTCACCCTTTCTGCTATACTGAAGTATAGCATGCTTTTTGTGTAGTTATGTTGTAGACAATAAAAATTGTCCGTTCCTTTACTTCTTCAAATCTGTGTTGTTTTAAGATGATGTTAAATTTTTTGGTCCTGTAATAACTATCAGTGAAGCGACTTCTTAGATAAATGAAATGCATTGTTAATATTTTATTGTTAGCAAAGTTCTAGGCAAAAGAATGGTAAATGTACGTCCTTCAGTTGTCCCTCAATTTGTAAATATATCAGTTGGTAAATATTAATCAGGTTCTGGCAAAAGCTAGAGGGTTCTTTCAAGTACATATAGCAAAGAAAACTGCTTCAACATCAACAATTGCTAATCCAACAGCACACATACATGAAAGCTTTTAGGTTTTCAGTCCTCGGACTCTTTCCTGAATTTAAGACTAACTGGTGAAAGAAGAATAAGCAAAACAGTGAAAGTAACGGCTGAGGTGAGGTCAGTAGCTTCTGTCTCATTATAAAAAATTTTATTTATTACTGAAGGATAAAATTTTGTTTATGTGCTAGATTCATAAAAAAGTGAGAGAAAGATCACGAATGAGATAGCTGTCTATTTAAAGTTTTACTGGTTGAATTTATTCTAAAATTTCAGTCTCAGGGTCTCACCCTGAAGGTACCTGAAATCACTGAGCATGTAATGTCTCTGTGAGTGAAGATAACTACACAGGAAAAAAAAAAAAACAAAAAACTTTTTTTTTTTTTTTTTGTAAAAGCTAGAAATGTCCAAGAAATATTTACATATTTGGGTAAGCGCTTGCTTAAGAGGTAGGAAAGGAGCTCAATAAGCTTGCAGCTGTATTTAGTCAACAGGTAAAATCTGACTTGGCAAAAATGGTACTGAAAAGGCAGTTTGTGAGCATGTTTTGACTGCACTGCTAGGTCTCTGATGTGTAATCCAACAACAGAGTTGTTGAAAACTAGGCACAACTGGTATTTTTAAGGAGGAAAGCTCCAGCATACCTATGTGCAGGATTCTGAATTCTCATCTAAACAGGCACCTAATTTTTTATTATTTTTTTTTGACAAATTGTAAAGAATGTATTTAATAGTAAAATAATTCAACAATTACTATACAGAACGGAAAACATGAGCCTACATCTGACCAGTGCTTCTGCAGCAGCTAATAGGGTTAAATTTTTGAGGTGGAATTTTGAATAATGCAAGGGATAATCTTTCCCTGTACAGTAATCTTGGAACATAGTGACATTAATCTCATTCTTATGGTATCCAACAGCTTGGACCTTTGTAGTAATTAATAAGACTTTTTCTAGTTGCTGCTAAAATTAGCTTAGTCATGGTTTCCAACTAATACATCTCAGCGCGAAAAGCCTGCAGAAGATTGTTGATATAACATAAATTATATATATATATATATAAAAGCAGTACAACCATTTTTCCCAAATATTTCCCCCAAATGCTGAGTATCTGCATTTTTCCTATGCTGATACTCAGAAAACTGACAATGCAACATATCACTGCATTCCACGTCCACAGGAGAGCAGTCTGTGCTGTGTGTTATGATGTTGTAGCATTAGATGAGCAAACAAAAGTTGGTTGGCTCTGCTGCTAAGAAAATCTCATCCTATGTCTCACCACTATTTACGACAGAGACATTTTTATCAGATGTTACGAATGAACATCCTAAATCAGCAAAATATTACATCAGTCTGTCTTCTGTACACTGCAATATAAATTAATGAAATGAGACAATTTTATATGTTCAAAATGATCCTCTTGCAAATATGAAATGAAACATTTAACCTACTGTTGCTATTTAAGCATATAACAGTTTAGAATGAGGAATTCAAATGTTTTGTGTTGGTCCAAGAATCAGGACGATCTGTTACAGTTGTTTGGTTTCCCTAAGAAAGGCCAATTGAGACATAGTTAACATATTTTATTATTTGAGAATTTGATCAACTTATTTGTAATTCAGGCCTTGCACTGATATTGCATATTGTCACTCCTAGAATTCCTTGAGACAGAATTTTGTCTGTAATACTTGAGTGTATTTCCTTAAGTGCCCATCCTGTACCGTAGAACCCCACCATTAAAAGTAAATACACCTCCATTAGCAACACTGTTATTCACAGTTCCTTAAAAACAGGCCAAAATTAATAGAAATGACAATAAAATCGAGGAACAGTACATTTTCCATGTACTTTTTAATACATGTACATGCTGTGATAAGGCATGTATATAAATCACTGCCTTGTTGAATCTGTTATGAGGCCACCACACTCTTATGAATAACATAACTGAGCATAGAGAGAGAAAGGTGCTTTAAAAATATATTGTCAGTATTCCTTCAGTTTCATTTTTCTGGGGGACTGCCTGTAATACAGATTCTATCTGAACTGCTGACCTTATCCTATAACAATGAGTACAATGTTTCATGTCAGTGTTTTGAGAAGTTTGAATTCCTTCTAATAACAACAGCTAAGACTTTTCTTTACAAATATATTTCAGAATCTGAACTTCACGTTCCCACTTGAAAACAGAAGTAATGTGAACAAATATCTTCCTATTCTGTGGGGACTGGGATTTATGATAAAAGAAAAACAGGCACTAAGAGCAATGTGTGCTCCACTAATAAAAAGGGAACAGTCAGCTAAACCAGCGTTGTGATGGAAAACAGAGTGGCCTTTGATAGATATGTAAGTACATATTTCTTCATCTGAGGAAAGGAAACATTCTGGAGTTGTGGAAAGATCTGTAAGCTCTAGCACTAAAATTCGTTTCAGCTCAATACACATCAGGAATGCAGTGTACTAATAAACTGTAAAAAGAGATGGAGGAACGAAGGGAAAAAACAAGGTCTAGGATTACTTGCAAAGGATATGGACTAATTTTATTTAAACCCTGCCATACTTTTTGGCTTGTTAGTGCCGAAAATGTCATAATATTTTACCAAGGCCCTCAAAGCAGTAATATAGGTCCATTTATGGCATGAAATACATAAAAAGGCATGGAATTTTAATCTTCTAATTTAAAAACTTTCTATAATTTCATCTTAATGATTTATTTCTACAGAAGAACATATAAATCCTCAGAATTACTTAGGTACCTAAGCCCTACCAAGGCACATAATTCCCTCTTTGACAACGTGCCTAAATGTATCTTAGTACCTTATTGACATGTTAGGCTTTAAAATTTTTCTGTATGTCATTTTTCCATTATTAAGGAGTAATTTCTACGTGAAGTATTCTTATGATATGAAAACTTAAAAGAAGGTTCCACTTCTTTAGTACTTTATAACTACCTTTTTGCCTAAGAATATTCAGAAAATATTTCATAATGATCGTTTCAGAAAGGTAATCGCTTATAATCACTTGAAGAAAAAAAAAAATAAATAAAAGACAAAAAGAGAGAGAGAGAGAAAGCTAATCATTATTCTTCCTTTCCAAATATAAATACTTTAAAGAACTTAAACCCTTATAATAGCAAAATTAGTTTATGGATGTAAGATCAAAGCATGGTCAAACTTGATGATGCTGAATTCAGTTTAATCTTCAAAATAATTAGTTTTTCTTTTCTGGCATCTTGAACATGGATATCACAAATGCTTAGTTGCCTATTAATATTTTTGTTGTTTTGGGGGGAGATCATGGAAAGATATCCACTGTGACAATGGTTTGCTTGGCACCAAGTAAAAATTGTAAGAACTGTAAATTGTGATAGGGACATTTTCTCTTAGGTCATAATTCAAAAGAATGTATTCAGTCAGTCTTATCAAAATGGAATTGATAATTGATTCTTTGTCTATATAAAGCTTATTTAAAGAATGTCCTGAGATATGGAATGTGAATTTGCATCAGCTGCACAACTGTTACCGTTTGAGGGACCATGTATTTTCTCCTCTAAATATTGCTATGAAGTAAGGATATTCTACTGAATCTAACCTGTTTCTGTTTTGTATTGAGAGGCTGCTTTTTGATAAATGTTGCATAACTAACACAGATGTTTAATATCTTCACCAATCTGATAACATACAAATTCTTGGACTTCTAGATCTCATTGCAGTCTGTGCTTTTTTAGATAATGATTGCATGTTATGCTTACCATAATTTTTAAATTTAAGTTGGTAGGAAGAGAACAATTTATCTGAGTGAGAAAGGATAGCTGGACTACCAAAATTTAACATACCTACTGAATATGGGTGATTTATGAAACTTTCAGTGTTCTGTCTACATGAATACTCCCTAGACTTTTCTTCTTGTTTATGAGAGTGGCCAAAATTTCAACAACTTAGAAAAAACAACAACAACAACAACAACAACAAACACAACAAAATAAAACAGCTAGATAGGTCAAACTCTACACTCAACTATACCAAAGCCATCCAAATTTCACTATGTGAAGTCACAGATAAAAAAGGGAAAGCAGAACCTAAATTATTACTTCCAGATAAGGAAGTTCCTGAATTAATATTCCCTTAAATTCCCTTAAATATTCCCTTAATATTCCCTTAATTTTTCAGAGTTAGAAGTACAACTTTTTCTTATGCTAAGAATCATTATTTCTTAGGAACATAAACTGTCTTGGTTAGCTGGTTAACATTAGCCATGCCATTCATGTCATTTCAGCTAAAACACCTCTGCAGTGGGGAAAGTCCAAATGTGTTTCCACCTCGAACCAAATATCATGTTAAAGGACTAAGAATTTACAGTATTTCATGGATTCCTTTCCAATATATTCGTCTTTTTGTACTCCAGAATTTTCTTGAAGAAAGTCAAACATCTCCTGTTATTTTGGGCATGGACATGGTGATGGACAAATATCATGGACAAGGTGATGAACAAAAAATCAAATAGAATGTTTCACTGGGTAAAATTACATATCAGACTTGATTTTTAATCCTGTAATGCAAGCTTTAACTTAGCAATCTGATATACAACCTCATACATGTCAATTTTTGTTAATATTGATGGACTCGTTATCAGACTCTGGATCTGGACAAAATTCATCAAAATCACTAATTTCCTGAAAGTGAAATGGATGTTTTTGGGACTGGGACTATTTGTTTGCCAAATCCATGAGCTCTACGTTAGTTATATGATGAATATCCCACATAATTAGCCACAGGCCTGTTTAGAAAGTTCAGTCTGGTTAAGAAATTGATTTAATATATCTTCTATGGCATTTACAAATGGTTATTCACTTCATACTTGACATGAAATGCATGTGTATATAAAATAAAACGTCTGAAAGTCAGGCTTCCTAAACAAATTTGTGAAATAGTTTTCATACACAGAAAAGTGCCTTGATCAAATGCTATCATTATTGAAGACTAACAATTTTTTAATCACTCGTTCTTGAAAACATCAGCCTAAAAAAGCAGGATATTTTCTGCAGATATTGAAAATTATCAGATACTTTAATTACTTCCTGTATCTCCTCTTATTTTTTTTCTCTCAAAACATTTTAATGACTGAGTGCATTGCCATTTGGCTTTTATTCAGCAACTAGAAGTTATCCAGCAGTTTATTTATAAAATTTGACAGCTTGTCTCCTTATGACCTATGAAAAAAATGGATAAGGCAAAATGATCTGAAGAATCAGCTTTCCCTAGGTAAAAAACAAGATTCCTGCCACCTAAGAAAATACCCCTGGGAAGAGGGATTTTCTTTGTGCAAAAAAATTAGAATAATTCTGTTATGACTAGCATAATGTAATGACCCATCTCAAGGTATCTGTTAAAACAGAAGTATACACTCCTGTTTAGCAGTATGTGATCTGGTATTTAAACAGAACTTTAAAACTTGAATAAAACCTAATTTACCTACCTTGATTAATAACATTCAAGATTTTTCATGTACAATGGGGACTGTACTCATATTTTTTGACAAAGTATTTCCTTACAGGACAAAATTCTGAAAATATATTCTTTAAGAAGAAAAACAGATCTTTTCTAATGGTGAATGCTTAAAATTGTTGCTTCAGTTTAACAATTGATAAATTGTACTGATAAATCTTAAACATTCTGACAGCGTTACTTTGTTATTTATGTAAATAGTACATGTCAGCAAAATATGTTAAGACCATGAGAAAAATCTAAGTACTACTGCAGTAGATTTTATGCTGCTCATAACTGTCTCATGTCACTGAGTCAAAGTTGATATGTTAAGAAAAAATCCCAATTTCCCTAAATTTTGAATCTACTGTGACAAGTCTAGGAAATTTAGATACAAGGAATAATTTCCCATATGTTAGACATTCCAGGATGACAGCGGTGCATTGAGTCAGACAGACTAGTATTCTTTAACATGATAACAAGTATATAAACTTATTTATATACTGAATTCACCAGAAAAGAAACAAAAAAATAATACTTCAAGTATAACTTATTTTTTAGACTAAAAAAGATGTCTAAAAACCTTTGGGTTAAATTTTATGTCTTATGAGAATTTTAGCATACTGCAGTTAATTTTTAATGGTGTCAGTACCATCACTGTATCTAAAATAACTTATTTTATTTTAATGAAACACCAGTAATACTTATCACTTCTTGAAATGAAAGACACAATTGCTTTAATCCATATATTAGAAATTTCCAAATTCAATATTTTTTGTACAAATTAAAGTTGATAATGGACTTTTTTTTTTTTTTTTTTTTTAAGAGTGGTCCAAAGAATCTTGAAAGTCTTTAATATGTCTTATTCTGACCTACAAAAATACTGTATTTGGCAAGATGATCTGAAGAATCAGCTTCGTCTAGGAACAAAATGTCTAGCACCTGAGAAAATCCTCCTAGGTATTTTCTTTAAGCAAAAGATAGAATAATTCTGTTATGACTGGCATAATATAATGAACCAGTTGAAAGTATGTATTAAAATAGGAATAAGTACACGGTTCTAGTCTTTTTCCGGTTTTGCTATAATATGAAATCATGGATGTATATAAATATATACATTTTGGCTTCTCTAAATTGAAGCCAAAATGTTTCTTCATCTAATAGCCCAACTCAAGTCATATTTAAACTTCTGTTGCTACAAGATGAAGAGTAAGGGTCTAATTCTAGATTTATAATCCATCACTGAGATTCTTAAGGTTAGAATGTATTGAGGATTTTTCTGAGATGTTTTGACAGCTGATTTTGAAAACTCTAGTGACATTGCTACTGGCAGGTCATGCCAAGCATTCAGTGGGAAGTTGGCATTTGCCTTTTTTCCCAAGGCTGTATAAATGTCTGGTTGTTTACATTGCTGTTATCTCAGGAAATAGGCTAGAGTGTCTTTCTGCACTATAGTTCATCTGCTCTAATTGGTATTAGTAGAAACTACAATAATGAGGCATTACAAGATAGTTATTGCTAATTTTAGATGTAATACCATTTTGTTTTCTCCTTATCAGCTTTCATATTCATGTATTTTGCTGTTCTGCAAAAGATAATTGTTAAATTTGGGCTTAGTACTGCTGGATGTGACTATATACATTACTACAGTAATCTATGCTTAAAACGTATAGCACGTGTGCACATAATAGAATTTAATGGCAGATATACTATTACTATTCACCCAATTAAAACATTTTTTTGTTGTAGAGAAAAATGGTAAAGTTAGGGAAAATGAAAGTTTAATCTTCAGAAATAATATTCTTTAACTTCCCTATCTATCTATCTAACTACTTAAATATATATACATGTATACATTAATTTTTCTTTTGTTTTGTTTTTGACTACCTTTATTTACTCACTGTGACTAGCAACACAACTAAGGCACATTCTGTAAGTATGGAGGTTTCCTTGGGTGCACAATACCACAAGTTCTCCAGTTTTGGGAGGAGTATATGAAAGTAGAACTTTTGGATATTCGGCTTCTAAAGTAAAGTGAAGTCATTCTATAGCAAAATAATATACATAAATGTGATTTTTGGACACTTGATTAAGAGACACAATGCAGAGGGATTATCTCTATGGTATCTGTTAGACACTATCAGGCTGACTGAATATCAAAATGATTTGAAGGACCAGTGAAATGGGAAAAAGAAAAAAAAAAAAGTAAGGAGAGAAAAATGAGGCAAAGGTAATCCTAACTACACACAAAGAACTAAACAAAGTATGAACTACAGTATTAATAGACTATATATTTCCTAACAGCATCTCATTTACAAAACTAGATAGCTCACTTTTCTTAGAGATGGAAAAAAATCTCATTTCTGGGGCAGGATGCCCCAAAATTTATAGACAGAAAAAAATAATTAGGACTTCTAGTATGCTTCTGTATCTGACCTAGCTTGAGCATCTTAAGGATGGAACTTCTGTCACTTTCCACAAAGTCCACTTTATCATAAAGTCATGATTTAGTAATGAAACAAAGCCCATGCAATTAATTGAACATATTTTTCAAGATTTAATAAATTATTACTTCAGAGGTTTTATTTAAACACAAAATGATATTTTTTGTACTTAATGTGTTTCACTTTGTTGTAGAGAAGTTGAATTACAAAAAAATATGACCACTTCAGAACAGATTTTTCTTCTACGTTATATCAGATTTATGGTTTAAATGATTTTTTTGTTTGTTTGTTTTCTAACAAGACATTTCTTACTTTGTTTAATGGCAACAACAACAAAACAAGAGAAATTTAGATGAAGCATTTACTCATGGAATGAAGCATTTACTCTTGGGACATTTCTCATAGAACAACTGATGCTATTTCTAGTGGAGAAAATGGACAAATCATGGTTACATTTGGAATTTATATCTTTTAAATTCAAGTTTCTTTCTTTTTTCTTTTTTTTTTTTTCCATTATCTTCACTTTAAAAGTCCTCCTTCATTAGCCTTTGCAGTCCAAGTTTCACAAATAAAACTTGTGTTAGTACTTGGCATGTTTTGAAGATTTTTTTAACTCATTTCCTGCTTTTAATTTCAAACAAACTTCTGCAAATTGCCTTGGCAGCATTTTGCAGTAGCCAGTTTGCTTCTGCAAATACTAATTGAGGGATTTTGTGGATAAAAAGCACATTAAATAGTCGTTAATCTCAACCAATATAAAGTATTTGCTCTAAAATTCTTTGCACAGAGATTTTGATGTCTACATATTTCTTTTGGGGTATTTTGTTTCACTTAAAATACTTTTTTTCTCTTATGCAAAAAGCAACCCTAAAACACAGAGAACAGCAGACAATAGCAGTGTCTTGTGTTTTCAGTTATTGTGATAATCAATTAGTACTGTCTATGGAAAATAATCAGTTTAGAGAAAATACAGATAAACTAAAAATGAAAAATGATTCCTTTTCCAAGGGTACCTGAATCTGAAACACAGCTTGTCAGATTAGGCAAAGTATCTATTCATTATTTGTGTATTAGCAATAAAAATTGAATATGATATTATCAATTATTCCTAGCAAGTATCACTGAATCAAAGTAGTATATGGCCAACAATATCTTTCTTTAAAAAATAAAAATAAATCACAATTTAGCCATTTCTTTAAATTGCAAATGTAGCAACGTGTGGGACTTTACATGCCGTATTTGGTATTCACACTTCTTCAGACAACATAAATGGATGTTGTTGTATTTTTCCTTTAAAGGATGACATTTCCTTATTTCCTTTCCACTTTCGGAAACACTTGTTGGAGCTGAGCATCAAAATTCAGCAAATGATTTTAAACTAGGTAGTGCTCCCTTAAACACAGCTCTACTTAGCATGTCTGTTTCTAACTATTTAGTGATTTCAAATAAGACGATTCCTTTCCTATAGTATAGGCTGTTTCCATGCTCTTTCCAAAGCATCAATTGTTTCTAAAATAAGATCTTTTCAAGGACAACTAAATAATTTCCTGTCACATCCATATCTGACTCTTACCAGTACACCAGTATGGAATTCAGTTATCAGCTGGGAAATGCAGACATACTAAACCTCAGACAGTGCTAGAAGGTATTCTGCATGTTGTTAGAATAGGACAATACCACAAATGACATAAACGTCAATGCCAGAAATATGAAGCACTTAAATTACTTACTCAGAATCATATTTTTCATTACTTTGTTGCTGTTGTTGTTTGGTCTGGGTAGTAAATGTAAAACCAGACTTTTTCAGTACCTCAGCCAACGTTACAGGGATTTTCCCCTACAGACTTTGGGAGCCATTCTAGCTATCATTCTTTCCTGAACAGAGAGATCTGTCACACCACTGTTCCCTCCAGATATTTTGTATCTCCAGTGATTACTGGTAAACTCCAAAAGAAGTAACTATAAACAGCAAACTCCATGAACTGCTCCAAGAAGCTATTTTTAAGGTTTTTCTTCTCTTGTTTTGTTTTACTTTTTCCTCCCTCCTCAAGGAAGGAGGGTGAATTAAACAGGAAAGTAATTAGATAGAAAGAAAATCATACTAGGAATGAACCACATTGCTGGAATTTCAGCATGGGTTCTGCTATATACCAGGCAAATGCTGATATTAGGTGCTGCCCACTTGTGTGAGTATTTTTTCTTTTCAGTTCATGACAACATCTGGAATCCTTGTTTAGAACAACTCCAGAATGTGCTTAATGAAATTAGTCCTCAGTATTCAAGACAAACTTTATTATTCTGGAGACTAAGCCTGACAGTACTATAGGTAGATAGCATCATTATTTATTACTATTCTAAGACCAAAATATTTATTTATGAATGAAAGTTCCACTATGGAAGACACTGGACAAAGAAGTAACAAAAACCCAAAAAAAGAAGAAGAAAAAAAAGGTACCTACTGAAAATCAAAGAGAAAAATTGAAATGTAGGATGTGTGGAGGAAGGAAATAAATAAATTAACAAAATGTAGATTTTTCTGAAAGCAATGTTTCAGCTTTCCTAGTTGCTAGTAAGTAGTTATCACAGCAGAAAGAGAATCAAACTGTAATATTTCCACATACAGGGAATAACATATAAATTGAGGTGGAAAAAGCACTGAGATGATTGAAGGAAAAACAGGCAGGTAATTAATTAAACTTGAAATTGCTGACTTTGGAAAACTGGAGTCTATAAAATATGAGTTATTTTGACGCTGAGACTCTGGCTAATTAGTGACTGCCCTTATAGACAAAGGCAAGAATAGTAAGGACTCAAATCACTCCCATGCTATTTTAACCAATATTATTTAAAAACAAGTCATTGTTTTCAAAAACACAGTCATTATCTTCTCAATATTCATCAGGCCAGACATCCATCAAAATACACGGTAGCTAATTATAATTCCACTTGCTTGTTTGGCCTGCATATTCACTAATAATTCCCCATGCCTATCCTGTTTTGATGTAAGATATCTTGTATTCAAAACAACCAAATATGAATCAACATTTTCATGTACAGATTTTAAGAAATGATTGTACAGTTTTCCACAGATTTTCATGCCAATATTGTCAGCTAGTAAAATCAATACCTGCTGCATTTCACAGAGTTAGATGCATTAGGAAGGTTCATCAAAACTATCTGAATGGGTAATCTATTAAACTGGCCTAGAAGTAGGATGCAATCCTAAACCTGCATCCTAAAACTCTTTTCTAGGAGCAAGATGATAAATTCCAGTTTTCCTCATTTGTGTTTGCATGAGTATAGTAAGAACGAAGACAGAGGGAATAAGCAGAAGCATACAGTTCTTACGTAACAAATGTGGCTTAAAGATTAGTTTTAAATACTCAGGACAGATTTAAATCAGTATTTTACCTATCTTGACACAGGAATATCATTGGGTCATTTATTCTACAGAAATCTTTATTTTTACTGTAAGACTTCCTAGTGCACTCGGCTTACGATATAACTAAAAATATAAATGGTTGACCAATACCTGGAGCAATTTTATCATATTCTGTTTTCCTATTTCTGGTTCAAACACGCCTATGAAATTGAGTACACTGAGGAAGAAGGTGCTTAGACTGGGAGTCTTCCTTTGTGACTAAGCTTCAACTAAGACTTAAGATAACAGTGGTCTGGAATCAAAACTTATGCCAGGAACACAAACTCATGGGCAGAAAATGAAATGTAGAGAGAATGTACCTGCCTCTAGAGAGAGGTGGCAGTTAGTGATACCAGTGTTGCCTAAATGGGTAGCTAAGTGCCTAAAGTGGTGTACATTATCACTAAAGTACTTTTGAGGAACCCGGCTGAGTGAAAATCCAGCTATACATCAATCTTTTAGGTATCTTTTTACTAAAACATTGTTTTGTGGCAGTTTTATTTTGGTCATATTTTGGCTTTATCTCTTCTCTTCTCAGGCACAGTATTTGTTCTAGTAAACTCTGATAAAAAGAGGTCAGCTATGTTGTTTATGTAACTTCTATTTCTGTCTTATTCATGTTCCAACACTACCATTACACTTTGCAATACTTGAGCAGAGGATTATGAATTCTTGGGTTCTGGCATTTCTCTTGAGCTTTTTGACAGTAAGAAAAAATCAAATAGAGAGTCTGGAGGAGGTCAACAGTTTACAACTCTTAATTATTTTAACAATAATAGCACTGCAGTTTTGCCAAGATTGAAATGTCACTGGCATTGTCAGTCTAAAATGCAATCATCCCCCTGCATCATTCATCAAGTAAATCAGGAAACACAAAAAGATATATATTTATACGTAGATATATGTATTTCAGTAATCTTTAGCAAATTAACTGAAAGACAACGGAATGAACTTGTTCTACATGCTGCAGCTACCAAGCTGTTTATCCTGTACAAAACTGTACTTCATTGCACTCACTCATTTATGGAATATGTTTGGCACTGATCTGACTACAGCAAGTATTTTAAAACAACCAGTAAACATGTATGCATAGGCTTACATACAACCTGTAAATCTGTGTACATATAAACATACATATAACATATAAACCTGCACACATAAAAAACCAAACATAACTATATGCATGAATACCAAGATGTGTGGAAATGTCTGGCCATTTTTTCATCTTTGGTATATTCACTTTTAAAACATACCTTTGAATTAGGTATCATTATTAACCCTTTTTTATAAAATATAGAAACTACAGATTACATATATAAAGACGTTAAACTTTGAAGCTGTAGGCATTGCAGTATTTGGCTTTTAAAATCTACAGTAAACACAACAGCTATTAGTTAGGCAAGTTAAATTTATATACTTAAATATAACCTGGGAAGAATTAGCATGGAGTTCAGCACAGTTAGGGTATTGGGCAGAGATCACTTGAGCTATGGATAAATAAGCTGGACTGTTTGAATAGCCCCTATTTGAATAGCTCCATTTCCACTGAAAGGTGTATTTTTTTTCACCAGAACAAAATCTTCAGCTGCAGACTAGCACCACAGTGCATGCTTCAGTCACAGTATTTTCTGCCTCTGCTCTGGGACAAATGTTCTATTCATTGCAGAAAAGTTTCTCTATATAAATCTTATCTCTTTAGGCCACAAAATCTTCAGTTTCCTGTGAACTGAAATTTACATGAATGATTCTAGAAAATGAAAAGCCAAATTTTAAATAAACAATTTATAATGTGATCTGCTGTACTGTACATTGCAAATAATGCCACCATCTGCATTTCATCTGCATTTGATTTTTTCTGTGTGAAGGGCAATGAAGCTGGTGAATGGTCTAGAAAACAAGTCTTATGAGGAACGTAAGAATGTAAGGGAACTGGGGTTGTTTAGAGTAAAGAAGGCTCAGGGGAGACTTTACTGCGCTGTACAATTACCTTAAAGAAGACTATAGCAGGGTGGGAATTGGGCTCTTCTCCCAAGCATCAAGCGATAAGATGAGGGAAAATGGCCTCAAGTTACACCAGGAGAGGTTTAGATTGGACGTTTGGAGAAATTTCTTTTATAAACTGAAAGAGTTATATGGCCTTGGAATAGGCTGCCCAGGGAAGCAGTTGAGTCAACATCCCTGGAGGTTTTTAAGAAACATGTAGATGTAGAACTTAGTAGCATTGTTTAGTGGTGGACTTTAGTACTAGGTTAAAGGTTGGACTAGATGATCTTAGAGATCTTTTCCAATCTGAATGATTCTATGATTCTACCATTCCATGAAAAGGTTCTTCACTGAGAGGGTGGTCAGGCACAGGAACAGGCTCACCAGTAAAGTGGTGATGGCACCACGACTGCTAGAGTTTAAGGAGCATTTGGACAATGCCTTCAGATATACGATCTGATTTTGGGGTGATCCTGCGTGGAGCCAGGAGTTGAACTCAGTGATCCCTGTAGGTCCCTTCCAACTCAGGATATTCTATGATTCTGTGATTCCAATACAAAGCTTTATGATTTTAAACATGCTTTAAATGACCATATATTTGCACAATTTACTAGTTTTATTAGTATAAATTGTGAAAATGTGTGGTCTTATTTACTAGCAAGTGCATTATAATGCCATAATTGATTTTAACTTCTGGGGTTTGTGTGAGACTTAATTAAAATGAAACTCAGTGAAACTGGCAAGGCATAAAAACTTGTATTTCATAACTTTTCTACACACAAATACCATCAGGAACTCTATGGTAAAGAAAGAAGTTAGAAATGTGCCAGAGTTAGAATGATGCCTCAGATGTTCTGCAACAGATGCTTGGAAACAGTATGAATTAGTATGAACAGAAAATAAAAACACAAAATGTTGCTTTTCTTTACAGACAAGATAAAAGTCATACAGCAAGACTGAAGGGAAAAGGTTGGCAAGATGGATGTTGGCTGGAGTTTCTGAAATGGAACCTTCCTTCATTTGTACTTCATGTCTAAAGCCTTGTATTCAGCCTTGGCTTTGTTTCAAGCTGGATGGGAAACAGTTTTACAAAACTATTTTCTCTCAAAAACAAGTGAGACTTCAGTAAGGGACAAAGAGTGAAGAAAGACTAATCTGGCAATTTGCTTGATTATATGAGTGGAATACACTGGTTGTGCTATTCTTACATTTCTCTTGTGCCTACTTTAAGTCGTGTATCTTTCACTGCATATGTTTCTCATCCCCAACTTTCCTCTCTGTCACAATGGAAAAAGATTGCCATGACAACAAGTTTGTTTTTTTTTTTTGATATATTTTATATGTAACTGTTCACATATTTATATGTCACTTTTTTACTTCCCTTTAGAAAATATCAGTGATCCATTCTTTCACAGTGCCAAATGTTATCTATAATTATTTCTACATTATCATTTGTTAGTTGGAACTAGATATACTCCAAGGAAGAAATTCAACAGCAACCTTGATAAGAATACCAGAAGAAGCAATACTCACACAGAAAAAGATTATTATTTATAGTGATATTGTGCTTGGAATTCATTGAATTCACAGACTGAATAATGCTTACAAAATATGCCCAACTGCCTAGTCACTACAGGGCCTGTCAGTGAACTGATTGATTCTTGTCCCACTTTACCCATACTGAAACCAGTGGAGATTTCATAGTTCAGTTTATTACTGATCCTTTGTACTGCTATTACTTGGAGTCTACTTCACGGAAAAGCTTTTTAGCATAAGCAGCAAAACTAAATAGAAACACTGAAATTAATATTCTGACAAATAGAGATCTATAGGAGTTATATGAAAATAATTTTCCTGACTGCAGCAGCCACGAGGCTATTTCAACACACCTGTAAGATTATTTCCTTTAAATGTTACTTTCATATCAAGTCATAACTATTTTTTGCAGTCTAGTTATATTTTTTAATGGATGATTTAACATTACCTTGAATTACCAATGCCACTAATTCTAGAGGCAATAATAAGGCAATAATAATCGAGCTATACCGCTTGTGGAGGCAACAAGGTATAAAATACCTATAGCATTGTGGAAATACCACCTTTAAAATCCTTATCATGGTACTTTCCCATGGTAATGACTCTATATTTACTTAAGTTAAAATGCATGTAAACCAGAAAAACTTATTAGCAATCTAGTCCAACTGAGGTACACAACTTCATGTCACAAAAAAATAAATTCCTATATCTTATGATACACTTAACAAAAGGGTGGACAATTTTGGTCTACAGTTCTACCTCTACTCCACCTTCTGTTTTTAAATATTGCCTGGTGTCTAAAGATTATAGTATTAAAAAACTGTTCTAGAAGCAATTTTTGGAGTATTCCACATCACTAGCAAAACTAGAGCCTCTTTAAAATCAGGATTAAAATAACTCTGCAGAAACAGACTAACTGGAATAACTGTTTTTAGAATGGGACCTGGATCTAGACTGCATCTTTGGAATGGCTATCCATTTCATGCTTTGCAAATGCAGTTTTCATAGACAAGGGATTGTGATAACATTTGAAAAAAGCATCAGTTTGTTCTAGTATTATTTTTAGAAACAGTCTAATGAATATTTTTATCAACATTGTGTTTTGATGGAAAATCGTTTTGACAATACCAAAACTATTAACTAAAGTATCATTTCTCCATGGAAACATAGAGTTGTTGAAAAACAAAATTCTTATTTTGTTAAAAATGAATATATACTGGCCAAATTACAAAGTATTTTAACATACAATATGCTATTGTACTGACTGATAAAAGATGTAATTTCATTTTCTCTTTTGTATCTCCTTAATGTACCAAGACAATTCCTCTTAGAGAAAAACTACTTTACAAGAAAGCCACAGTGAATCAAAATATAAATAAACTTGCTATATCATTTATATAGCATTTAGAGAAAAAAGGACAACTACATTTTCCATCAAATACTGAAATGTGATTACATGAGAAATATTTAATGAGTTAGATACTGCCTACAGAATGTTGAAACTTTGTTCTCATTAATGAAAATAACAGAGAAAACTTATTTTCCAACAAGCAGTAGTTAACTTTTTTCTATGATTTTGTTGATGTATAGCTGCTTACAGAAAAGTGATGCTTTTATATTTATATAATCAAGACCATATATTACTTGCAGTGTTGTTAATATTTGTTCTTGGAGATCTATATGGTGCAGTCACAGTTTACTGGGAATGTAGCTGATACTGGTACTTGGGTGAGTGTTACACAGAAAAGTTCTAACAGAATAAAAACAACTTTTTTCAGCTGGGGCAAATACCTGGACACTGGAATCCAAAATTTTCTGTTGACATTTGGTAGCTTTTTGCTGTCTGTGTAGTAGCAATAGCCAAATATATTTTTCTTGATATATACTTGGTTAAGAAAGCATAGCTTTCTTTTTGGAGATGCAACTGGAAGAATAACATAAACAATCTTCATTCATACATTTACGAATAAAAAGTAGAAAGGTCATTCTGCAGATATTTTATCACCTTCCTAACTACTTGGATAAATACTGGTAAATATTTTTGCTGTGCCTGACATGCTCAAATGTTCATGGAGTAGAATGAAAGCACAATGAGAACAGAGTGAAATGTACAGATGATATTTTTTTCTGCTTGAAGAGCATTTGTCACTAAGTCAAAAAGCTGAAAAAACACCTCAAGATTCAGGTGATCAGTTACATCTACTAATAGGTGTACTTCAAAGTTTATTTCTAAGTTAGGAATATTTTGCTATGCTAATTTCTATTTTGGAAATTCTTAAAATCATATAACTGCATGAATAACATATTTAATTTTGTTTATAAATGTCTCTAAGAATCAACCTTGGTGTATTCCAGAAACAGGGCGATATATGAAAAGGGCAAGAGGTGATCTGAAACTAAATGTTGCATAAATCTGAACAATGAACCTCCTAGCCATATATTACTGCACTACTTTGGGGCAATTAATAAGTAATTATTTATAGCAAAGGATGACAAGTCCCTAACAGCAGCAAGTCCTGCATTTGTGGCATTTACTATAATACAAGATCCCAGTGTTTTAACTGACTTATTTGAGTCTTATAAAAAAGTGTAAGCTGTCTCTATTTATCTACAGATTTGGCTAGAAATTGTAGTCTGGATCTAAGAAACACTTTTCCAATGAAAATGTTCTTCCAAAAAGGTTTTATTTTTGCCAAAATAAGTTTTTCTTAGGGGAAAAATATGAACATGTTCCCGAACAGTTTTAGAGATGATTCATGGCAATAAGCTGCACTTACACTGCAAGACAAAGCTGAGCTCTTTAGTTCACTTGTACTGCTTAAGCAGCTGAAGTAATAGACTGAAGGTTGAAGACTATTATCTCAGAAATACTTTTACACTGACACAATATTTCTTACCATCATGAATCTATTTTTATTGAGTTACTAACTAGATCCAAGACTATCTTTGTGGTTTGTTCTACCATATTCAGCTTCTGACAGTGAACTGCTGAGGTTCTGACAGTGTATAAAAATTAAAATAAACAACAACAACAAAACAAACAAACAAACAAACAAAAACCAGGACTATCCATTCAACTTCTTTAACAACTGAAAAGTAGTATGAGATAAAGACTTGAAAAAACTTTAACTTTGCCTCTAAGCTTGCCAAGAACTCATTAGCTGGAATAAATTGTTCATCAACCTTCTTACTGAGTGAAACAGAGCTTTTACAGTATTTCAATAATACATCTAATCTCAATTTACCAGTTTGCTACTGTGCTTTGTTGCTCATTTAGATCAAAATATTCAAGCATTAGGGGTGTCAGAGAAGCATTTGGTTTCCTTCTGTCCTAAGTGTCCATTTCAATATGGTAGAGAAGAAGAATATAAGGTAAGTACTCTAAAGAACTAGAGATTGGTCTTCATGGAGTCCAGCAGACTCCATGACATTTCAGTTCTTGCAGCAGTCTAACTACTCCAGCAAAACACCTCACCACAGAACTGGAACCTAGTATGTCAGATTTCCTCTTCAGTTAATACGTAGTCTTTTTTTTTTTTTTTTTTTTTATCTTTATTAAAGTGTTTCTTTGTTTTTTGAACATCCACAATCTTTTGGCATTCCAAATGTATTGATGTGCGACAAAGTGCCCTACTGCCTGATAATTCATTAATATCCCTAGATATTAATTGGAATATGTAGTAAATTTTGTTTATTTTCTACCTTTTGATTCTGTTTTTGTGTTTGCTCCTGAGCACTGACTTGATGCTTCTACATCATTCTTTCCTGTACCTTCAAGATCTTTTTTCCTAAATAATAAGTATCAACTGACTAATAAGTATTTATTTAATGGGTACTGACTTACATTTAACTATACTGAATTCCATCTGTCTTTTTATTCCTCTTCACTCAAAAACTTCAAAGTTTACCAGAGCTCTCTGCAGCAGACTTATATTTTTACTTTCCTTTTATTTCAGCAAATGAATTAATTTATATCAGCAAACTTTTCATTTATTTGCTAGTCTCTATTCTAGATCAATTATATAAGACCACGAGCAGATGTTTGTGAATCACAAACTCTCAAATTTTCATGCCTTTTTTTCCTTCATTTATTTGACTTTCAAAATTTTGTTCCATCTAAAATGTTTAGATTACTCCATTTTTCTTATTTAAAATTTCTCCATAAACTAGGTGTTTTCATGTTCTATAAAAATCTTTGCATTGATCTATATACTGCTACCTGAGCACTTTCTCTTGTCCTGTTTCCTCTTCTGTACTTTCTTTTCTTTTGCTCACTTTTCTCCCCTCTTCTACTCTGTCACTCTGTACTAACTACACCAGTTCAACTGATCATGATTTTTTTTTTTTTAAATAATAGTAGAAACTGAACAGACATACTCTGTAAGAGAGGAGAATAAGAGGGCAATTTAAAAGATACTACCCAACATCTAGACCATGACAAAAAAAGTTGCTTAATAATGTTGTGGTGCTGACATCACAGTTTTAGACAGTAAAAAAAAAAAAAAAAAAAAAAAAAAAAAGTAAAAAAAGGTAGCAACATGATAAGAAACTAAACAGTGTATTAATGGAAAGGTTAATGAAGTATAATTTGGCTTGGGAACTGATATTTTAGAGCTATTGAACAATGTTCAAACAGATGCCAATGACCCTCAAATCCCTTTACACTGTCTAAGTAATTGTTGTGTGTATTCTCAGCTTGACTTCCATTAGCCAGAGGGTATGAATGAGAACAAGATTACCTTGTCATACATAAATAAATAGTATTTATCTAGCATAGGCACTTAATCATTCTTGAACAAACTCCTTAAATCTTTTAAACACATGAAAATCCCCCAAGGCATTTTATTCTGGCACAGGGTGCCATTTTTAGGCCTTCTGATAAGTCTTTGATATTGGGGTGAAATTTTGGCATCACTAAGGTTAATAGGTGATATTAACCTTATATAAATATATAAATAAGGTTATATAAATAAGGTTAATATCACCTATTCTAAATATTTAAAAATATATAATGAATATATATATACACACAGGATTCTGAGACAGATTTATATACATATATAAATTTGAGTAAAAATATTAATTTCAATTCTGTGATACTGTAATTGATTTTTTTTTTTAAATCTTCTATAGCCACTGGGACATTACAGTGTCATATATACATTCTAAATAACAAAAATTATTTGACCTCTAATGAGATTGTCCATATGACGTGTCCTTTTGATGCATGGTTGCTGAAATAATGTCAGTTTTAAATGAATGCTAGTGACATATTATAAACTCTACCATGATGAAACAACTTTATTTATTTATCATCAGGGTTTCCCTTGCCATGATGGATTTTGCACTTATTTGGTGTGACATCTAAATTGGAAATGGTGAAATTTGAGAAGACACAACTGAATTTCATCATACTGTAAACACAATAGAGCTAAAAATGAATGAATGAATGAATGAATGAATGAATGAATGAATGAATGAATGAATGAAGAAAAATAAATGGTTTGCATAAGCCAGCTGTGATTTTTAAAACTCAGTTAGCAGGCCAGCACTTCAGCTGGTACAAATCAGTGAAAAACCAGTGAAATCATCTGAGCGAAGCTAATCTAGATGAGACAAACATTTTATCTCAATTTTCTTTTTCTTCTCCATCTCATTCAAAATCAATTTCAAAGCATAATATTAAATATAATTTTATTGTTTATTTTATTTTCATTATGCTTCAGTAACGCACTGGACATAGCTACATCATACATCCTTGTAATGATCAGAAGCGCGTGTATGATTTAACAAAATAAATTGGGGTTTGGATAAACTAAAATTGATTGTGATTTGCAGTCATATTATCTTTCCAAGATACAAAAAATTAAATTTAGCTTACAGTATAATTATTTTTATAAGATTTTAAAATACATTTCCTGTTTCCCTAACATACTCTGAAACTGAGTATGAGAAAAGCAACCAGCTATTAGCACTGTTCCCAACACAAACACTTCTTCCAGACCAACATCTAATCCACTGTAAAGCAACCAGAAATATCCACTCTGATGAGAGGCTCAAACATTAATCATATCTAGACTAAAAGTCGGCTTATATTTTTAATAGAGTATGACAATTTAAATACATTTTGTCCCATTATTAATAAATTATTTATCTAAGCTTCAAAAAAGGTCCATTTTACTTTCCTCTGACCCTAACTTATATAAACATTATAAACATTACTAACAATATTCCTTCATCCATTCTGAATTATTCTCAGTTATTTTGAGAAGTTGTTTGTGATCAGGAATTTTGCAGGGCAATTAAAATGCTATATAAGTAATAAAAATTAGATTACACAGCATATAAATGACAGCAGTGCTAATGAAACCTACATATGAAAACAAATTCTAGAGATGAACTATAAAATACCGTATGTCACAAAGCTGTTTCAAAGATTTTAATAAAATCTGGATCCATCAAATTATCATTAGTGCAAAGCACATTGATATACATTTTTCCATACTATAACAGCATACCACATGAATAGATAACATACATGGATAGGATAGTAATTTCTCACACATGCTACACTTAAGTTTTGCTGTGTTAAGAACTTCATTTCTGAAAATTGGAAGAAGATGTATTCCAATGAAAGCAACACCGAGAAGCACTTTAGGAATAAAAAATTCTACTTCTGTTACTTCTTAGCTACTACAGTCTATTTCAAAACATCTGTCATGATTTAAACTCCAGTTGAATCCAAGTTGTGGATAAACCAAGGACAATAAAAAGTAAAGCTTACTCTTGCCATCATTGAAATAGATGGGAACTTTGCCTATTTGGCTTCAGCAAGTAAATTATCATAAATTGAATGTACTTATTCATACATGTACCTAGCTTTGTATTACAATGCTAAGATAAAAAGCAAGAGCCTCTCTTAAAAGCTTGAGGATTACAAATTATTAAGTGATTTAAAGTGTCTAAAAATGTAGACAGAGTTGGTGTTTCAAAAGTTCAAAGTTAAGGAGCCAGGAATCTACCAGTTCATTGAAAAACCCCTAAGAGAACTGTGTGTCTTCCAAAGTTGCACAAATGTTGCACAAAGTATCACATTATAGAGTAGGAAACCCCCTTTTTTCTGTGTGTTTCAGCCACTGTTCCCCTAAAATGCCACATTCTCTAAAAACAACAACAACAACAACAAACACGCAAATATTGGCCCCCAAAGTTAACAAATAAAGGTCTTTGACGTCAAAAAGGAAGAAACAATATGAACTGTGGTGATATGCTTTGATGAACAGACTATCAGAAGTTATTCCTTCTGTAAGCAGGAAGTAAGAAAAAGTTGAAAAGGTTTCTCGAGTAAGAAAAAGTGGAAAAATTGGTCCAATTATGCATTTATTTAAGGAACCACCGTTTCATACTGTGTAATTAAGCCTTTAAGCTTAAGATTGCAAAATAAAGATAAAAGGTTCCTAGAAAGTCTTAAACTACCAAAAAGATCAAGTAAACAGAAAACTTAATCTTTATTACTTACAGAAAACAAGTTCAAACAGTATTTATTTTTACTGCTAGAGTATGTTCCATAATACAACAATATTACCTAAGAACAGATAAAGGTCAAATTTACACCACAATGTAAGGATAGTGTTTCTTTAGGAGAACCAGGAATTATTTTTCTATATATCAGTTCAGAATACTTTTTTTTTTTTTTTTTCCCCATAAATTACAGCACCTAATTCACCTTTGAGCTGGTAAAAAAATAAATAAATAAATAAATCAGAAAATATCTTAAAAAAATAAAGCTCTTCCTTCTTTACAGAGTTAAAAGTTTTTGTGTTTTTTGTTTTGTTTTGTTTTTTAGTTTTCTAGTCTTTTTAACAAGTTTAATAGTAAGTTTAAACTCCTGTTGACAATTTATATCAAAATTATTATTTTGGCTGGAACATTTTCAATTTATGATGCCATATACCCAAAATGCAAAAAAAAAAAAAAAAAAAAAAAAAAAAAAATCATACTAAGTATTATAAAAATAAAACTAATTCTTAGCTAAATTTCCATGCCTTTTTTTTTTTTTTTTTTTTTTTTTTAAAGTCAAGCTATCTTAGTGGATTTACTTTGAGAATACTTAGAATATTAATATTTATTAAAAGAGAGAAAGTACAAACAAATTAAAAATAAATATTGCATAAAGGTTATGCTGAAATTAAATGTTTTTCATTATAGGCTACCTTTCATAGCTTCACCGTGTTATTTGTTTGCTTCATAGTGACATCACTGAAATAGATACACTCTTTTACTCATTTATGAGATTGTGTTTCCTCAAAAAGGAAAGTTCCAAACTCCTCACACAGTTGAGAAGTTACCTTACCTTCAGTTGCAGAGTATGCATGCAAGCAATGAGAAGTAAAATTTGAATTTCTTCATCCTATTAATTATTAAAAATTGTAACTATATGTACAACCTATTATTTTACTGCTTTATAGATCCAGTTAGATTTATGGCTATGATCCTTGTGGCCATTCTATATACAAATACATAAAAACTCTCAGTAGAAGCCATATAATTATCAACATGGTTGAAGTTTGTCACAGCACAAATATTTGCTAGGTCAGTGCTTATATTACACTTGTGTTATGAGCCAGTCCTTTGTCTCACAAGGAGATACTAATTTCTCTTATCTAGGATTACAACTTCAATTCAACAAATGATAAATAAGACATATAACCTGGCCACTGTAAAAAAATTATTTCCTTTACTCGGCCTGGTGAGAGGTTACAATTCAGGGTGGTCATAAATAAAATAGTTATATCTGGTTTTGACAAGTCAAATAGATTGGCCAAAAAAGAAAATAACACAGCTTGTGTTAATGAGAAAATTAAATAGTGCTGCTTCAGATAACTCATGATGCTGATTTAAAGTCTTTATGGTTTCTCAATTGCCAGGAAAATATCATGCTACCTTAAATTTAAGTTTATCATCTCTACATAAAAACACTTATCCTAGGCACAGACTTAAATCTCAGTATTTTCATGATGTATCTTCCAGAAAAAATAAACTGTCCATAATTTATCCTTGTAAATTCTTCCAACATTTCTAAGTAAAAAAAAAAAAAAAGCTTATTAATAATGAATGTTGTTATTTTGACAAACTAATCTACTGATTAAACAACAACAAAAGGATGTTTTATAGCTTATATCGCTTTTCAGAAGATTTGGCTGGTCATTAAAGATATGGTTTATGATTTATGATTGCAGCTGATTCTGCTGCAGAAACCAGCTCTTTCACCATTAGTATAGCACTTACTGTTTCATAAATGATTTCTAATAACACAATTTTTTTTCCCAAACAAGCTAAAGTTTTATCTTTTGAACCATCTACCTGATCCCTGTATCTTAAACTCATAAAACACATAAATTATTAAGGTAAATAAATACAACTTCTATTTGTCTTTCTTATCTTGACTCCCATTGGCACTACTAGCTGTCTATTAAATAGACATTACATAGTTTTATCAACTGTATACTTGGTTTTAGGGAGGGGGATTATGCAAGAGGAATCCAGTTGCTGTCATTAGAATGAGTTCTGCATCAGAAATTAACAATTCTCACTGCTAACGGAGTTAAAATAAGTATATCTATAACTTTTTCTATCTATCTATATAAAGGAAAGGTGCATGTCAAATTCAAGATTAATACTATTCCTGTGGTTGTTTATGTGTGTTTACATTTACATTTAGACCAGATTCTATTCCCACCAGGTTCTATTCACACCTGTCCTGTTTTCCACAGTTATAAATTAGTCTCAAAGCCTAAAGAAGGGAGAAAATCACTGGTTTACTAGTTCTAAAAGAGCAGAACTATTAAGTGGCTGAGATACCAAACAAAATGTTAATTCTTAAACTCTATACCAGTGTATCCTTACTACATTGTTACATAATTACATTATTAGTATGATGCTTCCTTGTGACTTACATATTCATAGGCAAATTGTACAATTCTCAGGGCATATCACAGACTTAGATATGCATTAATGTTAATTTCTAAAACTACAAAATCAGAGTATGTGCAGTCAAAAAAAAAAAAAAAAAATCCCACGTAAAGGAATTGTAAAAATTATAAAAATTTATATGAAAATCTGTTTTTCCTTTGGATACCTTATTTCTTTGAAACTTATGAATTATTTAGCTTTTAATTTAGTTAATTTAATACATTTTTAATATTTCTCAAAATGCCAGTTGCAATATATTTTATAGAATATTTTGAAGGACAGAACATGCAGTGACAATTTGGAAAGCTCTCATTACTGTAATCTCTTTTGCAGCATAGTATGACTGGACCAAAATTTAGAATTATGGAATATTTTTTTCTTCCAATTTTATGTCTCTTTGTTCCTGGCCGCTGCTAAGACTTTCTTTCTGTTTCTGCAATCTAACGTTGTAGCAAGAATTGTACTGCATATTTTTTTTTCATCTGGACTGACCTTTGGCAGGCTTCCTCTAGCACCGATATATATGTATATGGGCTATCTTGGACTGGAGGAAATAATTTCCTAAAGGAGAGTTGTAGAATTGAGATGTTGTCTTCCAGAAACATTTGAAAATATACATACTTTGGCCTGTATTTGGCTTTCTCTCACTCCTATGAGCCTGTCCAATACTGCACTATATTTTACAAATTCTGATGTAAATTCTTTCCATTCAACAGGAAGCCATAGCTTTCTGCTTCATCCAGCTGTTGCTTCACTTGGTTACATGTTATCCCAAGAATGTTATTGTGGTCTCATTTTCCAACACAGAAGAAAACTTGTTCTATTTGTTTTGGTATACATGATAACATTAAAAATGAAAAACTTTTCTAAATATTTTTAGGAGAGATGTGGAACAAGATGTGATTACTTTAGTAGTAATATATCTGAAGAGAAGAAGTACTGAGGAAAGGTTTCCAGTTCATGAAGGACACTCAGCAGGGAATATATAGCAATGGGAATGTGCTGTCTTTTCATGATATGAAACTAAAGGAGTCTGTGAAATTTGGAACATTTTTTTCTCAAAAACAGTGGATACCAGAATTGTCTCTGATAAAACTTTTACTGCATTAGAGTTTTCTAGCAGATATTTGTCAGGTTTCCTAAATGTTACTTGTGTCCCTGTATTTTATGTCTGTACCATTGGCTTGCCAGCCACCAAGGTAACAGTAATCCATGCGGTACATTTACAGCAGCCAAAGAGACAAGTGGAGTCAGAGATTTCAAGGCTTCCTTGTATGTTAGCTCAGCAGCAAATCTGGCTCAAAGGTTTCTAAGGAAACACAGTTTGAATGGAAAATGACAGTTCATCAAACCTGAATACTGTTTAGAAAAAATAATGTGATTCTGTGAACCACAGACAGCTGACCTTACAGTCTACTGGAAATGCCATACTTCTGGGTTGGTGACTCACACAATGGTCTGGAGATCATCTGGTCCAAACCCCCTGCTCAAGCAGGGCTGTCAGTTGCCCAGAATCATGTCCAGACAGCCTTTGAATAACTCCAAGGAGAGAGACACCACAACCTCTCTGGGCAACCTGTTCCAGTGCTCAGTCCCAGTCATGGTAGAGAAGTTCTTCCTGCGACTCAGTCAGTGCATACTGTTTCTTGTCCTGTCACTAAACACCACTGAAAAGAGCCTGGCTCCATCTTCCTTATACCCTGCCTTTGAGTATTTAAATAAGATCCCCCCAGAGCATTGTCTTTGCTAGGCTAAATAGTCCCAGCTCTCTCAGCCTTTCCTCATATGAGAGATGCTCTGGTCCCTTACTCATCTTAGTGACCCTTTGCTGGACTCTCCAGCATGTCCATGTCTCTCTTCTACTGGAGAGTGCAGCAATCAACACATTACTCCAGATGCTGTGTAGAGGGGAAGTATCACCTTCCTTGACCTCATTTTTCCTCCTTCTAATACAGCCAGATGGTCAGCCCCCAGAGAGTACTGGTGCATGTTTTAGTCTCTCCCCAGGTGCAGGGAGAATCTTTGCACTTCTCATTGTTGAAATACAAGAGGTTCTTGCAAGCCCTTTTCACCATCCTGTCATGGTCCCTCTTGATGGCAGCACATCCCTCCGGTGTATCAGCTACTCCTTCCATTATTTTTTTCCTTCCCCCACTGCACTGTCATCCTGGTGTTTGATTACCCTCCTTGCTAGTGCTTGATTAAGTCTGGGTATCAATTGCATGTACTAGACTCATACATGTTCTTGTATAATGTACAGTTTGTCCTTGATATTTTCATTGCATAAAGAAACCAACTGCCAACTGATTCTTCTTGCAAACAGTTGCAAACTGCAACCTGTGTCTTCCTCAGAGTAGGAATTGTTAAAAGGACAATTGAGAAGCCTATGACTAAGAAATTAGTCCACATATCAAGGTACCATCTGTAGAAGCTTGACTGAGGCAAGAGATAATTCCACAGGAAAAGATTATCTGTATCAGGACATTAACCTTTGGTTCACAGAAATTTGCAATGAAGAAGCAGAGCAGGTTTAATCTGAATGGAGTCTCTCTAAGAGACTTGTGAATAAAATTATCATTTGTCCAAACATTTATCTTCTTTTATGAGGGCAAGTTTAAATTGTCCAAAAGGTTAGAAAGTATTGCTCCATTAAATCTAGTCAGACAGTTTGAAAGGTGGTTAATGTCAAGTATCTGTATGGAAGAGATCCTTCTGGTAATAAGGAGAGGCTTTCTTGCACGTAACAAGACAGTGGCAGCAACACATGAGGTCTAATGGTCTTCAGGGAGGTTTGCAACAGCTAATGAGAACCAGCCAGCTCTAAGTACTGGATGCGTATGCAGAGGCGAAATTTCCAACAAAAGGAATCAATTAGTAGAGATAAGGAATTTCTTAAAATTAAAAAAAAAAAAAACAAAACAAAACAAAACAAAACAATAACAATGAAAATAAACAAAAACAAACCGCCAAGCTTCTATGTCAGTCTATAATATGTGGATAACACAACTAATAGCTCCAAAGATATAATTAGATAACAAAATACTTCTGTACAATGTAAGCCACTGGGTGATACTTGTAAATATATCTTTATGCCTACCTTTGCAAATCAGAACTGTTGAGGATAATGCTATCATAATGTCACTAAGACAGCAAACATATAAGAACTTATACAATAAAGTATAACATGTTTTCATGGTTGTAACCAAGAAGTTACCATAAAAGACAACATGCATTCTTGATTTGAATTTGGCATACTAAGGCATTATATTAAAAAATAATAAAATAAAAATCCTGAGGAACAGTCCTTCAGTGCTTTATAAATAGAATATTTATAATAAAGTTACTGAAACTGTATGTTATATGTCTGGAAATAAGATATATTTTTAAATGCATCAGCAGACCCAAGTCATCCATCCAAATACATAGACCCTCTAAAGAGGATTCTGACTTCTTCTACTTAAGACATTTCGGAGGGTTAGTAAAACTAAGAGATGAAAGCTTGAGCTGATATCATCACAAATCTGGTAGATAAGTTTATATTTTCTCTTTAGTACTGGGCTAGGCTGAAAAATCCTAAAGATAGCAGACAATCTGTTCAGAGTTCTGCAGGAATCAGATGCTTGAACAACCAAATGTGAATATTTGATGAAAAAATGACACCCAATTAGATCTAGTCCATCTGAATAGACAACTAGAATTTACGGTGGGAAGAAATTCAGAAGAAAAGCTTAAAGCCAGCCTCAGTCAAAGTGCTTTTGCTACCAGAAAAAGGGAGTCATGTTCCTCTCCACCCTGCCCTGGGTCATATTACCTACATTCAGCACAGGAATGTTAAGCACATTGCCCTGGAGTAACCAATTGCACAATATTTGTATTCCACCAAAAGCTGAATAGAAAGCAGAATTATTCTGAATTCTTTTACAACTCTGAAAATGGAAACTTATTTTTATATTTACAATGGTTATTACTTTACAAACACAAGCCAACTCATTTCACAGAGGTTGTTTGCATACTGGCTTCTGTATGAGGTACCTGTGCTATCTTTTAGATGACCACCTGGAGTTTGGCTAGCAGCATCACTATTGTAGCACAGCAACATAAAGCTGTGACCAAGCTAGCTTACTTTTGATCACATTTTGAAGACCTCATGGGATTCAAACACATTGACTAATTCATCTTGACATTGGTAGAAACTTAGAGAAAAACTAGCAAATATCTACTGTAAGACTAAAGTTTATTTTGAAAAGCACTGTAGGTCATTGTTGTTGGTGTTCATTCAGATCTATAAAACTTGGTGCCAGAGACAATGATTCCAAACCGTTTGTGCAACAAATGTTAATCTGTGAGTTTACAGAGATTAGCTCAAATAGTTTAAATTGAAATATGTAATACAGTTTAATATAATCTATACCTCTTTTTGTTGCCACCTGTAGTAGAGTAACTATGTCAACTCTTTTAATACACCAGTAAAATTCAAGAAATCAGAAAGAATCTAAGCTTTGCTAGCAACATTGTGGAGTCTCTTTTAGGTAAAACTTCTTGCATAGTTAGCAAAGAAAGGAGATACGTGTATGAATAACAGTAATGTAACAACTTTCAGTTTGTTAGGCATTGTAAGGACAATAAACTAAAAAAAAAAAAAGTCCTCCCTTGTTAAGATCAAAATATTCACACTTTAAGACTCACTACAAACCAATTTGAATAAATTCGAGGAAGGAGTCCATTAGTAAGAAACCCCAATGTAATCAAAGAAAACACATTTATAATACACTTAAAGAAATGGGAGTAATAGGTCCAGTTGGAGTATGTTGGGGGCTACATACCAAAAGTACAGGAAACAGTGGAAAGATGAGGAACTACGATGAAGTTTCAGAAAATGCCTTTAATTGTAGCCGAAGTGAGGGATTTTGAGAATTATCAGCTAATCTGGATGCATGTGACCACCCATCTCTTTCCCAACTTGTTGCAAGGGCCTGGAGAGCAGCACCAGGCCCTATTGTTCCTGCATGGCCCTGCTGGGACTGTGGGATGGGACAGGCTGCCAGGCTCTGCCCTGCCACCCCATTGAGGGGTCCCCAGCTGATGCAGTGCCCTTGCACTAAGCAGGGAGTGCAGGCTCAGGGCCAGGGCTGACCATGGCTCCTCTGCCATGGACTGGTGTATGGGGTGAGGCAGGCCAGGGTCATTAAGACCTATTAGGACCCTGATACCTTCCTGGATGAAAAGCTCTTAAAGCAAATGAAAAAGCCACAAACAATTAAATCCCAGCTTGCCACTTTTAAGCTAATTTAAGTACTTCTATACTATGCTGCAAAACACAAATTAGCCAGATAGAAAGATTCCTTAAGTTAGTTCAGAAATATCAGTTTAACCTGATGCACAGTTTAACATCTTACATTTTCTAAAAGGGATAAAAATAGTTTAAAAAATATTGATGTTATTGGCAACTCTGGTGAATGTGAACATGTAGTTTAGGAGTAAAGCTTCATTTATTTTCATTTTCAGGATGTTATACATAGAGTGGATTATAACTGTGATTGTACATTTTGAAACTGAAAAAAAAAAAAAGAAAAAAAAAAGAAACAAAACTCCTGTCCTTGCTACAACTTCCAAGAGCCTAAGCAGAGACTCCTGTACCATTAGATATGTTTATTCTTTTAGAATACCACTGCTGCTATTGCTTTTCTCTTAACCATCTGTACCATAGCTGGGCATCCAAAAATCATTACTATTTCACCCTTTAAAATTATTATCGTTAAGGTGTTATTTCCCACATTGGTATATACTAATCACATAGAAAATCACAGATGGGAAACCTGAATGTAATTTGCAAAATATATCAAGAACGTGTGTCTTATTAAAGATCCTTTATAAACTCCAGTGACCACAGAGAGAGGGATTAAAGGTAAAAACTTTCTAGTCGGTTTCATTTTGGTGGTATTTGCTTATTCACCTTTCAGTCTCATGGTTTCTGATCAGATGTTCATGCCTACTACAGCTACAATATGCTTGTAATAGATGCTGAAGATTACTTAATAATTCAGGATTTTTCCAGGATTTGAGGCTGACTGCGGTTGTTTTGGTTTCAGGACATCAGTTGAATCACCTCCAACGGGCTGGATTCATGCCCAGTGAAAGTCTTTCAAGTTGGTACCAAAGAAATGCAAGCATCTAAAATCATTAAAATGTTTTTGAAAGTAATTGCTTATGCCTACATGCAGAATAAACAAAGCAATAAAAGTAATCAAAATCTTACTGAACTATTTTAACACACACAGTCTAAGGTCTTTGAGCAATAAGGCAAAAAATAGTCCACAGTATTTTGAAGGGCATTACCAAATCTAAAGAATGGAGAACAAAAACATATATGTTTCAGAACTATGCATGACAGTGAAAACCTAGTATCTACAATATGGTCTATGTTTGTGCACTACCTTCACAACAAGCATTTGTTTCAAAGGAGAAGAGACTAGTTTGAGGTAAATTGTTGTTTGTTTTAACTTCTTAGTGTTACTCACCTCCGTGTTTCCTTGTAGAAAATAGTACCATTCTCTTGTTTTCTTGTAGAGAGTGGTAGCATTATAAACATATTTGAGTAGATATTCAGAATGTATCAATAATTAGAAGCACTTCTGTGGTTTTGTTGCACATGGTTTGCGAGGAATGAAGAAATGGGTGGATATCATATCAGAACAGCATAATTTTTCTTCACGATTCTGTGAAGATGCTTTGCAACAAATACTGTGCATGTGCATATAGTGTTCTTCAAATGCAACTAGTAAACATACTACAACATTCGTTTTAGTCACAGTTTGACAGAAACTAAGCAGATTGTTTATGAATTTTGAATCATCATTTGATGAATGTAATGATCTTCAATGAAATACAATAGAAAGTAGTTCAATTTAAAGACCTACTGAAGAGACGAAGAAACAATTGTTTATAGCTTCCAATCAGTAACAACTAAAAGCATTTGGCACAAGGGACACACCACTTCAGAAGCCTCTATCCACAGAAATGTGCAGAAAAGCTTCCTGGTAATTCAGCCTTGAGATTAGGTCACTTGAGATTAGGACCACAATTTATTTAGCTGTTTGATAGCCAGCTGTGGATGATTTCAATTACACATGACAAAAGTTCAGGGTCTGTATCTGAAAAAGGATTTTGGCATCTAAAATCTGCGTCCAAAAATGTAGTCTAAAATACCATACTGACTGAGCATCTAGACACTTTTATCCCACTTGAGCCTGTCTGGGACACAGCAAGTAGGTGGAGTGTTGTATGTTTCTGGGGATGCCTGATCTGGTTCCAATGAAAATGTAGTTGTGCATTCTTTACGGTACAAATTGATGACAGAAAGAAATTTAAGTTAACAGTGTAATGGTGAGAGCACTTGCCCAGACAAGAAGAAACTAGCACCAAGACATCTTACCACCTCAGTACCCCCAGTCACTGGATTTCATAACCATTTCTCCTTCAACATTTTTCTTTACTGGTAGAATGTATATTTTATTGTTGTTGTTATACACTTCAGAATGAGAGGAAGAGCAGTTATTGGTAATATATATAATGGTAAGTATAATGGTAATTTTGTATTACACTTTACTCAGGTTGATCTCAGAATGCACAGATAGATTAATTTCCTTCCTTGTGTGTATATGATCCTTGTAAGACGAGGATGTTTCTCAGAAATACAGGGAATCTTATGGTTGCCTGATAATCAGCTGTAAGTACTAAAATTCAGAATCAATGGAGCATCACTACTGCATGTACAGAACCTCTGGAGAAGTCTTGGATCAGAGTAACTGTTTGATTTCTATTAAATTATTGTATTGGAAGGGTGCTATTGAACACCACTAGCACTTAATAAATGGCCTGACCATATAATCGGCACAGTATTGTTCATCTTTAGGCTGTCCATATCATAATGTTAAATGATAAAGGCTAGTGTACTGACATAAATCCTATGTTGAATATGAACAATTATTTTCTTTTGATGATAACGTACAAACAACTACTCCTGGCAGTTTTTCATGTACAAATTGTAAAATGGTCTTATTTTAACTTTTATATGACACCAAGTACATTTTTCCAGCAAATAAAATCCATTAGGCTAATAACCATGCTGTGAAATACTAACAATGTAGCATCTGGGACTTTGCACTGTATCACTTTATAAATATTTGTTATGTGAAATTTAGTTCATTCCTTGTAAACTGCCTTGACTTGGGGAGCACTGAAAGCATCAGCTGCATAAGTTTAATGTTAATGTCAGTCTTTGACCTCTAAAATATCTGTCACTGTTGGCAATAAATTAGTGAATTTTACCATAATAATTTTGCCATATTATAAATTTCTTCAGTGACATGGAACCACTGTTGTTTAACAGAAAGGGAAATACACATTTAGGTCAGGAAGAGAGCAGACTATGCGAATTAGGTTGCAGAGTCTAAGTTCTCTGTTGTAGGCTTTGCCCCAAAACATGATGTGGGAGCTATCAGCATAACATATGCTACATTTCTTTCTTCACTGAAAAATTGAAGAGCTTTAATCAACTTGTAAAGATTTTCAGACTACTCTGACGGGCTGTACATGCAGAAACTGTACATTTTTGAAAGCAACCAACCCTCCCCTCCCATTAAAAGATCTTAATTTAAGTTGCTTACAGACTGAGATAAAGATATGAGTTGGATGAAAAATAGTTGCTTAAAGAATGTGGCAAATGAAACAGTGGCAAAGAGAAATATATTTGACAAGGAATCAGTGTAGGAATTTGAGGCTAGCTAGCCAAATTGAACATAGCAAGGAGGTAAGAAAATGGGGACACAAATTGAAGAATAAGATCAAGCACATACATGTGACTAAGAGGCAGTATTGACTGTTAAAATAGAAATTAGAGGAACAGCTGAGATAGAAAGATTGAATGCGTTGACTGTAGAAAACAGCCTGAGATATTAAACTGGCAACAGAAAGGGAACATTATTTTTTATTGTAATGGGAAACTGAAGGATTATACATTCCTCAAATGACTAATAATATTTATGAAACTCAGGCTAGCAAATACAATTTCCTAGCTATAAACATATATCTAGAATTAGAATAGAAGCATATGTCTAGAATTAAGTAGAATAGAATAGAATAGAATAGAATAGAACAGAACAGAACAGAACAGAACAGAACAGAACAGAACAGAACAGAACAGTTGGAAGAGGCCTACAAAGACCATTGAGTTCAACTGTCAAGCTACTTTGGGGCTGATCCAAAGTTAAAACATATCATTAAGAGCATCACCCAAATGCCTATTAAGCATGGGGCATAAGACACCTCTGAAGGAAGCCTGTTCTAGTGTTTGTCTGCCCTTACAGTGAAGTTTTTCCTAGTACCTAATCTGAACCTCCCATGATGGATCTTTGAGCCATTCCCACACATCCTGACACAAGATACCAAGGAGAAAAGATGAACACCTCCTCCTCCATTTCTTCACCTTAGGAAGCTGTAGAGAGCAATGAGGTCATCCCTCAATCTCCTTTTCTCCAAGCTTAACAAACTTGTCCTCAGCCTTACCTCATAGGACATGCTTTCCAGCCTTTTAACCTGATTTACTGCCTTCCTCAAGTATCTTAATATCCCTTTTAAATTGTGGAGCCCAGAACTGCACATAATTCTCCAGGTGAGACTGCACCAATGCTAAATACATTGCAAGAATCTCCTCTTTTGACTGGCTGGCTATCCTGTGTTTAATGTACCCAAAAATGCCGTTTCCCCTCTTGACGGCCAAGGCACATTGATGGGTCATGTTGAGCCTATTGTCAACCAGAACCCCCAGATCCTTCTCTGCAGGGTTATTCTCCAGCCAGTCATCTCACAGTCTGTAATACAGCATTAATTTGTCCCAAGTACAGAATCTGGCATTTGTTCTTGTTAAATTTCATGCTGTTGCTGATGGCCCAGTGTTTCAATCTATCTAGATCTGCCTGCAAAGTCTCTTGTCCCTCAAGAAAGTCCACAGCACCTCCCAGTTTAGTAATGTCAGCAAATTTACCAAGGATGCATTCAACTCCTACATCCAGATCGTTGATAAAAATATTGAACTGAACTGGCCCTAAGATTGAGCCCTGGAGAACACCGCTAACAACTCACTGCCAGCCAGAAGTAGCCGCATTCACTACAACCCTTTAAACCCTACTGTTCAGCCAGATCTTTGCCCCGAATACCATGTGCCTGTTCAATTCACAATTGCACAGTCTAGATATCTGTCAATAACTTAGCACTATTTTCTGTTCTCTCTACAGTGCTGGAACTCTTGTGGTATGAAATTAATGGTTCCCAATTAACTGTACTAGATAATGGAATTCTTATTCTTGCCATATTTCCAAAGAAAACTAAGGTTATACCGTTGCCTTTTCTAATACCTTTTTTAGTCAACTGGACATTGTCCACCAAATTTTTCAGATAGGAAGTGGTCTTGTTTTGCAACATATTTTGTGAAGTACAACAGCTGACTGAGAATACAGAACCCATCAGTGATCTTCTGGAGAAAAAAGAGAAAACAAGGAGCCTTGCTGGTGGTATTGTGCTTGCCTAAGTAGCTCCTCCTAATCAGTATACATGCAGATTTGTACTGTTGAGTGTGTTGTTTTCCTGTTTACTGGTCAACTTAAAAAATAATACTAGAATTAGGTAGAGCTACTGGAATTTCATAAGAGTAACTATAGAGAATTAGGGTATCGCAAGGAAGTAGCAAAAGGCTGGAGATACTGGAGGACCTGAAGGCAGGAATAGGAGCTACATGACACTAAAGATAATGGAAACTAATGATAAGATGATCATCTTACCCTGATGAGCAACAGCATCCAGTACATTGTTCCCTCCAGCCCACAAATTCTGATGCCAAGCTTCATTGAATTCCTGTATAACTGAAAGCTAGAACAATTTTTTTTTCTAACTCCCAGGAAATGGCTCACATTCACACTCAAAACTGTACAGTGAAGGAATGTGAAGTTAGAAATTATTAAAACTAGTCTCCCAACCTCAGTTTGTCCCTTGGTGCATCAGGCAGTGGTGTCCAGCAGCATTTCCAAAGTATATATACCTAAAGACCTTTGAGATTCAGTTTCTGTTTTTCTAAACATTGTTGAGTTTATTTTCAAAATTCTGTACTCTGTAGATGAGCAACAAAATAACAACAATAATAAAAACCATTAAAAGGTTCTCTGCATGAAAATGGATAGTACTCCTCATGTTATACTTAAGTGCATTCCTTACCTGTATAGTGATTAAAATATTTCAATATTGTTATTTAAATACTTTGCAGACTTCCATTATAGAACCTGCTAGTTAGGCTTTAACCAGATTGCTGTGGGAAACCAAATTATTTCTTGGCAGCGAACTAATAATTCTTTACCTAATTTCCTTAGAAGACAGCCAGTGCAATAATTTGCCTCCTTTCATGTGGTTTACAAAGGCATAAAATATAATAATAAAAGTAAGGCAGAAGTACGCAAGCTGGTTAAGTGGATGTAGTCAAATGGTTGCCTGCTTTTTTCCTTCATTTTTCACAAAATATTCACTTCATACTTAATAAACTGGTTTTCTACTTCTTAAACTTTGTTTATTTCTTGGATCTCTCTTAGACTAGGATTACAGGGAATGGGTTGCTTGGCAGAAGTTTTCTCCTGTTCCAGTTTATCTTTCAATTCTAGTAACACTTGGTTCTTGGCTAACTGAAAATATGTTTCCCTACAGTTGAGAAAAGCATTATGCAAGTTATAGAAAAATCAGCTCTGTGCTCTCCTGCTGTCTTGAAGATCTGTTTGGTATTCCCAGGAGCATGAAGTGATTTGTATCAAATTTATTCACTTCTGACCACCACAGAGTGTAATAAATGTTTTTCAACACAGTAATGCTATCATTTTGTAGTCCCCTATGTAAACAACAATTGATTTGTACAAGTATTACTTTGCATTGACTGTGCAGTTGTCACATTAAACATCTTTCCTTGCAAATTATATAACTCACATCTGGTCTCTTAACCTTGGGATCTCTGCCATGTACTGCTATATCTATGATTACTCTTTTGGCAGAAACTTTTTCTTCTACCAGCTTTCAAACTTCAATGCATACTTTATACATATTGTGATAAATACACACTCTAATTCCTGACTTGTGCCAAGGTCAGAGACAAATAGTTAACTTTTGCTCTGGCTTTGACAACTCATTAAAGACAATACAATTCATACAATACAATTAATCCAATTCAGCACCACCAGCATTTCTGAAGGTTTTTTTTACTTTGCATGGCATCCATGAAAAATTTTGGAAAATAATAAAAATAATTTGAACATTATTTTTGCAAGTTAGGAACATTAATTAACATAGCAAATTGTACAAACAATACTTTTAACTCAAGAGATTTGTTTCAGTTTCTTAATAGGCTTATGGTGAATATTTACTATGTGATTTTTAAGGACAAAATAAGTATAGAGCTGGTCCAATAACAGCGGATCAGATTCTCTCCCACTCTGCATAATTTGTAATCATTTTACTTTGTCTGAACTGAATGCAAAGCATTGCTACTTTGTTTATGTTTACCTCTAAAAATGTAAACAGCTGTGTATGGCACCAGGGAATATTACCTACTCTTTTGTTCCAAATTATCATCATTTAATTGTTTCATATTTTTTTTCTGCTAAAATATGTCAAAATATACATTTCTAAATTTTTTACACTTTTTTTTTTTAATTAAGTGCTCATTTAGACCTCAATTAAGTTCAATTGCTCTCACCAACCTACAGCACTTATTTTTCTGTATTTTTTCACTTATTTTTCTGTATCAGAATCTTGATAATAGTGAACATGTCACTATTATCTATTAGCAGGTAACACTGGAAATTGATAGAGGTGACTTTCAGTCAAAAACTTCAGAAGATCAATGACAGTTTTCAAAAGATGCTAAGACTTTTTTCACTGTAAAGTTTGTACCAGTATTGTGAGCCTGTGATCACTACGGTTTTGCTCTGATAAACTGTAAATAACAGAATTCGGGTCTGAAATCCAAATGCTATTATTCTGAAATGTTTTCTTTTTAGGGTTTAAAAAAAAAAAAAAAGGTTTTGCCAGTGGAAACATTAGAGAAATTTCAGAGTTTAATTTTGGAACTGTCATAATGAGCTATTTAGAACTGAAAAGCTTCCTTTTGACCAATCCAGCAAAATATTCAAAATACTCAATTGCATTGTTTTGACCAGCTGTTATATCCTGTGCCCCCTACAACTTTCCTATTTATGAGAATCAGGTTATGTCAAGTTACCTGATGTAGCTTGAGCAGGCAATGAAATACTTCATTTAATTTCTGAACAGGAAATATATTTTTTTTTTTAGGAAACAGGCACTTAACTAAGCAAAAAAATGAAAAAAAAAATTAAAAGAGACAGTAAAATAGGAACTAAGTCCATTATTAGCAATCTTTACTGTTGTGTATGTTACATAACACTGAAGTTTTTATATTAAAATTATAAGTTTACCCTAACTTAGAAAATATCTTGATATTTCAATCAAAGTAAAAAAAAACTTTGATAGTGTTATTAAACCCATTATTTTATCATCTCTAACAGTATCCATATACTGCCAAAATACTCAGAACAACTATAACTTGCAACAACAAACTTCCTTGAGAAGAACAGAAGCTTCCATAATCTTTACTCAGAGAAATAAACAGACCAGGTTTCTTAGAACTCCAGGTTATAAAAAATAATCTTTTTTTTTCTCTTTTCTTAAAAAATGGTAAAATAGATATTGTAGCAGTACTTATTAATTAAACAAAAAATGCTCTGTTGCAATGATATGTTGTTTAATTTATGTTTGGTGCTTCAAGTTTAAAATATTAACAGGGTTGTTTGTTTATTTGTTTTCCATTTGGAATACATCAACCATGTTTCCCCACCTGTCCTGTCTTGAATTGAGAGCAAACTGTACTGAAATAAGAAATACAGTTTGACAAACGAACCCAAATGAGTTTTGAGGTTTTGGGACTTCATCCTGAGAAGTTTAGAATACTACAATATTTTTAGTAAACAAAGATTAAAAGGCAAAAGTCTTACAAAAAGAAAGGAAATAGAAGAAAACACTAAATACGTTTTTGTTTGTTTAAGTCTTGGGATTGGGTTAATGATCAGGTAGAGTGAAACAGTCCAAACTGTTGGAAAAAAATAGTTTTCTTACATTTAAAACAGTAAGGAAAGAGATATATAGAGCAGTAAAATGAACAAAGTAGAAAGGCCCATTATTTCTGCAAAGGGAAAAATAATCCTATTCTATCCAGTAGAATTGTTTTAGTGTAAGTTGCTTGCTTACAAGTTGCTGGCTTGCTTTTAAAAAACACGCTAAAGAACATATATCCAGTCCATTAAAAACCTAGAAAGGAAAATAGTACCAGGAAAAAAATCTTGATAGTCATCACAAAACACAAAATGAAATCCTTTTAATTATTGTCAAAGTGCGTTCATTCATCATTCATCCAGAGAAGCAAACACACCAACAAAAAACACACGATATCTGCTAAGTGCCGAATAAGCTAAGTGCTGAACTTAGGTACTTCCCCATAGTGAGCTGATATCTGACAGATATCATCACTCAAGTAAAATTGTGATGTCTGAGACAAGAATGTGTATTAGGGGATTGGAATCTGGAAAACTCTTTTTTTTTTTTTTTTCCTAAACAATTTGCTTACCAGTTTATTAAGAGAATACAGTAGCTATGCCAAAGCAAAGAAGAAAGCACTTCTCAGAAAGTGTTTTACTATTACAACATAGAATAGTCTATTTTTGGAAATCCAGAAAGCATATTTATATTTTTAGAATTACTTCCAATGTGTTTTTTATTTTTTTTTAAACTAGAACTGTATTCGTGGTACAGTCCGAGTAGCTATCAGCAGATCTTTGAGCCACAATAAAAATGAAATGTATTATTTTCTACATATCAACATTGCAGACAAATGTTGACTTAGTCCAGAAATTCATGTGCAAATTACAGTGCAAAGTAGATGTAGGAGCCTTTGATATGTATTATCTACCTCTGAGCATATTTAGTGTATGTAATTTTGCAAAATAAACTGAAAATTTGAAAGGTTTCTGAATGCAAGATATCTGCTTGCTATATTTATTTTTTATTTAGCTGCTTACATACATTTAGCTAGACTTTTTAATTTGTGAAGCAAATTAAAATATATTGCCATCAGACCTTCCTTTAGAAACAATGCAATCTAGTTATATAGAATGTATCAGTTTGTTTTTGTTTGAGAGAGCATGCATCATTTCTTATTCACCGATTTCTCGTGATTATCACGTCATTATTTATTTATTTATTGTAATTACTGTAGCAAGTTACAGTTTTAAACTCTATGGAGTTATTATAACTTAATTCCTAGTGTTTAGCAGGCAGAATAAAGATAATGACATGTATTTTATTTTCATTTAGCAAAAAACTAATGGGCTGTGAATATTGCAAAAGGACAGGAAAAACTGTCAGGTGATTTTGCTTTTTTAATAATTATTACAAAGTAAAAGTTTGGAAGCAAATTTATTTCACATTCACCTTTCAAAAAAAAAAAAAAAAAAGAAAGAAAAAGAATCCTAATCCTTTTTTTACATAAAGTGTTTCTAAATTTTTGAGTTTCAGTATAAAAAGACTGTTCTCTGTGCAACTTCATAGGTACTGATGTGTTTATTTCAAGCTATGCCTCAAGCATTTCTCAAGGAATACATACAGCTCTCTTGAGAAAATGTCTTAAATAAAATAAGAACAAACATCAAGAATTCCAAATAGTTTCTGCATACTGCTGATGGATGTCTTTCTAAGTTACTAGTTATAGCTTTTACCTCCTGTCTTCTAGATTATCAAAGTACTCCCTCCAAAGGCAGCTAGTTCAGAAAAAAAAAATATAAAAATCTCACAGTTAAAATTTGATTAATCTGTTCCTACATTCTAGGCTGAAACCCTGCCCTCCCTGGGAAAAACAAACAAACAAACAAACTAAAACAATCAAACAAAAACCAGTAACTGTCCTGACTCAAGAAATTTAAAAATTCCTGTGAAAAAAAAAATAAAAAAATTCCTAAGAAGGTGTGATAAAAGCATTAAGATTTCTACAAATAACTCTTTATTGCCCTCATTATTTTTTTTTTTGACTGTTTGCAAAAAACAGTAAATGTAGCACTTTATTCAACTATCTCAACATAAAGCAGCCCATAATTTGGGTACTTAGTGATTGCACAATACCTATTTCAGTTCAGTGACACCGTTTCCACCTAATTTCATTTTGTGTCAGCCTACAACTGAGACTCAGAGTCACGAAGTCACTTACTGAAAATGATTACAAAAATGCATGATGAATATTATTATTACCAGGTAGGCTAGGTTTTCCATCAAGCAAAGGCACAAAGTCATTATTTGAAAGAAAATCCTTGGATGTAAGCTCAGGATCCGGAGGGAATAGCTAGCCTTTAATGTTCCTGTTTGGCCTCTTCCAGGGCGTCCTCCCACCCTGCCCACCGGGTATGTTTGGGGACAGTAAATGGCTGTATGTGTTTAAGAAGCCTCATAAAAATCAGTCTTGTAATTGAAGCTATTGTAACTACAAGTGATCATTTCACCAGAAATTTGCAAACACGGTGCTGAAAGGATCTAACCAAATTTATTTCAGATCCTCATTTGTTATTACACAAGACTATTAGATGTTTGTAGATAACAAGCAAGAATAAAGTGCATATGTGAAAATCATAAACCTATAGACACTTTCAAGCTATGAACAAATAATTATCTTTAAGTATGTTATCACCTTGATAATATTTGGCTAGCACAGATAATTTGGCTGCTGTATTTTTTGTACTGAAAAAACAGCAAGATGGCATAGCTCCATACGTTAGTTTAAGAATATGCATCCTTTTTAAATACCTCTCAAAAAGAAGTGGTATGTGTGATTTGTTTTCTCACAGGAAAGTATCCATTGTTATATCCTAGCATCCCATCCAGTTTTTCTCCTATAAACAAGCTATAAATAAACTAATACAACTTATTTTAATTATTTCTAGGTAAGAGCGTCTAAAACCTGCACTATTATGGCCCTCTTTGAACAACCTGAAGAGAAGTTTTATACCAGATTAAAAAAATACATACTCAATAAACATACAAAGTAGTTGTAAAAAATATTAGTAGAAAAGAAGAAAATAACCATTATTCTGGAACTTCAAAACTTTCCTAAGGTGCTTACACCACCTCCAGGCTCCAAAAATTAAAAGAAAAGGCACTCCATATTTTCCTCTGTGTTTAAAATTACTTCATATTGCATTTTCCCTTTTATTATTATTTATTTATTTATTTATAGCTTTCCCTTTCTATTTATAGCTTTCTTCTTCTAAGTAAGCTTATAATTGTTACAAGGAACCCCTTCATCTTTACATATTGTTTTTCACTCTACTTCCCTATATTGTAAAAAAGTTGAATTTAAGATAAAATAATATAGCAGATACTGCAGAATATTCTGATATTACTTATATAACCTCTTTAAACTAAAGTTACCTCAACACTCATCGTAGGAAAAGCAAAAATCACATTTCAACAATTTACTTGATTGAGATTTATTTTTTATGTTTATCTTGATTTCCATTACAATATTGCTGGATTTTGTTGAAAACCTATGTGATTTCTGGACAACTCTTTTGGCTCTGCATTTCAGTATGGCCAGAAATACATATCAAAACAATCTATTTGTTATACGAAAGCCACTGAACTCCTGTCACTGAAAATTGAATTTATTTTCCTTTCTATGAGAACGTCATTAGACAGCCACAAACGTCTTCTTCTGAACAGACCATTTATGTTTGTATAACAATTAAAAAGCATCCATGTAGCACATATAGATACGTAGGTAAATTACACGCACTGAGAATGCTCTGTCCCTAACTTTCTGAAAGCCTCATTTTTCAGTAGACATGATATCCTCATTAATTCCAGCTGCTGGAGAAATAGAGATAGTCTCTAAAACAGCTAGACTCCATGGACAAGTTAATTCCAGGTAGATGATACTGCGGGGTGTATGTGGGGTTAGGGATATGACAAAGAGACTTGTGGAAAGAAAATGACAAGAAAAATCTAAGACAATAGGACTCAGAAATTTACTGTGTACTGAATAAGCTAAAATTTCCACCTTACTGCAGGAAAAGTACATTGTATAAACACAAAAGCAATGTAATAAACCGTTCTACCTTGAAAGTCACACAAAAAGATAGTAGTACTCGCAGCAAACAGTTATTTAAAATAGTGCTAGGAGTACCAAAGATAAGATAATTCAGGACTTAGTCTGCTCCTGACATCTAACTACCAATCCAAAGCTCCTCAGCTTTTTAGTGCAAACCCTAGACCCCTCTGCCACTCCTGGTAAAGAGATGTGATGAAACAACATTTGTAAAAAGCAGAAGTGTCTCTCAAGGGCACAAAGAAGTGTAGTCTGCTGGTGCAGACTTCATCGGTTATTTGTCAAAAGTAGGGTAATTTGTTAAGGTACTTTGTAACTATAATTATTAAGTTATGAAATGTTTATGGGTAGTGCATCTCAATGGGAAAATATTATTTAAAATGTTTATACAGAATAATAGCCAACAGATTGGTAAATAAAGATTTCCTGTCATACTATTTCAGGACATCTGAAGTCTCATGCATGAAGCAAAACAGTATTTCATAAACCATCTATCTGGGCATGTCTGGAGAGTGTATGACATTGGGTTTCCCACATCTACTTACAGAGCTAATTTTCTTTGGGTTTGGAGTTCTTCCAGAGTTCATGTTTGTTTTTTTTTTTTGCAAAAAGTAGCTATGGTACTGGCCCATTCAGCCTCATTTCTGTTACCCTGATTTCAGAGACATCTGTAGCTAGCAAAGTGATTCAAACGGTGCCATTCAATTCCAGAAGCTGGAAGTCCATATCAGTTGATAATAAATGTTGTTTTGTAAGCTAAATATTATTCATATGTATTTTTTGAAGCCATTGTTTAATTTTGACAGCCTGTAAGTAAGCTTACCACAGGCTAGAAATGAGCATTTACCTTGGAATCAATAAAATTACTTTTGAAAACTCACAAATAACTTCTGTTGCAAATTCACAGATATTCAGTCCCCTTAGAGGTAAATGAACATGGTCTGAATTTTTTATATACCTGATGAATAACCATTGGGCTACACCTGGATCCAAACTGTCTCTATCTGCTTTGTGCATAGATTACTTTCATTATATTACATGAAGTCTGCTGCAACTTATTCAGTAAATATCTTATTCAGTAGATGAATAAGATTCTCATTCATATGCAAATTATTCCACATTCCATAGGATTTGGTATTGCAACATAATCACGTAATTCAGAAGCCTGTTTAATTCCATCTATATTTGCCAGGAACTGATGTTACATTATTTTTCTGTGTTACTATTTTCCATTTTCAAAAGTATATGAGCATGGTTTTAGGCGATGTCCACAATAATACTACCTTCCACGTGCAAAGTGCTCCATGAATTTTTGAATAGAAAAAAAAAAAAAACAAAAAAACACAAAACCCACACCACAAAAAGATTTCTGCATAGAAATGCAACTGACTACATATAATCATTAACCTGTTTAAAATGGGCTGAAAATAACATGAAATATCCCAACCCTGGTGGATTTGGAATTTATTTTTTTAAGTGTAGTAGGACATCATAGTTTTCATGACTTCATAAGCTAAAGTTAGAGTAGTAGCCACTTTAAAAATACAAGCTGCAGTTTAAACATTTTGGATGAAAGCAGACATGAAATATTTCTTACTTCGGCTTCATACAGTTAAGGAATTATCACAGTTCTAGATATATCTTTCCATAAATTCATTGAAAAAAAATAAGGATTATTCTTTGTATCAGGGAGCAGAGATGGATAGTAGTCTTTCTTTCTCTGGGGCATATCCTTCCTACTTGAACCAACTTGAATGGTCTTTCCCTGTTGGGAACATGAAATACTAACTAAGCATTTGTTGCTTTTTGCAGTAGCAGCAACAGATTCAAAGATACTGTTGCTACTAGTTTTTGGCAAAAAGCCATTACAACACATTCCAATATTGCCTTCATTTTGTGAGGGAGCTCTGCTGTAATGGAGAGACATAAACCAAATATTTTCTTTGGTTTTTCTTTCTTTTCTTTCTTTTTTTTTTTCTCATCGTACAGAAAAATTATCCCCATATTAAGGGCTTTTCTATTTCATAGCAATTGCTCTACCATTCCAGTTAGGAGGTTGATTTGGAGCCTTAAAACTATGTTGTGCAACCTGTAAGGCATAATGTATGTTTCCCATTCACGCAGTTCAGAAAACAGTATTTAGTCATTAATATCCAGGTCTGCTTCAATGATAAATTCCAATCAGAAGTCAAGGAGATGGCATACATTTCTGATACTCATCTGCTATTATTGCAGAATCTTGCTTAACTTACGCTAAAGCTAAGACGTCTGTCTAAAACTCACTATTTGCTTACACACTGAAATGAACTTGGGAGATTTTGTGTCATATTGCCCCCTGGTGAAACTTTTTGTACAATTTCTATTTCAAAACTTTACTTTTATTTTTATCACTGTTATTGCCATATTAATGTATTCTTGATGACTAAATGTAATTCTTTTAATATTAATAAACTTGTACTCATTTAAAGACAAAATCCTCATACTCTGTTAAACAGGAAAAGCTAGAATATTCTTAAGTTATTTTTTCTTAATCTCATCACTGAGATTTTCAGGCTAGACTTGCAATAGGCCTGGGTTCCAAACTCACAGTCACTTTCATACTTAAGGTCATATCCGTAATAAATTTCAAACTTACCGATATTTTTATATAATACTATCGCACATAGCATAACATTTAGTACCTCATTTACCAGACTACAATAAAATAGAAAGAATAAACAATTCTATTGAAGAAAACACAATTAAAGAGAACACTGTGTAAAGTATAAACTGAACTTTGGCAGGACATAAAACACTGAAGCTGTAATTCTGCATCCAAAATTAAGGTCATGCTAACTGCTTAGAGGAGGATTATGCGCTGCAGTAGGGATTACCTTGAATTCTACTCACTGCCTATAAAAGACTACTGCTAGGCTTTTAGTGACATTGACTCCATCAGAAATATTAAGGACAGATATTTCAGAAGTGCTTGGAATTCAGTACCTCTTATTTGGTCACCTGTGACAAATTCTTGAAGACTTCTTAAAGATGAGCAACTGCAATCACCTGTCACAAAAGGAAACAAGTAATTTTATGTATATATTTATATATAAATATGTAATATATATATACATAAAGCCATATAATTACACCAAGTTTACTTGAAAAGTAAAATAACTTTGTCATTTGACTAAATTCATTTTTTCCTCCATCTTAGATATTATTTTGATTTCCACCTAAAAACAGAAGCCACTGTGAAAAGTCATTTGGCACCAAGGTGGCAGTACTGTCATAGAAGAGGCAGAGTCTACTTCCTGAAGACCTTGCTTTAGACTCAGCTGCTGAGTGGGCAACTTGCCAGTCTAACAGATGGGCATGAGTAATGGCAGTAATGTGCCCTTGCCCGTGTCTGTGCAACTACTGCATTTGCCTAGGGAAAGGCTTTCATCCAAGATTGTCCAAACAGCTGTTCATTCTGAGTTCCTATCCACGTTGTTAAGAAGAGATGTCAACACTAATCCGTTTTCGAGCTATAATAATTATTTTTTAAAAGAAAATAAATGCAGCTTTATAGCTGGTAGAGTATGCACAGTGAAAAGTCAGTATGTTTACACAAGTACATCATCTTCATAAGGCTCTCAGCTCCATCTTTCAAATGAAAAAAAGAAAAAGAAAAGGCATGATTATGCATGATAAAACAAGGCAGCAAAGCTATTTCATCATGAATACATCCAAATACAAATAAGACCTGGTTTAGTGTGATACTACAGCTGGATCCCAGGATTTTTGTTTCTATGACCAAGTTTTATGGAACTCTGTTCCATACAACAGTTCTTAGAGGGATCATGTTCCTCTTTGAGTTTTCTCTTTCTGATAGCCTTTTCATAAAAATGCCACAGTTTTAGTGCAAAGGAGGCAAAAGAGGACACAATAATGAGACAGTGACAAACCATTAAGTACCTCGTACTGCTGTACCAAGCCTAATCCTACCTCCACTGCAGTGATGGCAAGTCTCAAAATCTGCTTTCTATGGTCTTCCACTTTGCTATTAAATCAGTACCTAAAATCCCACATCAGAAGATCAAAAGGCCAAAGCTTTTCCTACTGACTGTTTTTTTAACTGATGTGACACAGATGACTATAGATGATATAGATGTGACATCTATGACTAACATCATACAGATGACATGTTGGGCTGTGAACTTTCCAGATCTTGGTGCTTTCAGACAATCCATTCATACAGTTAGACAGCTGACTAATGACAGCTCTGAAGTTCCTGTCCCTGGTATCACCACTCTCTTGGCAACAGAAGCTGTCAGGCTTGCTGAATGGACTCCAACAGGGTCAGCTGAATGTGTGGATACATTCAAGCACTGTGTTATCCAGTAGTTGCTACATTATCTTTCCCATGTTCAGGTTCTGGTTTAGGTTGGAAATTAGGAGACGTTTCTTCTCAGAAAGAGCAGTCAGACATTGGAACGGGTTGCCCAGGGAGGTGGTAGAATCACCATCCCTGGGGTTGTTAATGGAAAGGTTGGACCTGTTGCTTGGGGACATGGTTTAGTGGGTGACATTGGTAGTAGGGTGATGGCTGGACCAGATGATCTTGGAGGTCTTTTTCAACCTTTATGATTTTATGATTCTATCTTTGGGTTGACAACAAAATGTAGGCTCTAGGGACTGACTTAGGACACTTAGCATGTGGAGTTGATATAAAAATGTTGATTTCTGAAAATTGGTGGGTTTCTCCTTTGGATTGCAGGACCTGTATAAAAACCCTTTCTAATTATGTGGACCTCATTTGCAATTATGTATCTCTACTACTTCTATCTTTTATACATTTTTATATATAACATTTTTCTTAGATGCTTGAAAAGGTGAAAATATCACTGAGTTAAGGACTAGAAATACATTGTAGACATTTTTCTGTACCTCAGTAATATTTTTTCTCCTAATTTGTACATATTTCCTTCCAGTAGTATTTATTCCCTCTGTTGAACCTGTGTTCTTTTTCATTTGCAAACCATATCTGATATGCAAAAAAGGTCCCATAGAGTTATTTTTCAAAGACGTATTGAAAAAAATAGCATGTTACAGTATGCTATGCTTCCAGATATGCTTCTAGCCCAGGTTCCAATCTAACCCTTCCTTCCTTCTAACGCTAATCTTCTAGGGGATAGTATATAATCTACCCTAAGAAGCAAAACAAAAAGAAGCATAAAAGTGACAGTATTTTCTGTGGTGTACTAGTGACAGTACATTTGCTACCAGTTGGATGATATGGGTTCCAATCTGCCCCAGTGCAATATAAATTATATTTCTTATAGTTTAATAGCCTACCAATAGCTTTTATGATGAGTATTTAAACAAAACAAAACAAAAAATCCTCTTCCAAAACCACATTACTAAATAAACTCACGCTAATAGGCAGGAACATTTCAGGTAAAAGAAAGAGGGACATACTTACAAGTTCCCTTTGTATCGATGTTAAATTGTTTGTTTCGTTAAACATTTGAATCCCAATGTATGATATAATCACATCATAAATTTTGATGTAATTAAACAGTGACCTTCCCTGGGAAACTAATGGACTTCTGGAAAACATCCCTCAATAAGATAAAAGATATGCTCCTTTCCCATTGAATTAATTCACATGGCCTTCATGGAATTTTCATACGATCACATTCCAGTTTGGACTGAAAACAAAAAAAAAAAGGTTTTTCATATGATATTACTACTTTAAAAAATCTTTAATGTGTGTAGAAAAGACCCAGGCAGATATCTGGAACACAATTCAGAAAATGATCGTACTCCTTTCTGCACGATGTCAAAACAGTCTTTGCCACCTATCATTTTTAATGTTCCTTGAAAACTTATTAAAGCATTTACAAATAAACTTTCCACATCAAAACCCAGGGTATCCTTTTAGTGTTTTGTTCTATTGTGAAAGCCACAGCGATTACAGATTAGTCTGGTAGATCTTTGGCTCCTGCCTCCCCAGTTTTCTAAAGGCAACACTTTCTATTGTAACTCATTATTGTTTGTTTCCTTGACAATCTTTCTCATCTAGCCTTCATGGCACAAATGACTACAGACCTGGCAGCATTAACAGATTTCTCATCAAAAAAAATCCACAGAACGTTTTGTTAATTCTAGCTATGTTGGTGTCAACACAAGCAGCAGAAAAAGAAGAAAAAAAAAAAAAAGTGGCAAGAAGAACTTTTTACTCTTCTGCTGCTTGAGGAAACGAAGTGCATAAGTACCTATATACACACCTGTAAATATTCCTCTATGGGTACATACCATGAAATATTCTGTGTTGTTCTTGGGGCAGCATAGTGCTAGGACTTTGCTCCACAAATCTCTGCTCCTTCATTCCTCCTAGCATGGCAGCGAGACTTTTTCACTGCTGAAATTGCTTCCTGTATTGAAATGCTGTTACTTCTAGGAAGGCAGAGTAATGTCTGATCCTCTAAATTTTATTCAGCTTGACTTAAAGGTGACTGAATAAAATCAATTAGACTAATTCAAAGTCTTCAAAGTGTCTTTTATGCCAAGTGAATCTTGTGATTGTACGTATAGTATTGTATCTTACAGTTTTGTGCATGCACAAGCAGAATCAAACATGTTTATACAGACAGTTTCACATATAGATTATTCTACACTCACACTACACAATTTTATTTTAGTTCCCAAAATGAAACCATGATGATCAGGAATTCTTGGGGGGTGGGGTGGGGGTAGGGGGAGGAGAAGGGATGATGAGTAATCTTTCAGGCATAAGAAAGGGCAAACAAAGAACTGTCATACATTGATTGATTTTATCCCAATATACCAATATAATCACTACTCCTTACTTTCATGTCTAAGAAAGAGAAAAGCTTCCTGCTTTTCATGAGCAGCCTGTTTTCAATCATTGAATCATAGAATGGCTTAGGTTGGAAAGGACCTTAAAGATTATCTAGCTCCAACCCCCCTGACATGGGCAGGGATGCCACCCACTAGATCAGGTCAATGCCAAACTCTTGGCTTGTTGATGTTAAGTGCTGAGTGCTGTGGCTATTGTTGAGAAGGTGGCCAATTCCCAATAATAACAGTACTTGATACCATTTTCAGGAGCCACAGGAAGCCTAATTCACTGCACTCCACTCTTCACTACTCTGCCTTTGCTCCATCTTTTTTTCTACCCTTCTGAGACAAGTTGATTGTTCCATATTGATTGTTCCTGCTCACTGTCAGAAGATGCTTCTGAGAAGGTATAAGCCAGCTCTGCTTGACAATGCAAGCTTGGATTCTAGGCACTGTGAAAGCACACACAGAAAGACAGACCTGTTTCTAAAATATACCATAAGGGAATACACAAAAACAAAGCATAAGAGAAAAGACATATTATGTATGGTTTGCAAGGGAAGAACTGAAGTACACTGCGATTTACTTGCTACGGGCAAAAGCAAATAATCACACCCTAGATTTCTTGAATCACTTTTGCCACAAGACCATTGTCTCTTAATGCCATTTGCTGCCATATGTTAAAAAGACTTACAGATATACAGGGGGTCTTCTGTAACAGCATCACTCTGACACTGCTGCAGGATTTTTGGTGAGGATGAACTTTACCTGGGTCTGTTCTACAGAGTAAGAATAGGGACTGAAGAAGGTAAGGAAAAAGAAAGGGGACAAGCGGAAAAGGGTTACAGATTACACATTTCTCTTAACCCCTACACACTGTGGGAGAAGCTAAAGTCCCTGTAGTGCATGTGGGGAAGTGGATGGGGAAGGCAGTGTGGGTTGCCCCTGCCATGGGAAAAGGCAAACCCACTCGTGGGATTGTCTTTGCCCAAGGACCAGGGTATACCTGGTGGGTAATGCAGAAAGATGGGGATATCAAGTGTGTGCCTCAAGGAGATTTAACACTGGGAGAAAATTAATCTATTATCCAAGTTATGTGTTTTAGGAGGACACTGCAGAACCAATGACAGGTCAACTTTGCAAGGAACCGGGCAAGTGCAACAGTGATGTGAGCTAAGCTGGTGCTGGTGTCAAGAAAACCAACTTCGCCTGCCCTGAGTGACCACTTTGACAGATGAAGCTGAAACCATCAACAGTTTTTATGAGCATTTTAGGAAAAGACCTATAGAATAAAGAGAAGTACAGACATAAAAATGCTTCAATGGACAGAAAACAATGGTGATGAGAACATCTATATACTAAACTGTACCCGATTGTGACACAAATGTTATGGAATAAGGGGTGGAAGTTGTGTTGGGTCTGTCTGAGCTGGAGTCACCTTTTCCTTGCAGCAGCCCGCACAGTATTTGGAGCATGTATTTGGAACATGCTCCAGCCTGGGCCTCATGTTTTGAAAAGGCAAATAATATCAGGCTTTTGATTTTGACCTAAAAACAATACACAAATAACATGCTACTATTTCTCTTGCTAGGCACTCAGAAAAATGAAGAGCAGAGATGCATAAGAAAAGTTACAAATTAGAGAATAAAGCACTTTTTTACTTCACTGTTTTACTTTTGCTAAAAGGATATTAGCAAAACATGAAATACAAGGTATTTTTTCAACTGAGTAATTTCAATAATATGTGTTTCACAACAAACACTTGTCATGGGACCTTTGTTTAAAAGTCAGCTGCATGTTAGATTAGGGGTGTTGGTAAGAAGGCAATTTTATACTCCATCTAGATAATGACATAACAGAGAAAAGATATTACTCTCATTTTCCAATTTCAATTTGGTGTTTATTAAGATGGATTTTTAAAAAGTAGATTTATTTCATTTCTTCTTTGTCTTTCATTGGAAGTAAAAATGTTTTTAATTGATCTGAACTGCATTCCAACACCTATTCAGATAGAACATTTAATTTACATCATGCATTTTCTTTGAGTTCCCTTTCCAGTTGTGTATACAATTAAATATTATGTTTTGAATGGCACAGAAAACAGGTGTAATATAGCATTCACATGTTACTTTTATGAAATAGTAATTCTGAAAACTTAATTGAAATTCTAACTACAACAGGCAGATGGTAACTTAAATCCATTTCACCTATTGTTTTGAAAAATGTTTTACTTGGGGGCTAATGAAGATATAAGTTCACTACTGACTGCAAAAGTTTTCATATGGTGCAATTAAAAATGTAATCCAAAATTCTTTAACAGTGTTTTAGATCAATCAGACTGTCTACTGGAATATGGAAAACCTGAAACTTAAATTTTTGTTAAGAATCATTATAGTAAAGCACATCTGGACTCTTGTACCCATTTTGCTAGGGGATCTCTCTTTTTGACAAAAAATCAGAGACTCTGATTTTTCAATAACACGCAAAGCATTGTTGAGACTAACTTTTTTTGAGACAACTGTTTGTTGGCTTTTACAAGATGCTGTTTTCAAAATAAAGAATGTTCCACTCAGCTCTAGTTTCTAGTATTCTTTTTAACTCCTCTGCTTCTTTAACGACGTTTTTGATAGTAACTTATGGAATGATACTAGTTGAGGTGTTTTTTTCTTTTTCTCTTTTATTTTTTTGATATGGTTTAAAAAGCAGTTATTTATGTTGCTCAGACCTTGAAATAGTTTTTTTTTTTTTTATGTTTATGCTAATGAAAAGATAGAACCTTCTATTAAAGTATCTACTACCTGCAATTTATACAGCACTGTAAGCCCTACAACATATTATCCCTGGAAGTTTATAAATCAGAATCCCCACTGAAATGCAAAATTCTTCTTAAAAATCAACAGCAAATTATAAATGAACAAGACAATGGTCTACTATGATGCTCGTGATGCAGCAGGCAGGTATTCAAACTCTCTTAAACCTATTGTCCAATCTAAACAAGAAATTCTATCAAAACCAGGGAGGAGTTTGACTTTGGATCAGTTTTAGACTTCTCATCTGAGTCCAATCTCTGTTGTCAAACTTAAAGAAAAAAATAAAATAAAATAAGCTGTTCCTGAAACAATGACCAAATGAATTCTTTGCTATTTATTTCACAAATTGTTCCTTTCAGTGAATCAGAGAATTTCATTCACTAGCATTCAAACCTAGATATGTCCTTCATCCCAGGTCTCTAGCTAAACCCCAAAATCCATGTAAGGTTTAAATGACTCATCTTTTGCAATGGTGTTCAAATCTAGCCATTTTTGTCTGGAGCAACAAGCAAGATCTTTCTTCAGAACTTACTTTGATAACTAAAAACTTCTCCTGATGCTTTTAGGCAGTATATTACATGTAGGAATTTATTCTAGGATAGTGTCTCATAGAAACATCTCATATGTGCTCTGAGAAGTAAAAATACAGTAACAACACAAACACTAGGCTTTCCTTACATTCCTTGATTTTTTAAAACACTCTGCATTCCTTATTACTTGTTTTTTCAACTAATTTTCAGGTTTATTTTATGGCACACTTATCATGTATGCGTGTGTGTGTGTGTATGTGCACAACCACATCTATACATCTGTACATATACAGCACAATATATACAAGGTACAATAGTATCTTGTTCAACAGAACTAATAAAGAAATTTAGGATTAAATTACATAAACTATAAGTGTAACATCTGACAAAAGCATTCACCCTCAAGCTTTTAAGACACGTTATTTATATAAAGGAGACTTTTGGACATAATAATGTTAATTTGTGAGACCATAACATTCAGTGCTGGGTTTCTTAACGTTATCCTGATGACACTCAACAACTGTGTTGATAAGAGTCAGCATGTAGCAGGAAAGGAACAAACTACTATTACCAAGGACTAGATCTGCAAGATTTGGATATTGGCTCACATTACAGTTTTCAAAGGTCATGGATTTAACACAGGATGAGTACACGGTATTACAGGTAGGTAGGAAATTAACAGACAAATTTTCCTGTAATTAAACAAATTAAATGTAACATATGTACATATGTACATAAATGAGCTTATCCTTTGCCCAAAACAATGTTCAGAAAAAATGATGTTCAGAAGAAAAAAAATTGACATCTTACTCCTTTTTAAATTATAAAAGAGGTAGCATTTTCCCTTCACTCTCATTGTTAATGCCTCAGCTTCATTTAACAAACTGGGCAAATTCAGCTTCCTTCACTTCAGCTTCCATATCTGAGACACAGATGATTTTTATCCCCAAGAGCTGACACTGAGGACTATGAGGTAATGACAATAATAGCTAACACCTTTTATCTTTATGAGGATTATAATCATATCCTCTACTTGTTTTGGAAAGTTTGCTTTTCACAAGAGAATTCTGAACCAAAACTGCTTCTCAACTCCTGGAAGAAGACTTGTAAATGCTTTCTCCTCTACACTCCCCCGAGACATAAGTGTATTCTGCTTTCCCTAAAAAAAATAGGCCATGTGGATTCTAAAGATGTTATAGGGTGTTCCAGTCAGGCACCTGGTACAGCAAATGAGAAGAGGACTACTGCAGTTTGCAAGTGCCTGGCACATTAGGCACAGTCAGCAAGGACTCCGCCAGAACAACTCAAAGTGCCTGGATACATACTGTGAGGTTGTCAACAGCCTGCCCAGGGTGTCCAAACAAAAATGATCTAAAGCAAAAGCATGTGTTTAACAGCTTTACCAGGGCTGTGATTCTTTTCAGGCAGATTATTCCTAACTTTCCAATAATTCTTTCCTCATTCATCTACACAAATCAATCAATCAATAAATAAATAAATAATTATCCATTTCCAAAATATTTTCTGCTTAGACCCATATGGTCTCTGAAAATAAACAGCAATTTCTTATTAATTTTCATTACATAGCCATGTAGTGAAGGCAGCTAGAAAATGGAGTATGTGTAGCTTTAGATTACAACGCAAATACTTATTTATCAAACACTATTTGGAAGAGATCACTACAAAGATATGGATAGGCTACTTGGATAATCTGGGTTTTAACCAGAACTGCTTTGTATGCACTACCTGTGTGCTTAATATGGCTCCATGGATTTCCCTTACTTCAAAGAGCGCTTAAAGTTGTGAAAATAAAGTCTGCAATTAAGAAAACAGGAAACTTTTTTCTTTCTTTCCTGTATCCTTTTTCTTCGTTCCCGTATCCTTTTTCTTCTTTTTTTTTTTTTTCTTTTAGGAAGGTATGCTCTTTGCATAGCTTCTAAGATGATGTACATAGTCTTTTCTAATAAGGGCTGTAAATTCTATCTAAAGCTCTACTGCAGTATCCTTTGGAAACTGAGTTTAAATGAGGGTTTCATCATGCTTGTGTAGTCATTTAGTCTTCAACTGAACACATTATTCTGGTTGTCCTCAATTAGTTTTCACACTCTAGAGTTCTGACCTTAAAAAGTTGTCTTTCTCTTCTAGTTATGAATACTAATGATGTAGCAAATATTTGGCCCTTCTATTTTCAAGAAAACGTTTCTAATGCTGAATTTTACATCCATAGTCTATAGCTTATTGCACATTATGCCCAACCAGATGGCCAGTGATTTTCTAATGATAACAACAGTTTCATACCTAGTTGAGATGCCTTGTGCTTTACTAGGCCCTGCCAACCGCATTGCCTCTGCCAAGAAATTTCAGAAAGGTCTCCAAGGCTTTTCAGCTCTAGCAGTTCATAAAGCCAATGTGAAAAATTAGTTTTGAGGACTAATGACCACATGTCCAAAAGATCAATCCTTCTCTTCTATTTCTTGTTACATGCATGTGATTTTATTTATATTGCATTATGAGAAACCACTACTGCTGGAATTTGGAGGGCAGTTGAGATCTATACATTTGACTTGCTCTTCAAAAAAAAAACAAGTTTGGGTTTCCCCAGACACATTCTCTTTTCCATAATTTCACCCGAGAAAAACATGGAAAAGTGGACATTTACCCTGGATTTCCAAATGTCCAACAGTTCAGATGGTATAACATTTGCATATCAAGAAACACCAGAGAAGTTTTCCATGCATTTGAGTGGCTCATGTGTTGACCTTTTGCATTTCGGATTTCAACCCAACATATTATGTGGCAATAGGTTGTTCACACTCAATACATCTTGGTATAAGGTACTGAAAATGCCCAGATTACTTGAATAGTACATGTATCAGACATCTAAAACACAAAGGTTTTGTAGAACCTTTGCTGAGCCCATAGTTTGCACATATTAGTAAACTTCTGACTTGAGACAAATCAGATTCACTGCAGGGTTTTTTTGTTTTGTTTTGTTTTGTTTTTTCTCCTTGAAGCAAAGGCATCTACAGCACAGAAGACACCTGTACTCATCAATCAGAAATAGGTGCGAGTCACCTAGACAAATAGAGATACGAACTTAGGGTTATGGGAAGTGGACTATGATTCTGTTGACTAAAAGCCCTTGACTGTGTAAAGAGCTTCACACGACAGGCTGAGATGTGGAGATATAAATGCTAGGGGAAATTAACTTCATTTTCTCAATTTGTGTGACACAGAACACACAAACATATTTATGTCCAGGAACTCACAGAAAGACATATAGATGCTCTAAGCTAACTTCTGGTAAACTCTGTTCAACCCATTTATCATTTGCCCTCGAACCCTGTAATTAACATGGATCAGCTGGGAATCAGTTCTCAACGGCCTCTGCATTAAATAACACATCCAACAGCATGAAATACACCTTGTTCATACTTTTGATAGCATGCATTAAAATTATGATGTAGAATATGTAGATTTATATCTAAATTCTTCTCTGATTATACCGTCAGTGAAATGCAGCTTTAAGTTCCCAAAGCATATGGTATATGTACTTTGAGTAACTGCCTTCTTAATAACGAACTTCTGCATGCTTGCACTTACAGCTTTATTTTTTGTGTGTGAGCTTAGAATGTGTAACAGCATAATGTGATAAAGATAACACAGTTAACGAAAACTTGCAAATTAGAATTATCTCATGCTTAATATAAAAAATACATGTGAATGTGAAGTATACTGGTGCTTATTTTGCCAAGGTTAAGTCAGCTTGAAAATCTAGAACATTTATACTTAGGTATCTAGAGATATGATAATTGCATATCTCTATATAATATATATATATTATATAATTTTATATTAGAGAGAGAGAGAGAGAGAGAGAGAGAGCATGCTATTATTATATATAGCATGCAATACAATGTAACTTATTTACCTGATATCATGTGAGGAAAAACATTCAATGCACCATAAATGCTCTTTTGCACATGCAGCTTTTTTCACTTCAATTTCCAAATTTACTTTTGGTTCTGATATTTTCCTCAGCATTCCGGATAGTTTCTTTGTAGGAAACTGTCCTCAGAATTCACAGATGCATGTAGGTATTCAATTTAATCACTTCTCCATTTTTTAGACCTATTTCTTCTGTGTATAAATAAAGCTTTTACAACTCAGAAGGCATTATTTTTAATCCTAATATATCGACTAAATTGATCCAAACAATTAAAAAAAAAAGAAAAAAAGGAAATGTAAATTGTAAATCAGAGCAAAGTCATAGTGATTTATCTAGACTAGTTAATCTAGAATGTTTGTTCATTATTTACTTTCATTGTACTTGCTTGTACTGACAATTTTTGCAATGGAATATTTGTATTTACCATGTTGGTTTATTTATGTATAAATAAAGAAAATCATATATTTTCACACAGAAAAGCATTAAATATGCAGCTGTTGTCTATAAGAAGTTTAATAAAGAAATGTTGACTGTTTTTGGAAGTAGAGCTTGCAACATATGTATAAAAAGTTAATTTTCTTTCTTAATCAGCCTCTATTGATGCTGGTTTGATTACCCATGATAGATTTTAATTAATATTTCTAGTATTAAAATTCTGCACTTTCCTATCTTACTCTGATGGGAGTTCAATAACGACAACAATTAAAAAAAAATAAAATCAAATTATGTTCATGGAAGATTAATATAGGTACCAAGTTAGGGACAGTAAACAGCTTAGAAATTATACTGCAGGAGTTAAAGCCATATGAAATGGGTTTTTGGTTCTTGGACCAATTTTCATTTTCATTAAGTAGAAATCACATCATTTTCCAAGTTGCTGAAAATGAAGTATGTAAGGAAATTGATTTGACATCAGTTATATCTGGTTTGCATTTGGAATATTTACATAACATTAGAAGAAAATAATACTTTGAAAAATTATTTTTGGTATTAATTAAATTTGTCCAGCAATAATATTCTGCTCCAGTTCATGTTATAGGGCTCTACGTAGCTGTGAATACTGACTTTGGTAGCTGTAAATCACCTTTTCTTTCTCTTAACAGAGTGCTATTCTATTAGCGATTTTTTAAAGGTCTGTTGGAATAACAAAACACCAAAATATTGGAATATCATTCCCTCAAAACGTTTAGGGATATAAAGGCTAGAGAAGAGAGGTTGTTTTGATAATCTGACATGACATAAAATCATATATATATATATGTGTATATATATATATGTATGTATGTATGTACATATATATATATGTTCTTTGTGCAGAAAATACTGCAGGCTAAAAAATGTACTAAGCACACCTGAAATGCATACATTAACTTATGCCACCATTTCTAAGACACCACTTTAAATTATTTAATCACCTATTCAGTCTTAACTTTGTTGCACAATATAATATTATGTTACACAATATAGCCTCTGAAATGCAAAAAAAGCACAAAGATTTGATTAACTGATGAAAACCATGAATAAACAAAGTAGTCTGGGCTACATAAACAATCCTGTGCTAATATTCAGGCAGTTCTGCATATCTTATGTTTTTTAGTCATTCAGACTCATTACAAAATACCAGCTGCGACATTATAAAGGGCTTTTTTGGCACACTAGATTTCTTTAACCACATTCTGGAAATATTTGATCGGCTCTGACCTTGCCTTCTTATACCTCCACTTTTGCATAATTTGGACACAAGAATGTAGAAAAACTGTGCCAGGTAGGATTCAAGGCAAAAGATAGCTGTGAGATTTACCTTCAGTAGATGCTTGTTAGAGCAAACCCAAAGTTGTTCTAACCTGGAACAAGAAATCAGAGCTCTAACTACATCCTGGATAAGTTCTCACGCTGCTGTAACCAGTGGAAAAAAAAAAAAAAAAAAAAAAAAAAGGTCTATTAACCCAAACAGACCACAATGACTTATTTTGAGTATTAAATACAATTAATACAATGAGTATTAAAAAGGGTAACTAGATACTGTTGTGACTGATGTATGATAAACCGTAAAAGAGACAGCACGGTGTTACTGGAGCACATTTGCAACAAATTAAATAATCATCTGCAGCATTGCCAGTAGAACAAAGAAACAGAATTGCCTAAAACACAAGGAACAGATACAGATAATGATAAACGGGAATAAAGAGAGAGAGAGATAATTCATAGGGATCTTCATGACTGAATTAAGCTGCTTGAAATACAGTGCCAGCAATCTTGAAGTGAACAGGATGAGTACATTTTTTGTTAGTGATTTGGTTTTCATATATTAGCCAGCCAACCCACACTTGCTGTCATTTCAGAATAAATGAAAGTAGGCAGCCAAATCTATCACTCACACTTGCTCTAACTCTGAAACAAATGACAGGTTTCATTAGGCTACAAAGAAAATTGCAATCAAAATGTTGGAATATTTTTTACTGAATAAATATAAATTGCTGGAGCATGTGTGCAAAAATATGAACTTATGGCATACATCATAAGAATTTCAAAGTATTCACGCACCATGTTCATAGAACAGGAAGAGATTTGCTTGTCACTGTTCTGCAGTGGAAGACTTACTATTCTGCAACACTCACTGCTTCTGTCTGCCCACTGCCATGCACTGCAGTGATGATATTGCCAGTCATCATCTTCGTATGTTGATTAATCCTTAATCAAAGCCAATATGTGCATCTTCAATGCAATCCTCATACCATCACCACCATGACTCAGAACCAAATAACTGATTATTAAAAATAATTTTTGAATATTACTTATACAAATTACATCTACATGTATTTATTACACCTATATGTATTTAAATAAAATAATACAGTTTATAATTTATAAATCATTTTAATAAAATAATAAAAATAAATAATAATGTATATGAAAAAATAAATAAGAAAATTTTCTAACACAAAGTTTTGTATTTCCATCACTTTAAGTAGCTGTTTTGAAATACACTGTAGAGGTCCAGTATTTCATGGCTTGAACTGGAATAACAAGCATGTAAAGTAACATTTGTTCAAGATATGCCAAAAGGAATTTTTTAAAATGTACTTCTGTATCTAAGCAAAATAACACACCACTTTTAGAAGAGGACAAATAGATTTTACAAAGCTGCTTCTGATCATGATGTGTTTCATGTTCTGCCAAATGACTGCCATACACATGTGAAAGAATGAAAAAAAAAATCCTTCTTCAGCAAAAGAATTCAAAAAATCTCACTCTCTAGAAAACGATCAATGTCATTATAAAATGTCATTTTAAGGTGAGGAGAAGGTTAACTCTATACTCTGCTTAACACAGCTGAGGTTTTCACAACCTTTTTTAGTGTTTCATACCTCTTAAATCACCAACTACCACTGAGTACAAAATTCTCACTATCTGCAATTTTTCTTTGTATCCAGAAGAAACAGTAAAAATTCACTGAAATAAATATGATAGTTAAGTTAGTGCATTATTATACACTGCATGGAATAACTTGTTTGTGGCTACTTCTAATCTCCTAATATTTGGTATTCAGTTACAGTGATATAAAATTCTCATCAAAATTTTGCCAATATATCTAGACACAATTTCTCCTGAATTTTAAGGACATCCATATCAAATCCATTCAAATCTAAATCTGAAACATCGATCTGTTTCTAATTAAAAATATATAACTGTTTACATTTTTATGGATAAATAATGAATAAATACATATTTTTTCTGGATAAATAAATAAATAATGGCTCATCTTGAATGGATATTACATGTTGGAGAATTAAGTTTTAATTAAAACAGAAGGAAGGATCTCCTGCTTGTTTTATGCATAACATCCATTATACACGTATTATAGAGAGCTTGACTGGAAATAAAGATATTACCATAAAATGCAAAAAGCACCGTAAATCCTTTTCTTCTGACTTAGACATTCTCCTGAAATATTCTACTGAAGAATCATAACAGGAAGACATTGGGCACAATCACAGCAGTGTCATCACAGGCATATGCCAACATTTTGGTCAAAGTCAGCCTTCAGTACCTTCAGTCAGCTTCAGTAAGCACAAGAATAGAAAGGTCTGGATAGGAAAGCTATTTTAAGGTTCTAGGTACGTCATCTGAGGCATTGAGCTGAGCTTTTGTTGTACAACTCGGATTTTCTTAAGTAGACCACAAGAATTTCTGAAAATCAACTCCAGATGGATTTGTTGTAATGACAAGACATCCCCAAATGTAGCAACATTGGCAGTCAACTCAGTTCCCACATCTCCCACAAAATCCCAGTTAGGAATAAAAGGATTACTGGGAAAAGGATTACAGTGCCTACATTTCACTAACTTAGGGATACCTATATCAATACATCGCAGAAAAAAAAATGCAGAAATGTTTAAAAAATTAAAATGAAAAGATTTGTAGCATGTAAGTCATCGGAACACTATGGCTAGTCAGGTCTCTGTGCTCTACCTACTAGCTATGGTAAGGAAAACGGGAGCCTGCACCCATGATTGCTTGTGAGGCCAACAACAAAGGTAGGATGCTTAACCGCACGCTACAGAAACTCTAATACACTGGTGAAAAAAGGAGTTGGAATCAGACCCTCTTAATTCAGCGTTCCCTCACAGGAAAACCTGTACCAAATAAAAGTATAATTTGCTGTCAACAGACAGCACTCATTTCTGCAGCTTCTGCTCTGTATTGTGAAATCTTGCCGGGGCTCCATGACCTACACTCTACCAAGGCCTACCGGGATCTCTGGGAGGCCACTGATCACGTGACACGTTTTCTTTGCTTCCAGCACACGCTGCCCTCCAGCCTGTACTCTTGCTTTTGCCATGAACTTCTACCCCTATCTTGCCAAAAATGAGAAGAAAGGTTGTGAGACTTCTCCTGTCCTGCAAATGTGACTATTATGTAGGGGAGTTGTTGCTGTTACCTTGAGTGCAGGAATGCATGAAGCAGAGTATAAAATAACACGTTTGGTTATACACAACCCAACTAGCAGTTATGTAGCTTTTACAAATCACTTTCCATCTATAGATCATGTGACATTTTACAGAAAAGGTTATGTTTATTCTCTCTTTACAGATGGAGAAAAAAAAATGTACAAAGGGTTTTTAAGGACCAAAATATAGTTTAAAGAAGAACCAGAACAGAAGTTAGACCTTGACTACCTAACCTATGTCCTGGAGACCAAGTAACTATTCCTGCAATTTCTAGACAAGCCAGTTTTGATGAGATGTTGAGTAAGAGTTACTGGTTTTGTTTTTCAGGTTAACTAAACAGTATTTTGAGATGACGGCATTTTTGCATTGCCCTACACAGAATGTAAAAAATCAGTTTTTGCCAAAACAAATTGTAATACCATAATGAAATATTGTGTGTCTCAGTTCCTTCAAACTGTAAGTTGCCTAGATACTGCAGTAAGTAACACATACTCAGAAAAGTTTCAGTAATTACAAATTATAGTGTTAATTTCATATAGACAATATGAATGATGTTGAAAACAAAAATGGCTGAATTTTTGTAAGTTTGAAAATGCATCTACTGTCAAAAGCTGGACACAAGAGGTACATAGAAAAATGAAGAAGAAGACATATTTTAACTTTAAGATAAGAAATACAGATTTCTATTCAATAGCTAGCAAGATGTTTGTGTTCAGTAAGAGCTATCCTAAAGATGTTGTCAAATCAGGAGAAAACTAAGCAGTTCTCATTCTGTCATAATACATTAATGCTGATGTTACAGCATGCATAAAGAGTAGAGGTAGATTTGAGTCTAAGAAGAGTAGTAGGTTTCATACATATTTCAGAATTGGCGGTGGCAACTGTATTTGAAATAAAATATAAAGCAAAAGTGTCAAATAAAGTTCAAGAATTAGCCAAGAAATACAGCAATACATGATGTTGAACTGAATGTAACTGGGATTTAACAACTGCATGGAATGTAATTTTTTGACTGAGGAAAAAATTGAGACTTTGAAAATCATTTAGAAACATCAATTCTCAGATGCAAATAAAGGTATTGTGAAAAGTTTTAATTTGATCTACCTTTTCTTAGATTTTTATTTAATAACAGATCAATTATAATACTAAAAGAGAAAAAAAAACTGTAGGAAATGATTGCACACTAAAGCAGCTCTTAAAAGACCCTTTATGATTTATTGCTGGGAAATCATATAGAAACTGTGAGATGGATGCTGAAGTGCTCTTGATCAGTTTGGTATGGTTCACTTCATAACTGGCATTGTAAACAAGTATGTAGGTGGTTAAAAATGGTGCTGAAAAACTGTCAGAGTATTGATCTTCCTTATGTTATGAGCTGTACCTGAATTATAAACCACAGTCCAGCAGGTGACAAATGACATATGCCTGATCGCTCTATAAGTCTGTCATTTTTTAATTTGTGTGTCATAAGTCAAGTTCTTCCCTTAGCTATGCAGTGGAATTCATGTTACCTTAAAACAGAAGGTAAAGGAAAGTCAAATGTAGCAAAACACTATGTAGTTTAAAAGTTTTTGACTTGGGACAATGAAAGGCAAGAAAAATATTCCTAAATTCATGTGTCAATCTTTCTCACTAGAACTGATTCCAATTCTCATTTAATTCCAGACACATTCAAAACTAGAAGTATGCATGTGCTTTATACCCTACAAGTAAATATTTCTTGCTTAAAGGATTTTACAAGAGAATTAATTCTGTTGCATGCATGAAATTGTCAGCAAACTTAGTTTTATACAGCATGTCTGGTGTGTCATTTGTAAACGTCATTCTCAAAACCCTTTCTTCCACTGTGTTAATGAAAGTAAGATCTGTGTGCTGAAAGCAGACACAAATTTAAGAGCTTTCTTGAATGGCACTTTTAGCAGTGCCCTTCATGTAAATGATTAAATGCTAATTTTATTGCTACTGTATTGCTACATTCTTTCTTACTGAGTTCTGTAAGATTTCACACATTATGGCAAAATTAGCTATACATCATTATTTCTATTATAACATAATCCATGAGCAACTCAAGTTTAAGAACTCTGAACTATGGAGAATCTTAATACAGAGGGCAGGAACTTCAAGCTATTGCACCTGTTTGAATTTTCCATTATAAAGAACCCACATGATGTTCTCCAGTTAGTATTTGAGGAAAAAAATGTATGTAGGAACTTTGTTTCATAATGCTAGTTTTTCTTTGATAGACTTATTTAACTACATGTTAATTCTTTAAATTTGCAAAAAGTTTTTTTTAAAAAAGAACAAATGATAGATCATGTAGAACAAATAACAAATTTATCTTGATTATTCTATCCAACAAGTTCTTCATCTGAAATATTACAAAAAGAGAAAGTGCTATCATTAAACAGATTTGAAAAACAAGCTGTATGTAATTTGTCAAAGCTTTGAAAGGCTTTTAAAGAAGAGAACAGAAAATAATGAAATACCAACAAACAAAATGCTTTGATACTACACATATTTGCAAACAAATAAGATATAAAGCTTTCAAGTAATTCTCTGTCTTATCATTCCACCTTTCCTATCATATAGTCTCAATAATTCTCCTCCATCTTCTCTGAATATTTTCATTCTTTAAATATATTTCTCAAAAAAGTTAAGTTTTTCACTTAGAAAGCAGCTTAATAACTGTTTTCTTCAATTAAGTAAGATTAATTTTTAGAAGACATTAACAGAAGTTTACATTTTGATTTACAGATTATCACCTTTTAGAATCAAATGGAAAAAAAAAAAGGAGAAAAAAAAAAAAAAAGAGGAGAAAAGTTCAGAGATAAGATTTTCAGAGATAATCTATAAAGTCTCAAGGGAGACCTTATAGTGGTCATCCAGTACCTACAGGGGCCTACAAGAACATTGGGGAGGGTCTCTTTATCAGGGATTGTAGTTATAGGACAAGGAATAATGGCTTTAAACTAAAACAGGGGAGATTTACATTAGATATAATGAAATTCTTTACTCGCAGGGTGGTGAGGCACTGGCACAGGTTGCCCAGAGAAGTTGAGGATGCCCCATCTCTGGAGGTGTTCAAAGGCTGGATGTGGCTTTGGGCAACTTGGTCTAGTGGGAGGTGCCCCTGTTCATGGTTTTGAACTGGATGATCTCTGATGTTCCTTCCAACCCAAATCCTTCTATGATTGTATGAATTCATTTATTCTCAACATCCACAACCTGATTTTTACTGCTCCTCTGTCATTTTACTCATCATGTATTGGTAAGTTGCAGTATGATCCATAAAGGGCAGTAAAATAGATTTAATTATTTATCCAGGAAAATCTTTTCACATGAATTTATATTGCTAGGCATAGGAATTATGAAGGTTATATGAGTGCCTTAATTTAATATTGTTGGTTTTATAAAAGCTGTCAAAAACTATAGACTATAGAACATAATACTTTGATATAATTCCTTTGCTTTTGGTATAGACAATTGTTTTCCATTCCTGCAAATTCTCTCCCTCTCTCTTTTTTTTTTTTTTTTTGTCTTTTTGTGCATATGTGTGTGTGTGATTTTTTTGTTGTTTTTAAATCTGTGATGCAGCAATATAAGCCTTCTCTGTCACATGAGCAGTGGTGTGGGTATTTCACCTCATGCTCTGTACTTTATTGCCAAATAATAATTAGCATGACTAATGAATCTAGTATATCTCACATGTCCAAAATACACTAAGAGCATGTTAAAATGAAAAGTAGCTTAGACACTCAGATATTACAAAATTTGAGTACTGAATTCTTCCATTTGTACATTAATGTATGATAGTCTTTAATTTATCTTTTTTTTTTCCAGTACAACTTCTATCAGTGGCTAATTTTTAAAGAACAGTTCCTAATTATGCTTTTTTTTATTGCCAATGTTATACGCATAATATAAGACTTATTTATTGCCTGCTGTTCAATTGTTCAATCTGCTCTAAATGTAGAATTAAGCTCCTTTTTTTTTTTTTTTTTTTAAATGTGGAATTATACTATGCTTATTTCAAAAACTTCACGGGCTATAGGAAAATAAGGGCACATTCTGCCTATATTCTCCATCATTTAGATTTTCGTACCTGCCATAACCTGTCACAGTTTCAAGTTTAAACTTTGCTCCAGGACAGGGCAGGATCCAAGAGCTGCTGTGCCATGTCACCTAAAGTACCCAGCACTGTATGTGTGTTCTGAGTTTCCTTAATAAAAGACAAGACTGAATCTCTCAGAAAACACAGTTCTTGGTATATTTTATTTTATTTTTTAAGTAGTGTTACCTTTTCACTTCTACTCCCAGAATCGGTATGCTCCACAGATTACAAAGTGCCACCATCACCAACTATGACAGAAAGACGTGTATACTTGAAAATCCCACCTCCCAGAATAGAATGCTCTGCTCATCAGGCTAATGTTGCAGTATTCCCTTCTGCACATCAAGATTAATAGTGCCAGAAATAAAGTTTTGCAAGAAGCCTGCTAGGAAGTCCATTAGTCTTTACCGATGTCCACCAAGACTTGGACGATAATGGAATAGTAACCTATGTGGCTTACGTAGTGATGGCTACCTCTGTGGAAGCTTCATCAATTCATACTATTTAAAGGAGGAGAATTTAGAAGATGGTTTAGGAGACTTTGATCACCTCTTTTCCTGAAAGTGAATTTGCCTATCTTACACTGGCTAGTCACTGATCTTTGGGAGACATGGGTTGTAAAGCTTTATAGGAAGAGAGCTACTCTCCTAGACATTGATTCTTGGACTAGGAACCAGGACACGAACAAATACTTTGAAATTAAACTAGAGAATCCTACTCATTTTCATTCTATTTTGGTTTGATGAATTTTTAATTCTTTGTAGATGCACAACATTCACGGGAGAACTACTAGTGTATAGATCCACGTGAAAAGGATGCTCTTGAAAAAGGTAGAAATTTAAGGAAATTTTATACCAAAATTAGTCATTCTGAGTGAAAGGAAGGGCATGATCACTTATTAAAAGGAGAAAATTGCATCCTGTGACTCCCACATAGTGGGAGGCTCTTAAATCATCTTAGAGCTTAATCTATACTTTGGATAGGATATCTGCTCAAGTAAAGAGGTCTGATCTGGCCATATTTATGTTGTGTTCAGGAACTTGGTTGTCCAAGATAGACTGATTCTACTTTGTGACATTTAATTTTGTTCACATCAAGTAAGCAGGTTCAGCATCTAACTTATTGTGGCCTGCGTTGCAGAGTAGGTGACTGAAAGAGAAGTGGTACAACACACAGCACTGCACCACAGAAATCCTCTTGTAAAGACATTCCAGAGTGTTATCAGTTAAGCCAATTCAAATATTTCTCATGTACAGTAGTATTTGCTGGACAGAGCTCTGAGTAGGTGTTGAGTAATAATAATTCTTCATCTTAACTTCAATAATGCTTGGAAATTCACTGGAAATTGTGATGTATTGTATTGAGTGAGGGAGTACTAGGCTTTAATCTGACTACAGGCAATTCAATTTTTGGATGATTTGTACACAGTATTTACACAATTGCTTCTCCTTTTCACTTGCACTCATAGTAAGCAATACTGACAAAATTATCTACATTTATTCTGAAAGATTTCAAGTTATAGTTTCAGTACGACTGATCTCTATCAACAACTAATTTATCACAATCATTCAGAAATTGTAAGATGAGAGTACAGAGGTGAAGGTTATTTGACCTCACTTAACCAAAACAGAAATGTAACTTGAGTACCTCATTTGATCTTCTAAATCAATAGATAAGAAGCATATTGCTTTATCAGCAGAGACTTCTCATCAATACTAAATGTCTTCTGTTTACTTTCCCTTATCTCTTCACACTACAAAATTTTAATGACAAAACTTGATTATTTTGGCAAAAGTAAGCTTAGAGTGATTTTTGAAAGAACTACAAGCATCAAAGCAATAAGCTACCACAGTTGTTAACCTTTGTAATTGTATAAATAAAGCTAAATTGAGTGGTTTGCAAATGGTTTCATTTCCAGGCATTTATAGATTGGAAATAAAAACATTTCCTTTCCATGTATCTCAAGCCTCAAATTAAATATCTGCATACTCAAAGAGAAGTATGCAAGAATTCCTCAACTGACAGGGATAACAAGTATATCACCTGGGGGAGACGGGGTGGGTGGGAATGAGTAGATGTTCAATATCTGGTTAAAGCGTTTCTAACAATATATTTGATATAAACATCACCATTTATCCATATACAGTTATGACTAAATAAATCCAAATATGTACTAGTTATGTATTTAAAACAGATTAGCTGAAACAAGACAATCAATCCATGAGTTACTGTTCTTCAGGGAGATTTCCTATTCTTCCTTGGAGCTTAAGAAGATTGTACTTCTAGGAAGGTTACTCTTATTCACCCTTAAAAGCCAAACAGCCAGTCCAGGTAGGGCAGCAGTATGACTTTGTTTCCCTTTTGCCTTGAAAGATGGCCTAGCTAGTACCACAGGGGAATTCACAAAGCTGGGGCTGTAATTTTGGCAAATTACAAATTAGGAGAAAAACCTGTTTGCAGGCCCTACAATCTATCACTTATTCTGTAATGTTTGACAGTCAATCCTGCTAATGATCTGATCATACAGCAAACAGATCTCTACTTCTCATAGCAATAATTTAGAATTTGTTAGAATTTCCCTTACTGCTGCATTGTATCTAGCTTCTCCTAGAAACAAGTTACATTAGAGTAGCTTGCATTTTTTGTAATCATAAACTGCAACTGTCTCAGTTTGAGAAGTCACAAGAACGTAAGAAAGCCCTGAAGACCTAATTAGCTCCTTATCTTTCCACAGGTAGTTAACAACAAACAGATATCAAGAAGAAGTACAGCAAACATTGTCCTCTCAATTGCACTTCTACTTTCCAACAGCTTGTAACCTCTGTTACGTCACCCTGCAGCTGTCTCCTTTCCAAGTAGAAAAACCTTATCTTCAGCTTTTCTGTAACTTTCTCCTATCTTTTATATTACTTCTACTTCAGCAGGAAAAACAATGGGATAGCAAGGGGGTGAGGGAACCAGGACCGTGCAGAATGCTCAATAACGTAATGAATACTCAGCAATATGGCATAGCCATAGGCTTTTTCTTTTTTTCTTTTCTTTTTACATTCCTACTAACTCATATTATTAGTATTTTAACTACTACTAAGAAATGAACTTTGTTCTGGTATTGTCACAAAACTATCAGTTATAAGCCCAAATGTTAGAATAACGTCCATCACTTTATTTTTTTATTTTATTTTATTTTTGTTCCAAACCAAGATGACCCTGGTTAGATTTATACATTTTGAAGTAAACAATTAAACACTTTGGAAAGTCAGTCAATTAAAAACAGAGAACAAGGACTTTTGTTATCGGAGTCTGAAATAGCCCAAACTGGATTTATTAAGCATAGCCTGTCAAGTGTTTTTTTTGTTTGTTTGTTTTTGTTTGTTTGCTTGTTTTTTAGATTTGACCTCTACTTAGATGTTATTAACACTAAATGCAGGATCCAGAGCAGTTCTTTAATATGCGATTTAGAGTCAGTGCTGAACCATTTTGGAATTCTTCCATAGAATTCCATCAGCAATAAGCTAAGGGCTTTCACAGATTGCTTTAATTAGACACTTGAGGCCTAATTTTCTAAGGAGTACTCCACAACTGACTGTACATTCTGAATTACTGGTTATTCACTTTCCTATGTCCTTAACAAGGGACTTATTTGTTCTCTTCAGAAATGATGTTCTCAGCAGCAGAGGTCATAATCTCAAAAGAAAAAGCATTCCCACAAGTTAATCACCTTTGATTAGAAACAGTCAAATGGCCTATTCACTCCTAATTTTGAACTCCTAATTCACTATGGGAGTTCTGCCACCTAAATGTGTAATAGGTACTTTCCGTCCAAGTAGAGCACTGAAGTCATTTTCTTCAACAATGACATTTCTTCAGAGAACAAATATTATATATAATTTTCCATACTTTATCATTATTATTTTCTTGAAGGCAGAGTTTTCTAAAAATTTGTTTTTCAGGCACTTAGTTTTCTTATAACTTCCTCAGAATTCTGTTTTGTAAATGGATTTTATTCTCACTAGCTTATTATCTGTGCCATAGTTCTCACTGGTGTGATCTGGATTGCACTATTCACCCAATATGTTACAGATAATGGCAGTTTAAATTGAGTAAGATGGTACTACAGGACTATTACCAGATTTAGGTGATAAAGGTGGAAACTTATTGTGTTTTACATCCAAGACAACAAAGCATACTGGATCAACCTTTTTTCATCCCAGGTATTACGAACTGGTTAGAAACAAGGCAATCAGCGTGCTCCTACTCTATTCTTAAATAATTTCTGTATGTGAGACACTGAGATGTTTTGTAGTGAAGGTAATTATAAAATGACACTATAGTAGAAGAGGAATTAGGAAGACTGAAGGCTTGCATGAACTATTCATATGCTTGACTGCTAAGCTTCTCTTCAAAACAAGAACCGATTGGCTTTAAAAAGGAAAATGACAGAGCTGAAGGCAGGATGACATACAGCTGTGTTAAAATTTTATCTTGATACCTGAACACTATGAAGATACGGGAAATTATTTTTTACTAAACATTCGCTGCTATTCAGTCATCTTCTTTCATGTGCCATCTATGTTCTGCCTTGCTACCACAAACTATACCATCTTAATGCTAAACCACCCCACATCTCCATATTCCTGCTATCCAGGGTTCAATTGTATATCATGACCTTCATCGTTCCCCTTTTTACATTATTAAGTTGAAAAAAGAAACAGTAAATTGACCAAATTCTTCAGATTATTCTCTGCATCTTCTGGTACACTTTTCTGCAGAGTAGATGTAAAAATAACAATTAAAAAAAAAAAAAAAAAAAAGCCATGCAGAGCTTGCATGCTATGAGCTGCAGACTGAGCACCAATTTTGTCTTTCATATGCATAGACATAACCTAATAGGGAAGATGTCTTTGTCTTTGGCACATTCATCTGTGCCATAAATTGGAAGGAATATCTCATACTCTGCTTCTAGAAATAGACAGTTATGCAGTTTGTCTCTCAATGTTCAAAAAGAGAATTATGCCTTCTGAACACAGTAGCTCTGGCCCTTCAGTGAGTGTAGAAGCATAATTTTGTAAGAAAGTTTACTGATCTCAAAGCTCATTACACATGCTGCATGCATTATGTCCTTGTTTCTTATAGCAGGCTTTCATTAACCTTATATTATTTGAATAAATATTTCATACTCATTATGCAGTTGATTCTACCTCTCATTTCATTTTTCAACCAGCGCAGCCTTATTTAAACTATATTTGTTTAAAAATAACCAATTTTCAGATGTGCCAAGGGATGCTTCTCTCATTAAAAAGTCTATGTTTCATCTTATCTATACATCAAGTCTTATGTAAAGGCAAGGGTTAACAAATATCCACAGAAATAGTCATTTTCCATGGGTGGAAGTAGAATCAGTTGTTTGTAGAAGATGATTCCAGCAACCAGAAAATAAATGTAATGTCTCATCTAAATGTCTGCTTAGTCTTTCTGAAAAACAAGTATTAAATTTAAAAATACATGGACTTAAATTTGTCTAAAGCATAACGTAATGACACTAAAAATATGAAAAAGAGAACAGTCCCTGGAAAATGCTGGCAGCCATTTACTGAAATATGAATTCTCCTGAAATGAATTGAGATAAAGACAGTTTAACAGGACAGAACAGGAAAGAAACATAACAACAATAACTAAAGAACAACTGATGCACAACGTAATTGCTCACTGTTGACTAATACCCAGTCCATTCCTAAGCAGCCCCTCTGCCAATTCCCCCAGCTTTACTGTTGAACATGCCAACATGTTCAACATGGTGTGGGACATCCATTTGATTTGGGCAGCCTGGGCCAGCTGTGCTGGCTGGGTCCCCTTCCAGCTCCTGGTGTACCCCCAGCCCACTCGCTGGAAGGAGCTGGAGTGCGAGGAGCTGGAAAGGCCTTGGCTCTGTGTGAACACTGCTCTGCAACAACTAAAAAATGTGTGTTACTAACATTATTTTCATCCTAAATTCAAAACACGGCACCATATCAGATACTAGGAAGAAAATTAACTCTATCCTAGTTCAAACCAGGACAGCCTGGTCCTTTGGAAGGGCAAAGTGGCTTCAGACAAAGTAACTTTGAATAAACTAAGTTTAAGAAGTAATTTTGGCTTATAGAAACAGAAAGAATAATAAAATACACTGCTACATACATTGCTTATTTAGGTCTCTGATTCTAATTTGGCAACAAGTGCTAGCGGGTACTTTACTGTGATACTCTAACCTGATTCTGCAACTCAATTGCCATAACACAGGGACAGCAACACCACCTCAAGTCATGTAGCCTACATTTCAAATAAATGAATGAGTGCTTGTGTAATATTCAACTACTGTAAGGGAATAAGAAATCCAAAAGTCCACAGAGAAACATATGATACCTTCCTCAAGTGGGATTTGAATGAATTTAGCAAATAAAGCACCAGACCACTTTTAATGAAAAATTTTAAATTAATATTATTTGTGTACTGAATGAGATTTGAGACTATTTTTTAGGAAAACAAGCACAAGTCCTTGTAATTAAACCCTATATCATAACATGTGTGCACCTCCACTGAAGTTGCATGTGAAACCCAACTGTTAATCTCCTAATTCTTGGCCTTGCAACATTAACAATTCTACTGTAATATTTTTCAAACTAGCAGATTAACCTCTGCTCCTCTACCACCCCAGCAATTCTCTCATGATATTTTTAAACACTCGGATTACGGATCAGGACTTTTTACTCTACCATATATGTCTTCCTTTTCTGTTTAGAGAGACGGTACACAAAGAATGCAATGATTATGCCAGTTGGAATAGATATGAAACAGATCATCTGCCATTGTACAAGCACTTATCATTTACTCAAAGTAGGGGGTAGGAGCAGACTTTTCTCTTAAAAGAATATGTCAAAGCTGATCAAAAACAAACCTACACAAAGAATAAAATTTTATATGTGAGATTTGATCTAATCAGTTCACTCTACTTGCACTCTCTCTCCTTCAGGAATTCAGTTTTTAACCTAGTATCAGAGAGCAAATCCTTTCATGTCAATTAATTCCTATGTGCCTATTAGATACATTGTAATAGTGGGTATTTGTTTTTTGCAACCATAGTGATGAAATGTGTTTTTTGGCTAAAGTCTTAAGAACTCTAAGCAAGTATCTGCCTTTGTTTAATTTCAGAAAATCTGAACAGTCATCTAACACCAAATAATAGGGATTTGGGGAATAGAACTTCAAAATAAGTTTTGCAACATTTTTCAGACACCAGTCTACCAATGTGATTTTTCAATTAATTGAAAAATATATACATGTATTACAAAATATGCAAAGATAAGACAAATCTGATTATCTTACTGGTTCTTTATTTAGTGCTGTATTGTGGGTGAATTTTCTTTGAAATACTTCAGATACTTATTCTTGAAGACGTTTTATTTCTGTTAACTGCTTAAGGTCCTACATTTATAACTTTTAGATCTGTTTTATCAAAGGCTAACAGAAATTACCAGATAAATCTTTGTTACTTGATTTTAAACTATAAATGCTTAAGGGAACTTAAGAGTTGGAGTGTTTGTTCCTACTTGACAATCCAGAGCTCACGATCCATCAAAGTCAATAAGACTCTATTAGCTCAGTTGGTCAGGCTCATAATGAATGGCAGATGCTGTATAGATCAACATTGAAAAGATGATATCACTCAAGAAGGACTGCCAAAGATTCCCAGCATCTTTGTATTGATTTATATAGAAGAAAACATAAGCATTGTTTATTTTAAGGCTGTTTAAGAATGTAATATGCCACAACTCTATACTGAAAAACATATAAATGGAACAATCTATACCTGATGCCAAAGTTACTAAAGCATAGACTGAATTCACTTGGAAAAGTCTTTTCACTCTAGTCCAAATGTAAAAACAAATGAACAAACAAACAAACAAAAAAGAAAGAAAGAAAGAAAACTAACATTCAACAACAACAACAAAAATCACCGTCCTACTCTAGCATGATTTAAAATGCTTGGGGTACAGAAATTGTAATCACAGTATCAACTAGAGACATCGTGGCAGATGCAGGTTCCTTTAATTCAGTGATTTACTTTTCAGTGATCTGTATTATTTCCACTCCTTAAAAAATTTAACATCTACCTCTTCTTGCAAAGTTATGGGAACAATTTAAGCATTTTCTATAGTACACAGAATAATCGAGCTTTCAAGAGAATTCGCAACAAAGCAGAAACTCTAAAGGGATACAATTCTATTCTAGTTTATTCATTCAATACTTGTTTTACAAAGTCTCTTACATACATGAAACCACACAAAATAGAACAGTATGGTTCAGAATGAAATACAAATACACTTAGCGTCTTCTCACTGGATTAAATCCAGTTGACTAAAACAATGGAATAGCTCTTGATTTATAAAAATGTGACTGAAAATAGAACATATTTCTTTCATTATCAAAAGAATAATTCCCTCCAAAAAAAGCAAATGAAAAAAAAAAAAAATCCCTCCTTTTCTCCAACTGCTATGCATAATCCAGTAAAATTATCCTGACAACACTTCTCAGCTGAGTTTTTAAATGAAGTATTTTAAAGGTGTTGGGTATCCTTATTTTTACATGGTCTTAGCAGTCAGGAATTAGAGATAAAGGTCCTGTGGAGGAGCTCATGGTGACAAAAACTGTAGAAATTGACATGAAATATGAGACTACATTATTGTATGCATCTCAGAAAGTGTACTTTTTTTTTTTTTTTTGGTCAAAAGCAAAACTCAAATGACTGAAATTACACTGAAATGTCCAGCTGATATTTCTCATATATAGAAGAAATGCAAAAACCTTAATTAGGGAAGAGCTAGAAATACACAACTAATATTTCAGTTTATCCTATGACATGACAAACTATGTAGCATATAAACTACATGGCATACAAACGTCTGGGGCAACTACAGATACAATCTTTTGATGTGAAAGAAACACTAAATACTGTCAGTGTAGAAAAAATGCCTTTTACCACCACTAGATCCTACTCCTAATTACTTTGAACTTTATATCTTACATGTTAGTTTCACATTCTTTTATGGCAAGAGTCTTCTGCCTGAGAAACAAAAGGTGTACTACCACTTAGTTCTGTAAATATTCTTCTGTCCAAGTCCTGATTTCCACTTTGATGAGAAGGCCCAAGTGTATCCACAGCTAAACTACTGCTAATGGCTCATCAATGCCAGTATGAACTCCCAGTAGGATTTCTACATAAAAAGTTCTTTGTCTGTCTGGTTGAAATAGTGAATACATGTTTTAAATAGATGAATCTCTTCTGGCTAAATAAATTGAATTGGCATTGCAGAAGGCCAATGATATCAGATAACAGCAATTATTATTTATAAATGTTATAATAATTTCCCTTTGTCTAATTTCTGTTTGGAGTACTGAAACAAAGTATCACAAGTATGTGATACTGTGATGGGTGCATCACAAAACAAAACAGAGGGAAAATGAAGTATCTGACCTTGATACTTCAGATAAAATTATCCTTATCAGTTACTCCTTACTATAGCATCCCTTTAGGACACCACTATAATATAGACAAGCAATCTGATCTTACACCTCAACCCTCACATTTCTAAACACAAATTTTGTCTGTTATGTAATTCCATTATAGTCACAGAAACGTACTGTCACTCAGCAATTGAATTTGGCTTGTCCACAAGTTTTCTGTTCAACATTTAATTTACCTTGTATTCTCAAACAAATGCATGACCTGATAGATTTGGCACTGAACTGCAAGAAGTAAACACAAGCTCCTTTTTTCCTCACTATGCTTAAACACAATATGTTACAGATTTTCAAAAGGACATCTGAAACAGCAGTAGGGACAGAGAGTGTTATCCATCTTGAAACAATTTGTAACTCCTTCAATAAGAAAAATGAGAAAATCGTCCTTTTAAGAAGTAACCCATTTTAACCCTCGTAGCTATTACAGTGTTAAAGCATGATTCTCAATAGTTAAAAATCAACATGGATAAACAGAACATTGGAAGACTTGATTTTTAAGTTATTCTCATCATTTTGGAAGACCTATCTTTGTTTTTAACATTCCTGAAGATGGAAGTTACATGTAAAGAATTTCAATGCTAACTTACCAGTTACAAATCCCAAATCTGAATATTCAGTTTTTGACTGTTTGTTCTTAAAACAGACCTATTGCAATTTAAGGTAGTTCTTAGCTAGAAAATATTTAAATGCTACTTTTAAAGACCCCAAAATTTTGTTCATGGAAGTTGGAATTTTATGAAAAAAAAAATGTCCTTTACCATAGTTTTCATTTATCTTGTCTTCTAAAAATTTGCTCTGAATTTATTAACTTGCCATATGATTATGAAGGCACTGTATCTAAAATCACATTAGTGAAGGTTCTGATTTGAGTAAGCTCACAACAGCTCTACTCAATGTATGTGAAAGAAACCTTTTCATTATACCTAGATTACTTAATTCAGTTCCCTGAATGTGATACACAGCCTGATCTTTAGCCAGTTAAAAACAAAACAAAACAAAACAAAACAAAACAACAACAACAACAAACACTAATGGGCACAAACAACAGCTTAGGTAAATGCAAGCTGATTAGTTGCATTTAAAACAACTGTCAAAAATAGCTCTATAAAGCTATAAAGTGTCTTAGTAAAACTAATTTATCCAACGTCAGAGAGATACAAGAACCTGTACTTGGCTTGTCTTCAGCTTCACTGTTCTCACACTTCAAAGTGATTTTCTTCTGGCTAAGAAGTGTGCAGAGTATGCATGTAATCCCTCCAAGAGTCTACCTAATTGAGCCAATCTTTGTGACCTCACATCAAGCTGTATCATAAAACAAGTTAAACACCAAGGTTTCCTGACATTAGGCAAGTTTATAACGGAACCATGTTAGCTAGGTAGAATGAACTGTATTAAAATTAACGGTTTATGTTTGCATAAGGTTCCCAGCACCAATTAAATGGTATTTCAAATGATAAATAGTTATATTTCAGTGAGAAAGAAAGTTTGGAAAGGTGCTTCTTGTAAATACAGTCATTAAAGTATATAAGGTTAAGGAATACATATTAACCATATAAAGCAATATATTGGGTCCAGTTAGTTAACCACAGACTAAACCCAAATCACCTGAGCAACCAGTGAGTGCCCAGAGGCATAAGGGCAAAACATTTGCAATGCTCTGAATTTCCCAGAGCTGATAGGGCAGGTTAGTGTTAATAACATTGTGTTAGTGCATATTGCAACCATAATTGCATAAATCAACTGCATTTGAGATGTTTGTAATAGGGTCTTTATAACTTCACTGTGTATGCAACTTCTGGTAAAAAATACTCAGGTCCTAGTATACTAGGACACTGGCATATTAATTAGGATACTTACCCTACTGCAAAAACAGTCATTGGGAGAATTGATGATGTTAAAAAAGTTGCTTCTAAGTCAGAGAGCACAGTTGAACTGTTTTCATTTATTTTAATCAGCAGTATAATGAATGCCTTTGTTAAAGAATGTTTTGCATTTTTCATGTCTTTTCAGAAGAAGAAAAAAAAAGAAGAAATGAATAAACAGCAAATGAACTCTGCTCTTTCGAAGACGTATAGTATTCAATTTACAGCAAATACACTCTTTCAAAGATGAATGATATTTTCTTTCAAAGATATAGAAGTTATTTCCACTGAGAACTGTAAATTGTTACCATATATGCTAAATAGCTTCCTATTAAATGTATTTTATTGAATGATATTTGAACTAGTACAGAAAGTATTACATGAGATGCTTTCTATGACAGTTGAATAACTGATAAAGAAAATATAGGGAATTACAATTTATAATATGGAAAACACAAGATAAAAGGATTCACGCAAATGCATAGTGGTTAAATTCTGAACCCCAAAGTAGATATCTGAGCTCATGTAATGAATTAGGAACATATGAAAAGATAGTTAGAGGTTGATAAGTATCTGAGAATGAAAGGTAACGAAAGAGTAAGGCATAGTTATAGTTATACAGCCTGACTGGAAATAACTTCAGTTATGTTTTCATCAAAAACTTTCCTGAATTTGATTTCCTGCTGGAGGTCATCTGTTGATGAAGGTCTTTTTTGACAAAGTAGAAAAAGAAGGACTCTCCAAACCACAGAATGAGAGAAATTGCCTGGATGGGGAACAATAGGTTCAATCTCATTTTCTGTGTAATGCAGAGCAGTAACTTGAACTATGCTATGCTAGGTGAGAAGACTGATATCCATGAAGGGAAAAGGTTCTCAGTGACAAGGTTTCTTCTACTGACAATGTTAAAATTTCTAAATAACAAAATGTTCATCAGGGTACAGGACAAGTGTATGAATGATCGTATATCCCAGCACACCTAGGACGCTGGAAATGACATGCATATTTTTTATATATATATATATATATATGTGCAATAGGAATATAATCCTATTTCATCTGAAAAAAAATATACATACATATATATTCTGGGTGAAAATAGTGAATCTTTTGGAAAAGTTCATTTGCATTAAGAACATGAAGTAGATGTCACTTTGTAAGTTTTACATACAACATCAGGAATACCCCTAACTATACAAAAGCCTAACAATAATTCATATGATTTTTTCCTTGATCATGCAGACCTCATCTCTAACAAAATACAACAAAGCTTGTATTCTTTCCTTCCATTGATATTTTTTAGTGCCTTTTGAACTGTTTTACCTCATTCTTAGTCTTTCTTCATGGTTCTTATTTTTGCCTTGTAATTGAATAATTAAAAATATGTATTGTAGGCATATATCAACTGCATATCGGGGTGAGACAGAGTAAGAATGGGACTATTTATTTTTCCTACTTGTTGAAAAAAAACGTTCTCATACTATAATGACAGACTAACAAACAAGTGCAATGTATCACCTATAACTAAAGTAGTAGAGCATAGCAAAATGCATACAGGCAAAATCAAACATTGTAGATGGGAAATCTTTCTATCATCCCCCTGCAGCCTTCTTGTTTTGTTTTCTTTGTTTTCCTTTTTTTTTTTTTCTTTCCTGAATGACAGCTGACATGTGGTACATGAATAAATAATTTACTTTCCATATAAAATAACTTCCAAGTTTTCAAGGATGTTATCTCAGGAAGAGTTAAACTAGCATTATCCAAAGAGAAAATAAAGCTTGATGTCCTAGAAATTAAGCTCAAAGTATTACAATCTTCTCTGACAGACTATTAAGAATTTATCCAAATTAGAGGTAGCAGGAAGAACTAAATTTCTCTTTAAGAATGTAGTTTCCAAACCACATTGTTTAATTAGGCAATGTTGCCTCCATTGTTTTATATATAAAAAATGTAATAACAACATGGGTAATCTATCACCAAAAAATATTCTTGTCACCCTGAAAAATAATGAGTAACTACAGTATTAAAGATGTCAAATAAACACGCTATGTTTTTAGAAGGTTGTGTAAGAAGTTCTATATGCACATATCAGCACTGCCAGTGCAATTAGAAAACGCAGAGAAAGCAGCACATTACCCCCAAACTGCTGAATATGGCTGGGAATATCTGATCTGAACATATATTTGTGCATACATCCTGATTTTATACAGATGGCTAGCACAAACAAATTGTGTCTTTCAGTCTCCCATTACAGGTCACAAGATGTCTGGATCGTAATTGATTGCTTTACCAGATAAAGATTAGGTTCTTATAAACAATGAATGTTCCATGTGTCTAACACATTAGTAGATTAGACATCTGGCTGTAAAGTGATCTCTTCAATGACTAAAAATAGTTCTAATTACAGTAATAATAAAATGCATTATTATACTTTCTCTACCAAACAACCTTATAAAAAATAAACAGATGGTGACATTTTATATGAAATCATAAACATATTTAAAAACCTGTCTCTCACCTCTAAATATACTCTGCAAAAGAAGATAAAAAGTTCTCGTCCATGCTAAAAATCTCAAAGACAACGTCATATATTTGTCTAGCAACCATCTGTAGCTCTTCTCAAATAGGCCCAAAATAATTCTTTACACAGAAATGCATATACAAGCAGATTTAAGTGGGTGAGTTTGTAAAGGACCTTGTAATAATATGTCTTCTTTTACTTTGCACTTTCATTAAGTGTTAGAGTGTACAAACAGTGCCTTGTAGTAAATTTGAAAGGATATTTTTAATTACTGATATGGTAGTGAGAACATTAGTTGATATGTAATTTGATTTAAATTTGGGGGGATATTCAAATGCTGTTTAGAGACCTCAGCATTATTACTAGTCATACATTAAACTCTTTCAGTACTTGTATCTAACGACTTCCTTCAGAAATAGTGTTTCATTTGCTCTATACAGCAATTTTTCACAATGCTCAAACATTACAATGTTAATGCATAGGTTAAGATTATATGGTCATGTCTCCCTCTAGTGCCTGTATCTGTTCTCTATAGTTTTAACTGGATTTTAAGAGGTTTCAGTCTGTAGATCCTGGAGTTTGGTATAGTCATCACAAAATTCAAAGAGAAATAAGGTAGAAGTGAGGTATTTGCTAGGTACCTATATTTACTTTTTTTTTTTTTTTTTGATTTTTTTTTTGGGGGGAGGGGGTAGGTGTAAGGTAAGAGGCCAATAATGCAAATATGAACCGAATTCATATTTTAATTTAGTCTTCATCATTCTTTTGATCTCTCCTCAGACTTTATTTTAGATTTAATAACTAACTTCTTCCCTACCAGTGGGAAGGTATCACTGAAAGGTTAAGATACCTTACTACTAAGATCTTTTATCCAAATCTCTACACTGTGCAAAAACACTCTGTCACCATAAAATGTAGAGAGTATTTGAAAAGTTCTTGTTTGGATTCAAAACAGAATCACAAAACTTGGTTGTCATAGACTTTCCAAACAAATGGCCTCATGCAAAGTCACAGATGCAAGGATGTGAAGTTTAGAGTGTTCTTTTTTCCTACTCCCTTTCATTACTGCTTAAGCTCCTACTGATAGGAATGTTTGCAGTACAACACATCAGTCATATATCATGTCTTCTGTTATCCAATACTACAGATTCTAGTTATTGCTGTTTAATGGCATATTGTAAGACAATGGGAAGTGGTCAAATACATTGATTTGAAATTAGTTTTAATATTCACCTTTCTACAGAAAGTTGCATTTGCAGAGGTAACTGAATGCAGCTGCACAATTTCTTTGTGTCTGCAGCCTGAAACATAAAGGAGTTCACAACCCACAGAGCCAGTGTGAAATCATTGCAGTACTCTGACATCTCTTGTATTGAAAATGTTAGTATACAGCCTATAATACTAAGTCATTTCAACTCTGTCAGAGTAAATAAAAGTATATTAACCACTTGTAAGTTGTTTATTATGTCTAGTAACAGACACTTCTTTTGTACCAGTGCTGAATTCTGCAGGACACTCTCTCCTAAATTCATGCACAGAAAAACATCTTGATTAGCAGTATCATTCATCCTATTTTTTATATCAATTAATTAATTAATTAAGAAATGGTAAATTCATACCCATCGAACATGAAGTAATAATTTAAACATTTTTCCTAGGTATATCAAATATTGAAAAAAAAAAGTCTATTCTTCTGCTAGTTAACACTTCTGTTTTTCTTTTGTCACTCTGAATAAATTTTCACTCTATACTCAGCCTATCTACTTTACAACTCACAAAATAAAATCATCAGGCAGTAAATTAGAAACCTAGGTCAAATTAATCTACCGTATGAACAAAGAGAACACCAAGGAATTCAAAGTCCTATCAAGTTTCCCACCCAGTGAGATGGGTGAAAATGTTTTATTTGGAAAATAGTTTTACTGTGACCTTCTGACTAGCTGTTTTCCCAACATCCCCTTGTGTTTTGGATGAATTTTGGTCAGCTATAATCATTTACTTTCTCTGTGTTCATTTTCTGAAAAGATTTGCATGAACAATCGCTAAGGTAGAAAGCAATTTCATAGAGCTATCACAAGTATTTCTATTATTTAATATTATTATTTAAATGAATATGTACAGTATCAATGGTGAGAATACTAAAGCATCTATAAAGTAAGGAAACCAACCCAGTTGCAATGTCTAAATAATGTTCAGTATTTGTAGAGCTTCATGATTTTGAGCTGAATGGAATGAGGAAAATGACATAAACTGCTTTTAATTATAATACAAGAAATAAGAGATGTTTTCATACATTTCATTACAATTAGATCTACGTATAAAGTTACTGTCTTGGGTTTGAAAACCAGCTTAAGAACAGGAATTCTTAAAAGAAAGATAAATTTTAAATTGAAATACAGACATTATGAATAGAAGTAACAGGGCTACCCTTATCTGGGACATTTACAATATGATTGCTCAAAGCCTCGTTTTGCTAGGAAATGGGCAAGAAAGTCTGAAGATTTATTACTCTGTTGTTTAAATGAAGGTGTCTGTGCACTGTTAACAACACTGTGCCTGCCATTCAGTCTCCAAACAATTGGAGGGCATATGCTCTCATGCCTGGATTGCCGAAAGAATAAGAACTTAGTACAAAATTTATGATGTTAAATAAGTGATTTTTTAAAACTATTTCAGCCTAAAACTAGTCTATCACAGTAAGAAAGTAATAATCCCCCAAGAGGTATTGGTAATTTTCTTCTGATGTGTCAGAAGACCAAATTTATTTGCTGAGATAACATTTGCAATAGCAGAGTATTTTTAGATTTATCACATATTTTAAATGGGAAGATAACTATTTTTATATTACTACAATCTCCTTCTCTCCCAGCATTCTTTCAACTTCTCTCCCTTTCAGTTTAACATGTGTGTTTCTTTCTATCACATCTGAATCATTCTTAAAAATAATGAAAATGGTGCCCTCTGAAAGTTGTATCTCAGTTGTATAACCCACCTGCATATGTGTATACTAGTTGAATCTCAGATCCAAAAGGTAGGGAGAGAGCTGTTATATTATTCATTACATTTCTCAACCACAGAGATGATACTTTGAAGAAAACCCTATGGATGCTGAGAGTGTTCTATGCACATTAACGTGCCTTCATGAGTTCAATAAAACATTATTAGGCAAGTTAAAGTGGACTGTCAGTGTAAGTGCTTTTTATATTGCACAATCTATTTTTCACAACATAAAAATGCTTCTTAGAAGAAAGCCTCTAGGAGCAACGGAGTTTTTACATCAAAATGTTTTCATCAGGAGTATGCACACACACACACACACACACACACACAAGTGAGATGCAAGCCTCTGCACAGGGGGCTTTGTATGCCTATGGGCTCTCCAAAGAGCTGGAACAGAATCTGATGTCACTACTGAGAGTATGAAGAAAAATCCAAGCTCTTATCCCTTCTGTGGGAGTAGCTGCTCAGATGTCCAGTTATGCTCTCATCACAAACAACAATCAAGCTCACAGGAACATTGGCAATCACACACTTCTCCGCCTTTAATATTGGCCTCCCTTTGTTCAGTTAATTCAGTTCTCGTCTTCCATCTTAGCTTCAAACAAAGGCTTGGGAAACAAGAATGAAAGCCAAAAACCAACTGAGTCCAAAGAGATAATGATCTCTCTTTCTTCTTGTTAACTCTGATGGATGTGACAAAGTTCCTTTCTCAGCCCTCGCAAAGTCAATAAAGGATTCCATTGAGTAGAACTAATCAAGCTTTACTAAAAATTGGCAGTTAATTAGACACCGAATTTTCTTCCAGTTCAGACTGGTTTTGCATTTTATGACAAAGACATCAGAAGATACAAGGTCATTTTGTATCACCAAAAGAAGGAAGAGTCACATGCATCATGTTGTATTAATATGTTTCTTTGTTATTGGGCAATTAAAAACCCTGAAAGTGGTATTATAACACTTGCTGGTCAATTCATCATCTGTTACACATGCAGTGGGTAATCAGCTCAGTGTTGCTACTTGCTTGACATTCTCAAAATGAAAGTGGATAGGCAGTCTGCATATTTGAATGCACAATGCATGAGCAGCATCAGATTGTGATCTTGACCTCACTAACCCTGGATTTGATCTGAGGTAATACCAGTCATATAACACAGAGTTTGCTTACATATCTGCTCTGTAAAAGGAAGAAAAAAAAAATGACATTTTCCTCCCACTTAAATTAATCAGCTTGCTTTCTGTTGCAACATAGTATATGTAGGCCAGGATCTAAAAAAAAAAAAAAAAAAAAAAAAAAAAAGATAAGCAAATCTTTGTAAATCTATGCCTAGACTTCTGTATCATATTATTTCCCGTAAGAATAACTCTATTTACTTAAAAAAGCAAACCTTACTATGGACATTCTATTTTATATTGCACTGTGTTTAAGAACTGTACCTATAAAATTCATGCAGACCTTAGCTGTAATTGCAACACATTTATTAGTAGAATGGAAAGATTTTCTACCCATTCCAATGTACATTTGCTAAATCTTTAGAGGTTACCTTTAGGGTAAGCTTTTAAAACAGCTGATTTTAAGCTACTGGACTTCATTAAGATGTTTATTTTTCTAGGTCAAGCATAATTTCCGTGTCCAGTACAATGCAACATATATTAAGGCATGGATGTTGGTGAAGGTATTCACATTGGCTTAATGATTTTCAATATACAACTAAGCAAACAAAAGGACTAGGTAATTTCACTTGATTTTGAAGCATCACCATTGAATGCAAAGTGTTCTGGTATTTTTTTGAAATTGTCGCCCAGCTTTTAGTTTGTTTTGGAAGCAACTAACTGTCAAAAACTGAAGGTTGTCTGAAGAGAATGTACTCTTCTGCTACTTTAGTTCTGCAGTGTTTTTCCTCATATTAACAGAGAAATGCATGCATTGCTCTATCACTTTTAATTGACTGTGCTTATGGAGAACCATAAGATAAGGAGATACATTAATGGAGATAAGGAGAATGCTTACAGAGATATATGAAAGTGTTATTTTTCCATAATTAATTACAAAGACTGTAATTTATTATTCATAACCAAAATTGATATGACTTGTTAGATACCAATAAACTATATCCAGTACATTTGGCACTCCTAAGCGTGAAGAAATCATTTTAAGAGAAATGTTTTTCAGTGTTGAGCTGCAGCAAAATAAGGAATTCCTCAGCTGGAATACTGGACCACTGGAACAACAGTACGGAATATCAGATCAGCGACAAGTTCTGATACTATTAGCAAGAAACAGTACTTTGTAAATAATCTTATTGGCTTCACAGGAAAGCAGAATATTGCTTCATGTGAATAAATTTATTAGGTTATGATCTTTCACCAAGTTGAACATTCATTATTATTCTTCCTCTCTCCCCTCATGTACATGCTTGCTTTATGAAAGGGTGAGGTTAGCCAAAGTACCTAGCCATTTAAACAACAGGAGATAAACTGCTCCCTACAAATCAGTGCAATAATCTCACAGTCCCACACCACAGCAAGGGAAAGGCAGAGGAGAAATGATGATTCTGAGTCATGATTCTTTTCCTAAATGGACTCATGGACTGAACAGCTTCTCATTACACCTTTGCATAGGGTGGGTGTAGTGGGTTTACGTGGCAAGGTTTTGGTAGCAGGGAGCCATAGGGGTGGTTTCTGTGAGAAAGATCTAGAAGCTGCCCCATGTTTGGGAATGGCCCCATTGTTTTCCAGATCCGAGCCAATAAGCGATGTTGTTTTGCGCCTCTGTGAGAGCATATTTAAGACAGGGAAAAAACGCTGCGCCACACAGCAGCCGGGAGCGAGAGAACAGCCTTGCACCAAGGTCAGTGTAGAGGGAGGGGGAGAGGTGTTCCAGGCGCCGGAGCAGAAGTCCCCTGCGGCCTGTGGTGAGGACCATGGTGAAGCAGGATGTCCCCCTGCAGCCCATGGAGTACCACGGTGGAGCAGGGTTCCACGCTGCAGCCCGTGGAGGAGACCACGGTGGAGCAGGTGGCCCTGCACCGACGGAGGCTGCCGCCTGTGGAAGACCCCTGCCGGAGCAGATTCCGGGCCGGACCTGTAGCCCGTGGAGAGGAGCCCACGCAGGAGCAGGTGACCCGGCAGGAGCTGCTGCCCGTAGGGGAGCCAGGTTGGAGCAGTTTTCTCCTGAGGGATGGACCCCGTGGTACGGACCCATATCTGGAGCAGTTCTGGAAGAGCTGCTGCCTGTGGGAAGCCCACGCCGGATCAGTTCATCAAGGACTGCATCCCGTGGGTGGGACCCCACAGCACAGGGGACGAGAGTGACCGAGAAGGAGCGGCAGAGAAGTGCTGTAGACTGACCATAACCCCCATTCCCCGTTCCCCTGCGCCGCTCAGGGGGAGGAGGTGGAAGAGGGTGGATGGGGGGGGAAGGTGCTTTTGGTTTTTTTTTTTCTTTGTTTTCTCACTTCTCTCGCTTGTTAGTTGTAGGCAATAAATCTTACTATCTCCTTATGCCGAGTCTGTTTTGCCCGTTACAATAATTATTGCGTGATTTTCTCATCCTTATCTCAATCCTTGAGCCCTTTTCACATATTTTCTCCCCATTCCTCTTTGAGGAGGGGGAGTGAGAGAGCGGCTGTGGTGGAGCTCGGTTGCCCACTCGAGCGGAACCACGACAGTGGGTCAGAGAAATACGATTTTGACAACAAATATTAGACCTTAAAAAGGGATCAAGGGATACAGTGAGGGTCAGCTATAACCGCAACACATACAGCATTCTGCATACAAGCTGAAAGTCCACTCTTTGTACTTGACAGAAAAAAATCCTACAAATATTTACTTTAGATTTTTTGAAGTGATCAAATTAATCCAATTAAATGGTGGAACCATTTGACAAACTTTAGACAAAATGATGCTTTTATCAGAAGCATGTACTTCAATTCAAAGCAGATAATTGCTACATTAAAAGTGGTTCACATGGACAAGCTCTTGCTGATATTTAAATTGGTCCAAAGCATATTCTTACCCAGGACATAAAACAAGCAAGGGCAGTTCATCTCTGCTTTTGGAGTCCTCACCTGAGTTTCATGAGTTCCACATTTCATCTGAAGCTGCAGTACCTTGCCAAATACTGTCATGTGAAGTAGATGACAAACTAAAACATCTTGGATTGAAAATTCTGCTTATCATGCAAAGGCAAGATGTTTGCAATTTTGTGATGGATTTTCCTGTATCGAACTCATATCTACAGATATTTAGATTTGAGGATGCTTTAAAGTCCAGGTTACTTTTTGACTAGTATTTTACTTAACACTTTTGCTGACTAAAAAATGAGTAAAATCCAGTTCTTTGTAAACTACACTAGCAGTAACACTTCAGTACCGGATATCTGCACAATACGCATAGTATTTATACCCCCAAAAAAAGAAGTCTTACAACAAAGGAATGCTGACAGATAGAAGATTCATGAAATATTATTATTTTTTTCTCCTGGCAACAGAATTCTGTATTTTGCTAAAAATATTTTAACTGATGAGTGTATTTTTGTCATATTCATATATTTTTCTGCAGAGAAAATATCAGAAATTTAAATGAGCAAGAATCAGTCATACTGAATGAATATATCATAAAAAAAAAAAAACAAGTCAGAAATTCTGCCTAGCTCAGGTGATTATACTTTTAGTATCAAATTGATATATATGCTGAAATATATGATTCAGAACAGTCCACAGAAAGTATTTTCAAGGTTATAACTCCTGAACATTGTGTATAAAGTCAGTTGAAATGTATTTTTTAAAAAAGAATTTAATAAAAAAAAAAAAATATTTTTCATTCTAAAGTAGATTTACACAATTTCTAGGAAACATTTGAAAGAGAAACAAACTAGTAATTTCAAAAAAAACTACTTAAGTCGGAAGAAAAAAATATTCCGCTGTGACAGAAGAATAGGTTTTGCTTTCAGTTAGAGTCACCAGATCAATATTGAATTTTCTCAGCTGTGAATGATAGGACACTCGGGCATGAATTTGTTACGCTCAGTAACAAGCCAGTTTTTGCCTTACGTATGCATTTTGGAGAAAAGATTTGCATGTTTTCATTCTCACTGAACACTCTTGAGAAAGCTGAGAACAAGCAAATTGTCCCCACAGCTTACATGAGGAAAAGATTTCTGTTTATCATAATGATCTCTCACATAACAACTTTTTAATCCTCTGTTAAGAGGAACAAGGCAGCTGCATTTGAAGCCCTTCCTCCAGCTGTGTATTGCTCAGTTGTTGTTTTTTCAAGGAATTCAGGGACTGGTGTAATTAGGCTGAAGGGACCTTGGGTCATGCTTAACAGTTAATTCTGCTAATATAGCTGATGTGTCCAAATGTTCCTTTGGGGCACGTGTGTAAATATCTTCTCTCGGTAATTCTCTACTCTCCACTTCTTATAATAATGACTTGGCAGCTCCTTCCAATATCTACAGTCCATGTTTAGCGAGTTTTAAGGTAAATATATTAGGATGCAATTTCTCATTTATTAATTAACAGTGCAAGCAATATTACAAGGATACCAGATTATGAATTTACACTACCACAGAGTGGACTTGAAAATAATGCATAAGGAAAGATTAGGAATTCTACACTGCTGAATACTTCTAAAATTGCAACTTCTTTGACTCATCAATGACATGTAATTCAAGTTGTCTTACAGCCTTTAATTCAGATCATTTATGTTCTGAATCCTTCTTCAGATCTTAAATTCAGATCATTTACGTTCTGAATACTTCTGATCCTGAGCTACGGTTCAAGTTAGTAGACATAATGGAACTCAGTACTTTACAGAATCAGGCCAGAGACAGCAAACTTTGTAGCTCCCAAGGAGCTATGCACAAGAAGGGCCAGAAAGATGTTAGAATAATGGAGTATGTTCCAAAACAAGCTACCATGAAGAAAAGAAAAAAAAGTAGCAAGCAATATTCATGAATGTTATACAACTAAATGATGCATCATGTTACCATCACACAGTAGTAGAGAAGGGAATAAATAATTCAACCAGGAAGAACAGCAACATGGAGTCAACTGCCAGTACGCTAAAGAGACAAACATACTTTTCTTTGTTTCAGTACTGAAACAAGATAAGGCAGTTCACCTGTTCTCTTTCCCCTCTGCTGTTCTGATATTATATTCTTCAGACCCACATCCCCTGATACATTTTGTACAGGACAGCTCCTTAATCACAATTATAATCACCAGGAATGATTCTCATACAAGGAAAAAAAACACATATGAGTTGGTTATGAATTCTGTTCTTGAGAATGGAAATAAAACCACAGAGAAATAACTGGAATGTCTGAAAACAAAATTACAATTAAAAATCTAAACACTGGAAGTACATGACTTATTGAGTACAACACTCTGGACCTCCCCCTGTCTCTGTATCATCAAGCTATTCCTCACAGAGGGTGTCTGTATTAAGGTTTTATTTTAGATCTACATTACACTGTTCGCATGAATATCTCCCTCACCCCCAACAATTACTGTACCTTGGATCAGAATTTCATTTCATTTCGAGGAAGCTCAACTAGAAGATTCAGTCCAATTGTCATCAAGTGCTCTGTATGGTAGATTCTCACGAGAATCAACTACCACTGGCAAGAGAATCACCATTCCTTCCCTCCATGTTCCTCATCTCTCATTTTGTAAATTTTAGTTAGTTTTAGAGAAAATCAAAACATATGGTGCAACAGAGTAGATAATAGCTATTTGATTTTTCAGGAAATATTATTCAATAACATGACCAACCAATCAAAGTATAATATTTGCACCTATTTAGCATACTCCAATCATTGCTAATAGCGTCAGAAACAAGAACAACCAATAAGGGGTTTGAGCAAATCCTCACAAAAATTATATAGCAGTAGAGGAACAGCATGGTATGAAATTGTCACCATCATCCTCATCATCACCACTTGCAGCATTCTTTTTCTCCTGAATTATCTCATGCTATTTATGTCTCTGTGTGCCATCAGCTACAGACTCCACCAAGAAACCTTTGTGTCTGTCTCAACATCTTGAGTTTGTGTGCAAGTGTTCTCTCTGCCTTCTACAGTGCATTCTGTTACTTTCCTTCCACCCACTAAAATAGGGAAGAGTGCTTCAGGAGTTTCAAATTAAAACAAAACAAAAGAAAAAGGAGGGAAAAAAATCAGGCACCAGTGAGATCTTCTTGATCTGCTAATACAAAATCTTGCAATTCACCACTATCAATGAATGCAGCTCTATTGTAGTAATGTACCAATTAAAGACAAAAAGTCTTTTCCTGCCATTAGCTCATAATGAAAGAGGCCCTGCCCAACTAACAGTGTTCTCACAGTGTATGGGAACTTTCTTCAGCTCTTGAATCATTCTAGACATGCTGTGAATAGCTCTGTCTTCATGAACTAGAGGACGGAACTGTGACGTGGAGGGGGAAGATAAGACTCCTCTGGAATAGCTCAGTTTCTGCCGTTCTGGCCCATAAAAATCTAGGAACATTCTTACTTCCTTTCCCATGGTCATAAACTCTGGATAGAATGTGGAACTTGTGTCAAAGGGGAAGACTACTTAGTTAGTGAGTTATGTTGCTTATCCTTATTTAAGAATTTGTCTGAATCAGACGATCACTATCAGAAACATCCTCCTTTGCTAAGAACCGTGGGGGTATTTTTGTCTTGTAGGCTTTGTTTGAGATGGGGAAAATCCTAATTTAAGACTTCCTGGACTCCTTTTCTTCTTTGTCTCCCATATACAATCTTGGCTCACCAAGTTGTGGTAAGGCCTCTCATATTTTAATGCTCAAAAGGACCAAACTCAAACTGAACTGTGTAACGATATTTCAAGTTAGTTGATAAGGAGTTGAAAGTTACAGGAAAACCAAATGAACAATGAGAAAGTGCTGGTCAGAAAGGACAATATAAAGGCAAACTAGAAAACAATGTAGCATAACAGATGAATAGAGAGTTAAAACTTCCTCTAACTGATTCGTCTGCTTCTGCCTCTGAAACCTCAATCAGTAAGGCTATCTTCTCTTGGAGTCCACTGATTGCCGCTAAACCACAATAAAATGTGAAGAAAATATGAAGAAAAAACAACTCAACTTACCGAAGTTGGTTGTACAAACATTCTCTTCCCATCTGTTCTTGAGAAAGTAGCTATTATGGATGGCAGTGTACGGGTCACTACTCCCTTAGGGACACTGAATACTAGCAAGAGAGACTGGTTTTATACTGGCAGTATACTGGCAGCATTTAGCATTTTTCTACATTTGGATAGATTCCAATCATTGTTCTGCTTTGAACAAGTAAGTGTTGGGGCACTGGGTGTATAACAGATTATTTTTATAGCACCTTTTATGAGCCTACTTTTTTGGATTTTTATGTTTTTTTTTTTTTTTTTTTTTTTATCTGAATTGATTTTTTTTTATCAATTTATAAATTGTACATCAAAGAAACAACATTCAGTATGTAAATCAAAACTATAATTGTATTACAAGATTCATAAAATCCAAACAGTGAATATTTTCATGAGACTTTGTTAGTTAGTTATTATTAGCTGTACAAAAGCAGTTCAGATTATCACTCTTTCATCTACAAGTTTGCATGACAATTCCTTGGCTATTCTGAACAAACATCACCCACTTCATGCCAAGAATTCTCACTAAAGTGTAACTTGACATCAGCTATTTCTGATCATTTTAAGATAGAGAGTTGTGGTGCAAATTGATCAACAGCGATTAAAAGCTGTGACTCAAAAGTGCTATTTCTCTAACCTAATCCTTTCTATCCCTTTTCTAGGCTGAGGAACATTCTTGTTTCACTTGCCACTCCCAGTGTGATTTTCTGTGTGAGCGCTCAAATCTTGTGGGCTTTGCTACTCCGAGGAGGCACTGCAAACGCAAACACCACACAGACAACAAGTATACAGAACAGTATGTGCACCAGAGTACATATGTACCAAATATAGGAAACACATACTTAAATATTCAGAATATCTAACACAGAATTTTAAATTAAATGAAAGCAAGAAAATTAAAGGAATACCTTGGGATAATCAGAACTATCTCAGTCCAGCACTTTGTGTTTTATTCTTCATGAAAATTAGCAAATTAAAGAGAGAACATTCAAAAGCGTGAACAAAGTCAAAGACAATTTAGAGTTAAGACTCATGGTACATACCAGTAACTCAATGACTGTTTGACTGTTACAATTACCTCCAATAACATGTCATTACTATAGGACTGAGCTGCAGCTTTTTGGATTGCTTAGCCAGGCAGCTTAGTAGCAACTGGTCAAATAATATACACGTAATTTCTTAGATCTTCATGTTCAAGAACACATCCCTTTTTCCCTCTGGGAATAATGTTGTTATTAGTACTATTCTGTACAAATTATTATTATTTTCTTACAGCAATACATAAAGGTGGCAGTCAGGGAAACTTGATTTACTGTTATATATTACAGTTATAATTTTATCCATGTTGATGGTGACTATGTCCTACAGTTCCCAAGAGTCATTCTAGTATAGACATCCCACTGGCACCTCTCCAAAAAACATCCTCCCTGCCATCACACAGCAGACCTTCTAGGATTTGTTCCAATTCCAACCTTTCTACAACTATTCTACAACCTACAAAGACAGTATTACATAAAACATAAAGAACTCTACCCACCAGTGTGTCATAGCAAATGTGGGGGAAATCTTGCAGCAGGACAGCACCTCTGCATTACCAGTTTTCTCTATTGTCCTCCCAGGGCCCTTCTGCATCCTGGAAGCTGACAGCCTACAGTAGATAGACTGGCCTGTATCTGTCTTCATAGGGTTGGCCTGCTGGAATATCTACAACAACCAATTTTTTCTATGCCCATCCCATGCTGACCTCATGTCCTGCAAAGGCAGGGTATGCCAGAATGCCTCATGTGCAGACTCTCTTCACCACCTGACAGGTTGCATGATGCTGGGCCTTAAAGAGAATCTGTAACCCTAACCTGGCTAACATCACTGGGGTACAGAGCAAGCTGCCTGCAAGGAACAAGTAGGCAGAAATCTTTCTTTAGTTTATGCCACAATATACTGCATTCCAAAAAAAAAAAAAAAAAAAAAAAAAAGCCAAAAAGCCAAACAATGAACTGCCCAAAGGGACCCTGTCTCTTGCCCAATCCTGGGGCACTCTGCAATTAGGTGGCCCAGGAGTACTGGGCTCTTATTTCCAAAAGACAAATGTACTTTATAATACAAGCAACATCAAAAGAAGCCTCTTCAGCCATGGCTATCAGTGAAGAGCATTTGACCTTCAGGAACACTGATTGCTGCCACTGATTCCTACCACTGATGCTGCAGGGTCAGTTAAAGCTTCAGACTGGTACTATTACAGTAAACATCTAATTAAAGTATCTGTAAAAAAAAAAAATACTTAAAGAGATATGCAAGTGCAAGCCTGTTAACTGTAAACCTACCTAAACAGGTAAAGTAGTGAATCTATATTCTAGGAGTTTTAAACCCATCGGTATGACAAAAATTCTGCTCTCCAAAATATTTCAAAAGACACTGCAATGGATTTTCACCTCTATAAAGCAGACAAGTTTCATTGATCTTACTGAAATTATCTTAATTGATTCTTGATTTCTGTTAACTCTTTCACGGTCTACAGATTTATTAGAGTAGCTCAGGGGGAACGGTGACATGGGAGAATGCTATGCACCTGCACTTCACAACACATTTAGTAGAACTTAGTACAACATCCCGTCCGAGCAGCCAGATTATTTAGCCCTTTGTGATTGACAGTAGGACAATTCATGTAACCATTCTACCTTATCAAAAACAAACAAACAAACCACAACCATAAAACAAATGACGACAACAAACAAACAAAAAAAACCAAAGCATTATGAACTGTAAATAATTTAAAAGCTTGTAGATATTATACATTATTATTTCATAAACTATGCCATTTTCTAATAAAAATGCTGTTTAACTAACAGATTTTTAAAATACTTTGTCTAATTTTCAGACTGTAGATAGGTGTAAGATGAATACAATGATGGATAGAAAATTAGTACATAAAAGAGGTCAGCTACTCCTACTAGAAGATCACAGAGATTAGAGCACTTGTTTTGTTAGTACATGCAGACTAAGATTCTGGTTCAGGTTTGACTTTTCCTTGCACAGAACTCTGTCTGCTACCCCAAGGGCCTGTGAAATATATTCTCCTGTCTGATTCTCTGCAAAAGAAAATGCTTTCACATTATCTGTGATAAAAATGAATTTTCAAGTTCCCATATAAGTAACAAGGAAGGAAACCTCATTCTTTCTAGTGTTTGTTTAGCAGCTAGACTTCAAACATTCTCCGAAAAGCAGGAATGCTTTTCAACTGCAGGAAAAGGAAAATTGAAACACAACAAGCACACTGAACAGATGAAAGGTCCTTAACTGCATCTACAGATTACATAATAGGTTAACAATGATGGGAACCAAAAACGTGGTTACAAATCCAAGATAAAGAGGGCAACCAAACTACATAAGGTTCACAACAAGTATTAACTCCTTTACAGTTAATTTTGTAGGGTTACTGTTCTCATTTTATACAACCTAGAATAAGAAATTTCTTGTTTGAGCACAGAGTGACCATGAAGATTCAATGTCACACAGTTTATTCTTTTAATGTTTGTGTATGAAAAATAGCAGCTGAAAACATTTGCATTTTAAGGAAAATTAATAATTCTGTATCAGACAAATGAGGAAGTCAATCAGCTATTGTTTTAGCCTACAACAAATAATCTTAATTCTGACTCAAACTGATTCATTGTCCAGAAATACTTCTTTCCATTTCTGCATTGAAAAAACAAAGCAAGAGCTCCCTCTATGTAGCTCTGTATGTATTACTTTTCTGTATTCTGTATTATAGACGTTTGTTTTGTGTATTAAAAGTCTTATTGTGTGAGTAAATTATGTATATAAGGTAACAGCAAAAATATGCAAAAAAAAAAATCATAGTCCCCAGTTCTAGACTGAAATATTTTCTTTCAGGAGAAATTATAGAGAACAATTATCACCTAAAAAATGTAGGCTTGTTATAATAAATGATTTGGTATTAAAGGTTCACTGAAGTTACAGAGCCAGAATTTCAGATGAAGCATGCCTACTTTCTGATACACAAACATTTCTGCTTCAAGGCAAAATAAACCAAACTACTAAGAAATATCTGAGGAGGCTCATTATTACTACAGTCAGATGGCAATAGTATTTACTATTCTCAGCTATCTTCCTCGTCTCTCTGTCTAAAGCTTCTGATCTGACAGCATGAACGACCACCACAGATGGTTTACCATCTCATACAGCTTACCATACCAAATTATATTGGTGCTACTTAGGGTTACTTTAACACCCTGGGTAGTAAACTGCAGTTGTTTAAACATGTTTCAAGTGTGGATTCTACTGCTGGAGGAGCAATAAACTTGCAGAGGATGCCAGGCAGACAAGCAGTAATTGCTTCAGCCAAATCAACTCCAATCATTTGTGTTTGTAAATTAAAACTCTGAATACAAAGGTGATTTTTAGTGATGTGTTTTAGAAATGGGAATCATTACAACATTTCCAGCCTCTCTTTACAAGAATACTCCTGCCTTATGTAAACAATTCCTACAGCTATTTGTAATTTTTCACAGAACATTGGCAGACAACTCCACAACTGAAGTGGAAAAAATGCTTTTATTCATGAAAAAGAATCAATAATGCATGATGATAGTGAGTAGTCCTAGCATATAGTTAATGTAGATATTATTCACTGCCTTAAAGCTATACAAAACGATTCCAGATTTCATTGCATTTTCTAAGTAAGACAAAGTCATCCTTTACCCATCCTTTCAATTCAGGATCAAAACTTCTGCCAGCACATTTCAAATTGAAAATGGAAAATTAACTTCTGTCTTGAAGTTTGTGCCAGTTCTATTTTAAATTTAGCAAGCTCTGAGACTAAAGTGGTTAATGACACTGGTAACTCCCATGTTATCAGTATGCAAGTCTTACTATTTACTTGGAGGTTTCCTCCCTTTTTCTTCAGTAGCTAGGCAGACCAGCATTATGCTCAGAGCTATGAAAAGGAGAACACTGAATGCTTCTGGTTCATCGACTTCAAAAATTCCTTCCTCATACCCTGAGGAAAGCAAAAAAAAAAAAAAGAAAAAAAAAAATCTTGCCTTCAGAATCACTGGTTACCTAGCAAAAATATTTAGTACCTCAACACCAAATGTTCCAGCAAAATGCAGCACTTTGACCAGGGCACTTGTCAACCTATGCTGTTGAGAAACTTGTAACCTAATCTGTGAAGAAATCCTCCAAGACTACTTTCAAGACATTCAGATACAGGGCATCCTAAAAAAGGTTGCCTTGCAAGTCTCAGGACCTAATCACTGTAAGACTGATAATATCCAGTCTGGATCATTTGATTGCAGACCCTTTCCATGCTTGCATTTTGTATAGGATATCCATCTCCTGAAGGATGGATTGCGAGAGGCTAGGTGCCTTTCAAATTAGTAATTGTCTTATGCAGATCTTCATATCAGTGGTGCATTGCTGAGGTACTAATGTGTCGCTGGCTTCTGGCTTATACTCTAAGTAGCTTTGTGGAATTTGTTATGTTGACACATTCCCAGTACTGAATGCACGTTCAATAACTGCTCATCTGAATAACCCACTACTGTTATAGTGAACCTTCTGGACAACTTGTAATATGTAATGAAAACAAAAATATGACATGGAAGATACTTCTCTACATACTGCTGATAAATCTGGAGATGTAACAAGCAATATCTTCGATTTCAATTATACAGTTGTAAAGCACAATCCAGATATGACTGCAAGACAGGTGGGATAACCTGCCCAGTATTAGTAATTTGCTGGCAACCACAATATAAGACCTCTGGCTTCTCTGTGCAAGTTTTTGGATTGCTTAAGCCTGTACAGTCTTTACTGTCTTTGTGGAACTAACTAATTACACTAAATTTACCTGTGATGTGATCACATAGTTATTTGGGCAGACAGGCCTAATGCAATTACATCAATCTTCCCAACCAACAACAGAAATAGTGTGGGGAAGGACAGCCGGTATAGAAGAACCCTCCTCGGCTGCCAGAACAGTGAGGGGTAGACCACTGGCACCTGCTGCATGCTAGAGGAAGTAGCCTTTCATTATAAGATTAAGTATTTTCTTCAGGGTCTAAAAGTGTATACTGAGAAATTCAATCCAGTAATTAAACTTTTAGAAGAAATATATTGTGTTGATTTGTCTCTACTGAAGAAGGACATCTTAAAACTGAATTGTATCTTTTTTTTTTTTTTTAATATTTAAATATGGGTCAGGCAACACCAGTGTGAATTTGCATTCATAATTCCTTTCTGAAAAGATAATTTGACATGCTCTCCTTATTCACTTTGCTGCGTATTCAGCTTTAGCTGCAAAGATCATTTACTCTGCTAATGCCTTTCCCCTTCAAAAATGTCTGTGGATGCCATGTCTCATGATGAATACCCATTTGTAAACAAAGTAGTGATTCATTATTATAGCTGAAGGGCATCGTTTTACCTGGGTGTAAATTCATCATTTTTTAATGCCTCACAGCTTGATGCTTGAAATCTCATCAAGCACTCTGAAAGCTTTGTTGACATAGACTGATGATCCAAACAATTAACTTAATAATGGCATCAGCAACTGGAGGTTGGTATCAACCAGAGAAAGTGAGCCAAGTTCATTCCTACTGTAAGCCTAATAAAGTCAAAGGAGGTACACTAGGGTTCTATTTATTGCAAACAATGTGTTTAACCTCCTTTTTTGCTGTTCTAACTAATTTTATGAGGCTAGCTATACTTCATTAAGTATTCTGTAGACAACAAATTGAAACATTATTTTTTTGAAAAATTAGGTCCTACACACTATGAACAAATCTATTTTCTCAGAAGGGTTTCAGAAAAGCTAATCATTTGTGAATATTCTGTTAAAGCTTAGCTGAGAAGTGGTTAACTCCAGATGTTAATTACTACCTCACACCTAAGATACGTGGTAGCTGCCCATATATGTAAGTTCTGGTTTGCTCTGATGCATAGCTAAATAGCATCCAGTAAAACCCTCACCCTGTTCCTTTCCTGGCTTATGGATGGTCTGTCTCAATGCATCTCTACATGATGTGGGAATCCACTGATGAACATAAGGCATCATTTGAATTCAGGCTAAACAAATCACAATTGTCTTGAGGAAGATCTGCTACAGACTTTGAGGGATTCTAAAATATTGCAATCATGACAACCACCTCATTATTATAGCCATGGCTATCAATCTTTCTACAATGTATGTTACATTAACATCAACCTTTAAAGAAATCAAAAGTACTAACTCTTAAAATTAGGAAAAGTTCGTTCCTAGAACTCTGTGATAGTTTACCAGTGAGCCTGATGTGTCATGTCAACTGATGTAATCATATTGGCAAACAGTGCCTGGGAACTGCTGGTTTCAAGCTGAAGACTGACAAATGAATAGCTTTTCTTTCTGAAGAGAGCCAGGTGCATGAAGTTAGATGTGAAGGGATTAGGTATTGCCTTGAAGCTAAGCTGTTTCATCCTCTCCTTGATAGTAATAAATGGGAAAAAATCATGAGTCATACAGAAGTACTCAGACTCCAAAGATGACACCTGCCACATCCTGTCTGCCGCCTTTTTTTTTTTTTTTTGGGGGGGGGGGGAAGGAGTATTGGTAATTTCCATAGCCTTGTCACTACTTTCATCTACCATAGTTATTTTAACTCAGATTTAGAATAAATTCTTCAGATATTTCACAGCAGTTGATATGTCTTTAATGGTACAGTTAAGGTTCCCATATTAACACTAATCCTTTTCCACTTGTACATCTGACACTACAGAAAAAGCATGAGTGCTTAGCTATGTAATTTTCCTACCTGTAAGAATTCAGGCAGAACTATGCACAGCCAGCTGCTTGCATTTGCCAGGTCAGCTGCACATATTAATGACCTTGCAGTTGCAGTGTAGTTGTAGGAACAGCTAATACTTACATGTTAGATATAAAGATACTATTCAATAGTTTATTGGTAATGATTCGTAGTAATTTTAGCACAGTTATTAACACAGCAAAACAAGCACTGTGTAGCTGTACTGAACTTTCTTGAAGTAAGATGCTATGTACATTCAATACAAGGTTGTTTTCAAGAGAAGTAAAAGTTTGATAGTGATTGTACACTTAGTGATTGTACACTAAGACTAGATTATGATATTCCATACATAGTCAACAGTATCTATTTGTTTACTGAAGTCCAATGCATAAAAAGTAACTACTGATGATGGTGATTGACAGAGCAGGGACAAAAAGAAGAACTATTGGGGAGCATACTAACATACAGCCAGATCAACTGTAGATAGACTCATGTTCCTATAGCAACATAAGCTGTAGGGAGGACAAGAATGCATACACTTTCATATATTTTAAAGTCATTTCCCCAAAATTTTTCTAATTGTAGATGAAATACTTTGCTACTGCTCATAATTTCTGAAAAGCAATGTATCTAAATCAAAGCTGATGAAGTAAATCTGTTCATTTTCTTTTATAATACAAAAGCAAAGAAAACTGAAAGACAACATGTATGAAGTTAAAACAGAATATTTTGTAAAAACACTTATTTAATACATTGAATCACAAGATAATAATTAGGTGTTAGGAACAGACAGAAAAAGCAAAAATCTAATGAAGATACTGTATTTTAATATTTTCTCTAGTGTAATGTTTTCATAGATGTAATGAATTATAGTATTGCCATACATCATAACAGATGTTATGACAAAATGATAAAAGGAAGTGAAAGCAGAATAATACTATATATTCCCTTATTCAAACTGCACTCTTATACAAAACAAATCATGTATCATAACTTAAATTCTGATGGCTTCAGCTTTTAGCATGCATCTTAGTCAAGATCTCCCCCTTCTTTCATCCTTATTCCTTTTTCTAAGGCAAATGTGTATGGCTGTTTTGTTTGTTTGTTCATTTGGTTCTGCTGTCTATAATAGACCGTTGAAGATTTATAAACAGAACGGATAAGAGAAGGCAAAGTTAATGTTGTGGTGCATGATCTGTAATACACAATTGTTCTAACACCAAAAGAGTATTTTCTTCAAAAATTGCTTAAATTGGAGGAAACAGTAGCATGGTGACTAAATATTTTGTCCATCAACATCTCCATATGAATTTATTCTTTTTGTTTGATGAAAATATGTAGTTCCTTATGAAGAAGGTTAAGAGTATATATGCATATGTCCAGCCCTCATGCAGCAGATTGGCACAGCCCAAGCACCACTGAACAAGAGAATATGCCTTACAGGCTTTACTGTAAAGCATCTCCTTTGCCCATGAGGCGTGTATAGAGAACTGTAGTAGAAAACTTTAAAATAAAGTTACTTTAAAAAGAAACTAGGTCTTATTCTTAAAATAGAGCTACATGTGTAGCTCACAGTATAGGAATATGCTGTTAAAAAGCACTATGTTATTTTATCTTATACATTGTTTCAACTTCTAAGAAGAACTTAAAATTAAAATACATGTTATTGGTTTGCACTGAGAATACAGAAAAGACTAGTAGTATAAAACATATTATGCTGTTTTATACATGTAGACACGGCAATAATGAAAACATTGCTAAGGCAACGACACTCGCCAACTACTGATGAGACTCAAGAGAAATTCCTTAACAGATGTTTCCTACATCAGAAAGATACTTTGCCTTCCCTGATTACGATGATCTTGAGAATTCATGATTTGATTCAATGATCAACACCTCTTCAGCAGCCCCATAAAAAACAAATTCTTGCAATAGATTTTCATTCCACACAGCAGCTGGTAAAATATATTTACGACCTTGAGTCCATTATGGTGAAGTTGTATTACAGCATTCTTGTGTTCATGACACAATTAGTGTTGTGTCAGCACATCAGTCATACACTGATGAATGCACATCCTATTTTCTTTACCATTTTATAAGCTCCTATCCTCACAGCGACCAGTGACTACCATATACTACAAGCTGACCTGACAACTGACATACTGAAAATTTCCACTGCTGTGCTCTAAGATGATTTATTACTATTTACTGCAAGCTTACTTCAACAAGCTTTCTTTGACAGCTGATATTTGTTATTTTCGGATGCCCCCTAACCTGCAATGCACTGAGTACTACTCCTAGATAACTTTTTTTTCTTTTCTTCAAGTTTCGTCATTAAACATTATTGAGGTGTCTTTCCAGAAGAGATATTGAGCTCATTCTAGAATAAGAAGTCATCACCAAAAGCAAAAGCATCAGCAGCTTATACCTATGACTGCAAGTAGCCCCATCAGAGCAAAACAATAACAACAGTTTGAGATGCTCAGTAAGCCTGGAAATATGGACGGTCAAATGAACAATGCTTTAACATTATATCCAGCATCTACTAAGTTTACATTTTTTATTTTACTTTAGGAATCTTCAAATCTAGGATCATACTAATAACCATACCTATAACATACATTTCATCCCAACAACAGTTGCTCAGCTCACAAAATATACTTTGCACATATAACAGCAATAAAGTACATCCATTTTTACAAAAAAAAAAAAGCCTTGAAACAGCAGCAAACACTGAAAATAAATTCTTGCCAAGGAAATGTGAGAAATCCCTTGATTTTTCAGACTGTTAAGAGATTTTGAGAGTTATATTGTAGCTTTTTGTCAAAAGTATCCCTTCTATTTTCACTGATTTTCATAAAGAAAATACTACAGCTCAATTTAAGTTTTCCCCTACATTTCAATTTCTTGGGCCAGGACAAAAGGTCTTCTCTTAAAAAAATAAAATAAATAAAATCTTTATAATAACTATTTTTAATTGAGTTAATTTCTTTCAGCTTTAATACGTTAAGTTAGAAGTAACTGCTATTGAAATTTATGAACCTTTTTTGGCATATAACTGACATAAGAAAAACAACCCTTTGATTCTCAATAAATACTTTTCAGTAGCAAGCCAGACCCAGTACACCCTTTCAGACTGGATCACAAGAGATACCCAGTTATTCAGTGACTTGCTAAGTCCAACAACATGTTTTTTGTAATTATAGTGTTCATCCTGAACAACAGTGAAATTGAACATCTGAACTCAGCTTCGCAGCTTAAAACATACACTTCAAAAATATCACCTTGCCTACTTCTTGCACATAAATCATGGAATACCACCTTGCCTTTGCAGCCCTTACCTTCTCAACTGCTAAAAATTGCTGGCATCATTAACTCACTTCATATTATGCTATTTCTCTTTCTGTCCAACCTGTCACCTCCTCATTTTCTCCTGCATCCCCCCGTTTGACAGATGCACTCGTAGTAATACTTCTCTGTTTCTTGACTTACTCAGATTCTGCTATATCGCCAGCTTCCTCCTGAGAGCGCTGCTGTATCACGAGCCTGCTTCCTGTGCTATTAAGTAGAACTACAGTAGACTTCCAAGCACCACATGAACTGCAATATTGTGTCCTACAGATGCAATACTTATTTCAAACTTAATCTATGCTGTGCACATTTATCCCTGATTTATAAAAACTGACTTGTCCAAGGGAAAAGCATACAGCCCACATTATTGTGACCTAGGCACAGGTACACAAGCAGGGAACACTCTCTCTATGTATACAGCCTATACAGATTATTATACACAAACTACATTCACAAATTCTGAAAAATCAAGCAGATTTGTTTTGTATTGTTTGATTTTATGTACCTGATTTTTAGACCTGATGATCATAACTACTCTTTTGTGTAGTTTACATGGTCTTATATACAAATTGACACATAGCAAAGCAAATAAGTTTTCTTTTCCTTTTAAAAATCAAATTTAAAAGGGAAATAAAACAATACCAGTGATTGCAGCATGGACAGATTGATATGGAACCCATTTCATGAAACTGTTGATTTAACATTCAGTAAGGAATTAAAGTGGAATTAATTCCCTCCAAAGAAACATGAAAGCAAACTAGCAAATCTTATAATCAAACAAGTTTGGTGATGAAGCAAGAAAACAAAACATACAACTTCTCATACCTTATCCTTTTATCTCTGCTAAAAACAAGGAAACCCTATCTTGTGCAACTGGTTACTTCTCTCAAGGTGATGAGTGTTTACTTAAAAGGCAGTGTTTAAAGGTACAGGTAATACAAATGGACACACAGTCACAATCTGCAAAATGGTTCAGATGTCGCTGAAGGCAAAGAAAAACTTTTTTTCCCCATATTCATCTTATATTCTTAATACTCGTCTTTGCTTTTAGTCTGCCTTTGCTTCTAGTCCAGCTAGGACCTTAGAATTATTTTTGTGTAATATCTGCCAGTTTAATTAATGGCCTGCTAACTCCCTCTTCCAGATCATTAATGAAGATGTTAAATAAGACCAGGTCTAACACTAATCCCATGGTGCCTTGGCAGACACCTCTACACAAAACATAATTCATCATACCTTTTGTTTGGAGGAGAGTGTTTGGAAGATATAGCAGATGTAAAAGGAGGCTGCCCACCTGCTTTGCTGTGTTAACCACAGGGAGCACATTACACCAATTACTAAAAAACTTCACCGACTTTATTTGCTTCTTGTTGCAAGTCAGAAAATGAAGAGAGTTGACAAGGTTTAAAAGATCTCTAAACCTTTGGATTATTGACACCTGAGACAGTTCAGCAATCAGCTCACTGTAAATGCTCTAGATGAAAATACACGGAACCAGATCCCTACTTTCTGAAACGAAGCACTGCTGAATTACCTGAGATGCAAACTCTGAGTTAAAGAGAAAAAGACTCAAAAATTCCAACTTCTAGAAGAAAGCAAGCTATTTTTCTTAAAGCGCTCCCAAACCAGCATATTAGACTGAAAGTGATGTATAAGAAGTCAGCATCCTCTACATCTTTAAGGGCAAAACCTATTTAACAGTAGCTGAACTAGTTTGGACAGAGCCTTCTACAGGTGGAGGATTCTCAAGATTCCCCCTCCCCCCTTCCAGGTAACGACACAGGTAATGTTGTTCTTACCTATATGGTATAATTGACTTTTTTTTTTTTTTCTCATTAGCAGTTTGCAACTTTTCCTATAATCTTCTGTCATAGCTTGTTGGTGTAGTTTTCCTTTCTAGTAATTCAGCCTCCAGATTGTAAAAGCAATATCTGGGGAAAAAAAAAGTATAAAATAAGATATTTAGTGGTTATTGTGAGTCTCAACAATTTTTATTCTATCTATGTAATTATTCTATAAAATCTCTTGTGAACCACAGTGGAACCTTCCCACAATTACAAAAAGAGTCGTCTCAAGAAAGAATCTGCTCAACCCCAGAACTACTACAGTATGTTATTTTGGGGGCAACTTCTTACTCTGTACTTTCATGATTCATGTATTATGTTGTTTGTAGATATAAATGCCATAAGTCCTCATTCAGTGTGCTTCTGAAGTGCAGTTATAGGCCTTCTTTGGTTTATTTTATGCAGTTCTGTGTTGTTTTTTTCTCGCCAGATTCTATTTAGTAACCAACATTAATCTCTTCCTAGCTATTCAAGTGTCAAAAGCCTTTTACTGTGCTGACCCTGTTATTCATTGTTTTATGTAGCTTCTCTTTTCCTTAGATCTGACTTACAATCATGCTACTAGGAGAACAGGCACAGTTCACTAGTACTTTCTCAACAGTCCTCCTTAGCCTGTGATGGGCCACACTCTACTAATACAAAATTCTAATCATTTATGAAGCCTGCATGAGGGAACTAAAAACAAAGGTTGAAATACAGTAAAGAGAATTCAAAATACCCAAAGGCAAAAGGAATATAACATTTCTAATATTGTAGTATTGCCAACACTCAAATTGAGAAAAAGAAGAAATATATATATATATATCCAAAACCAGGGTTTTGTTGCTTTTGAACTTTCTAGTATTCCTGTCAAACCTCTTCCCCATCAGCTTTTATTAGGCTGCACACTGCCAAGCTGCCTTGCTGCTAGAGCAACAGTCTCTCCACTTCACAAATCATGAGGAACTTTATTGCACGGAAGCCCACCTCTTACTGCCATAGCAGTTAAAACAGCAACTTTTTATTAATAGTCCTCTGTTAACACTTCTTAAAAATAGCATTTCAGTACTAAAAAGGGGGGGAAGGGAGGAGCTGTAGCAGGTGCGAAACAGTTTGAAATTCAGCTAAGTAACATGAAGTATCTCACATAAATTTCAGAAACAGCTAGAGCTCTCTGTCTGATAAGCAGTATGGGTCTCAGACTCATAGAATGCACAGATTGGAAGAGACCTCTAGTGTTCAGCTAGTCCAGTCTCCTATGCAAACCAATGCCAAATTCAAAATCAGATCTGGTTCCCCAGGAATATTCTCTAATGATGGATATTTTGTATACACCCTGGAAAACCTGCATCTGTGCTTGGATCTTCTTTGTGAATTTCATTTTTTTCTTACATTCAGCCAAAAGTTCCCTTGTGTGTGCTGCATGGCCTTTTCTCCTTTTGCTGTGTACCTCTCAGGGGAGCCTCTGTATCCTTAATAGCTTCCCCTTTCATTAAGGAGGTGACGACAGTAATTGGAGAAGCGTAGAAAGCCTTACCTGTCCCTTCTGCTAAGCAAACCCTTCTCTCAGCCTCAGTTCACCATGTGCTCCAGCCCCCTGACCAAACTGATGGAGCCAGACACGGTTTCACGTGCGCCACCGGAAAGAGAAATCACCGTTTTGCTCGGCATGCTGGCTGTATCCCTCCCAAGGCAGCGGCGCATGCGGTTAGCGGCCATGGCCACAAGGACGCGCTGCTGACTCATTTTCTACGTGACCATCCGCCCTGCAGAGGACCCGTCCCGCAGAGCTGCTCCTCCCAGCTGCTGGCCTCACTTTGAAAAAGACGCTGCTGCATCATGCCCCATGTGTCTGTTTCCGGGTTTCCTCGAGTCTACAGAATACAGAGCAAAAAGACACCCCACGCATACGCTCTGAGCACCCAGCAAGTCACCTGGTCTTTGAGTGACACTTGTTTTCTTTCCACCTGCTTCCTACCACTTCTTACCCCTCTGGGGCAGGGAACTTTTCACTGGTCCTTCTCCCCTTCCAAAACCCAGGAACAAAATGAAAACCTCAGCTATACTGCTGATAGGCTGCTTTCCAGCCAGAAGCAAAAACCTTTCTGCTTTCTACAAGGAAAGGCAGAAAATCTTATAGAGCTAAGGCTTTTTGTTCTGTTTCAAAACTGTCTCTAGCCTTCACCAAACTTAGCAAGGTCTATCCTCTCCTGTTACCCTTGACAAGAATAGTTCAAGAATGGTTCAAGAATAAAGTAGTGACTAAGCTTTCGGGGCCATGGCTTGTATGGCTTCCTCGTGAAGCCTGACACCACTTTTGGACACAGTGAAGTATTTTGGAAAATGAAAGTAGAAATAAAGTTCCCAGGAAAGGACATTCACATTACTTTCACGAGCCAATGTGAGTTCTGTTACTGCATTCTCACCTAATCGCTGACAGGGGCACAAGTAAAGGTAATAAATAAATATATGTATGGAAGGCATCCAGTTTTGTTTTATTTATAGGCATTGTTTGAGAAGCTATGCATCATGTCAGAGATTTAAAAGGATTATTCATAGAGAAGAGTACAACCTTTCTTCCAATGCACCAGCTGTTTAAGAAATTTCCATATTAACAGTAGCTTTTAATTATATAAAGAACAGCAAAGCCTTTTTAGCTTCATATCAGTAATGCAGCTTTGATTCAAAAGAGATCCTCAGCCTTTTTTTTTTTTTTTTTCTTGGCAAGGCCAGTGTGAATAGCAATAGCAATTATTTTAATCCCAATGTTGTTTTTTTTTTTTTTCCTTTTTGAAGGAAGGAAGGAAAGAACAGTGTGGTCTTCTTCCCCCTGAATTTGGACTGAAAAATTAGTAATAACACTTGGAAAACAGTCTCACAAGAATCCTTCAAGAAATGCTACCAATGCTTAAACAAATAGATTTAAAATAAAAATATCCAAAATACTGCAGAGGTATGAGAAAAAGAAATTATCCTAAAGAATCTAGTCCAACACTATTCATAAGAAAAAACAATAACAAGAAAAAGAAAAACCTCTCCACCTACAATTGGCATGTTTTGCTAAAGAAGGATATCTTTTTAGTAATTTTGAAGGCCCTGAAAAGTCAGTGAAAATTACACTTCTTTATCTTCCACTCTTCCTGCCTCTCTCTGTGATTGAATACTGGCTTCTGACTGCTTAATGCTTATTCATTCCTCATTTTCTGGGCAGATCACTAGTTTGTGAAGATAATTAGAGACCCCTGCTATTCCTTCTAAGCCTTGAATCTTGAAGCTAATTAAAATGGAGTGCTGCATGCAGATAGGCAGCCGATAAAGGCTTGCAGCAAGGTACAAGGAATTCTACTGTTTGTGTAACAGAGAAGTAAAACCAAGGTGCATGTGCTAGGTCAGTTTTTGCTACAGCCCTCATTGCACTTTGCACTGCAAATCTCACTTAGCTCTGTTATTGGAGCTTCATGGACTTTATAATAATATCTAAGTTTTTTAAACAAATATTATTCTAATGTTTTTCAGGATAGCATTAAAGTACAACATCTAAACCTGAAGTAAAGATGGCAAGTTCTTCAACCCATGATCACTTTCTTCTACCTCATCTTTCTTTGAGGTGTTACTCTTAAAATTAATCCACAGTAAAAGAATACACCTCAGAGCACTGTATGTATAAATACAATGCAGGAAGGCTATAAAGAATGTTTCTGCCTCTCTCCAGGTACCAATTTCCTCCTTTTAGTCTGTTTTAGCGTGTAGATAGCCTAGGGCTATTGCTGGACACTTTCTAAAATATCTTCAAGACTTTACCCTTTGAATAAACTACGGCAAGTTTTAAATATTCTCTTTTCTCCTCCAGAAAAACAAAGTAAATTTTACTTCATTTGGGAGGAGACAATATGCATCAACAAAACAAACAAACAAAACTCCTGGCACTGAACTGTGTCTCAAGATGCAGTAGCTACAGTGCTGTTCTTAAACTGCTCGGTAAGTTGTCTGTACTTATTCAATGAATGCTCAGCTTCAGTAAGATCTACTTACACCCTGAGGCAGTTCCACAGTGCTGTCAAACTTCTCTAAACATTTCTCCAAATGAAGTTAAACTATGACTATAAATTAGATTATGCTGTTGTGAATGGTCAGAGGCACTTACGCTGGTGGACCTGGCTACCTTAAAGCAAGCAGAGGATTTAATTAGGAATGGAATGAGAGTAAAAGAGTTTATAATTTCCAAAACAAACATATAAAATATCTTTTTTTTTTTTTTCATGCTTTGGAATTTCTAAACATTTAATTTGTGAATTTAGAATGTGTCTTACTCAATTCTTTTTCAATACTTCTCTGTCATTTAATAGCTGTAAAAGGTGTTTTGCCCCTTTGGGCAAAGAAAAATTTAGGAAAGAAACTGGGATGTTGCTTGATATGGTTATAGAACTTTGAAATGTCATAACTCGTATGTACTACACAAAACATTTCTGAAGGAATCCATATGTCTTCTGATCTTTCTTGTCCTCCAAAAAATATAATACTTAGTCTGTAATAGTTGGATCTCTGAGGTCTGATATCTAGGCATAACTTGTCCAAAACCAGGCCTTCCTGCATTCAACTTTGATAAAACCTAATGAAACCTAACCCTGCAGACAGATACCTGTGTTCCTGGGAAGCTGTGTTTCTGCTGTGGCCAATTTTCTCCCTTAGGACGTACCCAAGCATCAAGACTTGAAGATACCAGTTTCTTTATACATCATGTGTGGATGGAATTGACTAGGTAATCTGTGTATGTCTTACTTTTGAAGTCTGCTCCAAGAGATGTAGTTTCTTATGTTTACCAGGCCAACTCTTGAAAAGAAATGTAACAAGAATTATTGTGGCCTCTGCAGCTTTCCTGCTGGCTTAAAATACTTGCACAAGAAACAGTATATCTAGGTTCAAAGCACTCAATCTGAAGTGGAGCAGCATATGGATCATTGGTCTCCTGCCAACAAAGGAACTGCCATTATTACTGAGTTACTAGGCACTTTGAGAAAGGGAGAGGAATCTCTTTAGTAGTAAAACATTTCCCTTTAATAAATACATATATAAAGATGTAGATGAATACTGAATACTTAATAACATAATAACTACATCATTAAGACTCAGATTCACACCCAACATGACAAAATTATATTCATACTCTCATAAGCTCCTGTTAGAATTAATGGCAAGATCACAGCCTAAGATGAGAATATCCTTCCAGAGACAGTTATATTACAAAATATGAAGGCTGAGGCTGCTACGTTCAGCAGTCAGATGCTGAAAACTAGGTTTGATAATGCCAGGCTAATCTAAACGACCTTGGTTCCTGTCATTGCTCTCGTTAAAGACTAAGTACATGTATGTTATGCAAAATAAAAACACTTTGACAAGAGACTAAGTTAACTGCAGAACACTGTATATCCTATTTCCTGCATATTTTCTCAGGAGTCTGAAACTCTAGGAACATTTTTTTTCTAATTCCCAGGGAAGGATGTGCCAATAGGTTATCCAAGTATCAGCAGACTACTGTAATAGCTTAGATAAAGCTGCCACATTCTGTTTTTTGTTTGTTTTTAAATTTTGCTGTGCTTAGGTATCTAACTAAAGGGAGTGGTTCACTGCTATGAACCCAGAGTGCTCACAGGCACCTAGCCAACTTTGTGGCACTTCCAGATAGTTCCCAGCTCAGCAAACATGTGAATCATATTCTTATACACAGCTCTTCTTATACTGCATAAGGAAAATAGGTGACTGCTTGAAGTAATGCAGAAAGATGTACAATAGCAGGAACTGGCATTGTTTCCTGTGTGGCTAATACAGAAAAAGACGCCATGAGGCCTCCACTCTAAATCACTGTCTGGTGAGGTGCCTACCTTCTGCCATTGATCAAATGGACCATAGTCGATGGACCTCTGTGATTAGTGAATAGCTTGCCTCTCTCTTTGTAAGTCTAAGCCTTTCTCATGGATTTAACCCTTTGGTCCACACAGAAGACAAATTTGGATTTAAGTTAGATTAGTTTGGTTTTTTTTTTTTTTTTCCCAGCGGAAAAAATGAAAGTTTAATACAGTACAAAGGTGACTGAATGATTTTTGGTGTTTGAAATCAATCCAGAGCTAATTTTCTATTCCTGGCTAAAAATGACAAAATTACTTTGCTGAAAACTAATGCGTCAAACTAGCCAAGATATTCAGGGATTATTATTTGTTTATCTCTAGGGAAATCAAGAACTGATGCAGAGAGAAGATATTTTTTACTAAGTGTCTTGCAACAGTCATTTATTCATAATGCTCTAGTAAGCTCTAGTCAAGAAAATCCTTGTACTGTTGTGACAATGTCTATATAAAAATATATATATTGATAACTGTACACATAATTTGCATCCTCTATCTGTCAAACTCATGTCCTGTTTTAGCTACCTAAAGTGCAATATATTAAACTTATTTATAAGAAATTGACTTTCTTGTTTAGTATAAGAATTGGTACACTAAGAATATGGTTCTGTGTCCAGCTTTCAACTTGTGTAAATTAGGATGGTAGTGTTAAGAGAGACTCAACTCTCTCTCTTACTTCCAATGCATTAATCAAAAGTATTTTCAACACATAGCCCATGTTCAGTGAGAATAGTACATAAGCTGTAAGTAGCATTTTGTTGTGACTGCAATAATGCAGAAAACTCCCATGCTAAACTGTCACTCACAACTTAGTTAATAATGTTATTTTGATATTTTACTGCAATTTCCAAAGCTCCTCTTTTAGTTTACAAAAACTGGAGCTTTAAAATACTAAGTTACAACAACATATTTTCTCTAATGGAAAGTAAGGACTTCACAAAAACTAAAGGATTTCACCAATCAAGGCATTATTTATTTCAAGATAACTAACAAAAAAATAATTTAATTATGCCTCTATATCAACGCCATGTAACTTTCAAAATTTTCTGGCAGACCAGGAATCCATAACTAGAACACATTCCCTTAACAGCACAAATATTTGGATTAATTGCATTAAAAAAAACTAATTTAGGAGGATTTGGGAATGTTTTTACAAGGTTTAGGAAGGATTTCATTAGGATTACACGATCAGTAACTTTCAGTGTACTTAACTGTTCGCATTAACTCTCTAGGCAACCATGAAACAGATCAGTCATCTGCTGCTTATTAATTCTTATCCAAGATTTTGTCACCATAAAGGGAATGTCTTTATAGTTCATTGTATACTTCAGCCAGCCAGAATTAAAAAACTGTGCCTTAATAAGAATCTCAATGCTGACATGGTTCTTCTGACTGTTGGATTTAAAAGAGCAGGGTGCACTTGTCTTCTGCGTATTTCTGTTGTCTTGTGTGTTCCATTCAGAGAAATTGAACTTTAGTCTGTGGCTTAACATGACATTTCAGTTAAGTTAGTCTGATTTTGTCACATGATAATATTCCTTGCCAACATCTTTTTTTTTTTTTTTTTTTTCAAAGCTCTGTTAATTGCAAACTTAACAAATGTATTTAAACTATGTGCCAGTGTTCTAAGGACAACACATTAATCCAAGGGAGAAAATGCACATAAAACAAAGAGTTTAAGCAATTGGATATTGGTAGCTCTACTCTTGCAAATTAACCACATCGGTTTTATGTCAAATGCCCTGAGCTAAGAACTGATACAAGGCAGGGAAATTAGGGCTCTCGTGAAAGTTCTGGAAAATGGAAACAAACAAATAAAAAAGAATGTGTATGCTTCTCATAATTATTGGAAACCTGATTTTTTAAAAATAAATGTACTTTTGATTTGATTTCTAATGAGATCATAACTGCAGTAATGTGCCAACTATGTCAGGAACAATATGAGTGTCCAGTTGTGAGCACACTGTTCTATTGTATGCTAATATCTGAATGTAAATATTGCAAATGCACAAACAAATCAAGAAATGTCACCCAAGAATGCCCCTGGGAAATGTAACAGAGGCAGCTGTGCAAACAACTGTAATAACAGGGAATAAATTTATGAGCATATGTAGATTTACTCAGTTTCTGTTGCAAAAATAGATTTTACCTTTCACCACAGGTGACTTGTCATTATTTGCTACATCTATTATCATAGTACAATAGATCGCTATGATTTCATTGATGGAACAGCAGACAGGAAGTATAAAATGTTCGAATATTAAACTTATACACTCATGGGATTTATATGCTTGTTTGTTCTTGAAATTTGCACATTTAATTTCTTTTTGGAGATATTATTTCTCATGGCCATTAGATTTTTCAAAGTCAAAATAAAGTGTAAACAACCATTGATGAAATTACCTGCCAAAACATGTTATATTTTAGCAAAGAACTTGGACACAAATTAAGCAAAAGTTTTTATTTTATATGCAATCCATCAGCATCCTTTTAAAACTTGCCTCTTACAAAATACGTTCCCCTTAGTCTGACTATCTTGGAACTGCAAAGCTGAAACTGAATGGCAGCAATTGAGATTTCCTGTCTCAAGGAACTACTGTTATAAAGGCAGCTAAGATTATTCTGCTTAGAACTTTGTAAAACAGAAGCATTTATGTATTTCTCTCTTGACTGCACTACTACATCATTTTTAAAAAAACTGTGTCAGCAATAATTTTCCTCAATTACTGTTGCTCTTTCAGCTGCTGTTATTGAGGTACTTGCACTTCACACTGTGGGACAAAAGCAATGCTCAGCATTTAGCATTTGTCTGACACTATGAAACTGTCAGACTGGTGTCTCCTCCTGTGCTGTTACTGCTCCTCTTTGTTTCAAATGTATTCTTAAATGCTTTTCTTAAAGTAAAGAAGCTCCCAAATGTTTATCAACTCTCACCAAACACTTTAACATAAAGCTCATCAACATTTTGTACAAAACTTGAGTTCAACTTTTTGTGAATAAAAGTGCATGCAATAGTTGAGTTACTGTAGAATCTCCAATTAAAATTCTCTTGTGTATGTGAGTGAAAAAAGGGGCAGAGAACCTTATTAAATGCTGAGTGTCAGAACTGCAGATGCACCTGAAAAATTAGATGTGGAATTGAAAACCCAACCTACTGTAATATGTTGCACCAGCCATTCACTGAAAAATATCCAGTTAAACTCCCTTATCACAAAACACATTATATTTGATAACAGGGACCGTTGGTATATTTTTAAGGTGCTTAAATGTGACTACAGAAACCAGAGTTACTCAGTGATTTCTAGCTGCCTTGGAAGAACAGTAAGGCAGGACTCAAGGGCATGGAATGGGATTACATATAGTAGCATTTTCTAACTTTACTAGCACATCTGAAATCATACTTTTATTTCAGTGAACATAGTAACTTTAACCTCATTTAGTCACATCCTTCCAGGGGAGAAGAAAAACAAACAAAAAACCCTTATCCTCTTAGGAATTAGACACATTTTATTCAAAGCCAGTGCCTTGATAACAGATTGGATGTGGACTGTTTATATAAGAAATCATAGGCACTGAAAGACAAATGTGAGTGTGCCTCACGAGGTGGATGTTAGGGGTGGCACCTAACCGCCTACCTTCTGGCACAAGTCCCCTCAGAATTTCCCAAAGCTTGTGGAGTTTATTACATCCATGCTGACTTAGGGTTTCTTACCAACGCAGCAGAGAAAATAACATTTTCTATGTGTAAATAGACACGGGCTGGCTGCAAATCCTATTAAATATTGACTCTTTTAGGGCCGAAATTAACTTCCAATTGTGCACCGAGTCTTACGATGAGATGTACTTGTAGGGCAGCTGTAGAGAATAAAAGGAAGCCTGTGGCAGCTAACTGGGTGTTCAAAGCCACTACAAGTTCACGCTTAAGAGCAAAACTAATAAGAGATACCGTGTTTTCTCTGAAGGCTCTCACGACACAAAGCCTTTCGTTTAACCTTCTTAGGGCGTTTTGCTCCCGCACGGGGTCGCGATGACAGGGACTGCCTCTTTTACTCTCGCCGGGTACTAACGGCCCGGCCCAGCCCGGCAGCGCCGCCCCCGAGCCGAGCGGGAGATTTGAAGGGAAGCGGCGGCGGCAGCGGAGCGCTCGGCGGCCATGGTGGAGGGCCCGTGCCTCGCCCTGTTCGCAGAACGGCTGCGGGCCCGCGTGCGCCGCGGCCAGTCCGTGCGCGGGGCGCGGGGCAGCGCTGCGCCAGCCGGGGCCGGCAGCGCGGTGAGGGCTGGGGCTGAGTTTGGGTTTGGGAGGCCTCTGGGGGGCCGCGATCAAGCTTAGGGGCGGGGTGTGCAGAAGTTGTACGGCTGCGTGTGTGGTGTTAAGGGACTTAGTTGCATGTCAATAACCCTTTTTTTTTTTTTTTTTTTTTTTGTTAGCATCGTGTTAATTAGACCAGCTATTCAAATAAACAAAGGCTGTGGCATCTGCTCTCAGTACAGGCTGTGTAATTTCTCAACTAGTTTTTATCTTTCTAGCTGGCAGCATAAACTAATGCAACAGTATAAAACTCTGCTGGGGCTTTGTGAGACCTTCTGGTAGCAAGCTCATATAAATGAGCAGGTCTAGCTAATGGGCTGTGACAATCCTGGGTCTGGTATTGATTATGGAGGCGACGAGGTGTTTGGGTCTTTATTTATTTATTTTCTCAGCTGAATGAAATTGTATCACTCAAGTCCTAAGTAAGTGTACTAGATATCTTCAGACAAAAAGTTGGGGACTGCCCCTCCAACACCCTTTGTGATGTAAGAAAATTTATTAAGGATTAAGGCTGAATAAAACAATACTTAAATGAACATAAGAAAAATGTGGCTCAAGATACATCTGTTTAAGATATGCCATCAACAGATTGGGCCTGATGGCTTTGTATCCCTCAGGACTAAGCTTTTTAAAATTAGGGAGTTACTCTTACAATTTCATAGGAAAATTTAATGCCCTTCATTTTGCATAACTTAGTACAGCAGAAGTCAGCTCAGGGTTGACTTTATTCATCAGCAAATGACCATCATAAAGCTCTTGTGCATTTCAAATCTCAAAAGCAGCTGTTAACCATAGCCTAAGCTTACGCCATTGCTGAGGACTGTAGTATTTAAGAGCATCCTCACAGATTTAAACAAACCTGAGTGCCTTAAATCCAAAACACTTTGTTGCATATGGACTTCCTTTAATACTTTTATTGGAAGGAATGAGCAGTTTATGCAAGAAGGAAATTTTTGCTTTCTTATTTTGATAATAGGTGAAGTAAATGATGTTGGTGTAATGCAATATATATATATTTCTACTTGATAGATTAATAACTGCAAACCCCCCCTGAATGTACATAATTTCAGGGTAATAAGAAAGTGGGGAATTATTTTGAAAGTAGCTTTGAAATTTCACTAATCAGCTCAAGCATTGCTGATTTGCTGGAGTTGCTTTCACATATGTTTATGCTGCAATTAAGCATTGTTAATGAAGCTTTGGTACTTGCATCTGTCCCTTACAGTTAGGGCTTCAATGACCATGGGTATATTGTTTGCAAGTTTCATCAGTGTCTGAAAAGGACCTTTCAGAGTCCTCGAACTGCTATTCAGAGGGACACATTGAGAAAAATGGGCTGGCAGAAACTTGTGAAGTTCAGCATTTGCAGGACTTGCAAATTCCTCTACCTGGAACAGAATGATGCCATGCAATAGCAGGGGCATGAGTGCTGCTCAGGTGGAAAGTGGCTCAGTGAGGTTCCTACTGTGCCCTTCTGGGGAAGAGGGCCAGCTACCTGCTGGGCTGTGTTAACAGTGTAGCCAGATAGCTGAGGATGGTGATTCTGTACCTCTGCTCAGCACCTCTGAAGTTGCATCTGGATTAATGTGTCCAGTTGTCAACTCCCAGTACGAAAAAAAATGGTAATGTACTAGAGATAGGCCTAGCAGGCTGAAATGTGATGCGTTAAGAGAGGCTGATGGAACTGGGTCTTTATTGCTCTCTTTGGCTGTTTATAAAGGAAGGTGTGGAGACAGCTAGGCCATTGTCAGAAGTGGATGATAGGATGAGAGGCAACCGATACAGGCTACAACAGGAGAAATCCTGATTAGATGTTAGGAAAACTTTTCCACCATAACAGTAGCCAAGCCCTGGAACAAGAGCCCAGAGAGAGGAGAAACACCACCCCCAGAGATGCTCAGAAGTTGACTGAACGAGGCCCAGGACTGCCTGATCTAAGTTAGTCCTGCTTTAGGCAGGTGATTTGGACCAGATAACCTGTAGAGGTCTCTTATTATAATTGTAATGAAGCTTCATGTGCTATGCAAGAAAAGATCATTGCTTCAATTACACAATTATTATCATCTCTTCTAGTAGTGTCCTGCTTGCTGTTCAACATCATCTGAGATTAGACCTTCAGCTGTTAGGAAGAGAGAAGCATCTCTGTGAAGGTTATTCTGTAATATGCAATGTGAAATGCTGAAAGCATATAATTAGCATGGCTAGAAATTCTGGCAAGAGGTATTTGGAGAAGGGTGGAGCCTTGCAAATGGCAGAAAGTTGACACTCCGACAACTGTTTAATGTTCAAACTATAGCCATTAGTTTATATCAGCTGGGAACTGTTTTTGAATTCATGACTCGAAGGAAAAGGGATCACAGAATCACAGAATTTCTAGGTTGGAAGAGACCTCAAGATCATCGAGTCCAACCTCTGACCTAACGCTAACAGTCCCCACTAAACCATATCCCTAAGCTCTACATCTAAACGTCTTTTAAAGACTTCCAGGGATGGTGACTCCACCACTTCCCTGGGTAGCCTGTTCCAATGCCTCACAACCCTTTCGGTAAAGAAGTTCTTCCTAACATCCAGCCTAAAACTTCCCTGGTGCAACTTAAGCCCATTCCCCCTCGTCCTGTCACCAGGCACGTGGGAGAATAGACCAACCCCCACCTCGCTACAGCCTCCTTTAAGGTATCTGTAAAGAGCAATAAGGTCACCCCTGAGCCTCCTTTTCTCCAGGCTGAACAAGCCCAGCTCCCTCAGCCACTCCTCATAGGACTTGTTCTCCAGAAATATAAGGATAAGATACGTTGATTTAAAAAAAAAAAAAAAAAAAAAAAAAGGTTGATGTTGTCTAAATTGGAAAATTAGTTCATACATCTACTTGTTGAATGCATACCGATGCCGGTATTAAAGTATTATAAATTCTGTTTTAATCTTTATGCATATGTATTCATTTTCAGACTGCCACGAGTGGGGAGAGAACCTCTGTTTATAATTTCCTTACTGGACATGTTTACAGGGGTGTGGAAACATTGGGAAAGGAACTTTTTATGTATTTTGATCAGAAAGCTTTGAGGTAAGAGGAAAGAAAAATGTTTTCTATGTGTTTGAACTGTGTGTTTTCAGGTTTTTTGTTGTTGATCGTGCTATTGTCAGTTCCATATATTTGGAAGTTAGTCTTATGGAGAAACTTCTCTGCAGCCTCTGTTTAAGAGCTTGAAACACTAGATAGTCACTTAAATTGTTTCAGATAATTTACTGCTTTATTCTTAGTCTAAGATTCCGTGTGGAGGTACCTGAAAAGGACAGTTGTTCCTTGAAATGCTTTGTTTCTTTCAGTCAGGAAACATAATTCTATTTTTTCTAAATCTTTAAATAAGAAAACGGTCTTTTCTTCATTCAGTGTAGTCATTGTCAGCTAGTGACTGATCTTGAAAAAAAGTGCCAAGTCATGATTTTTCTTCATTTAAAACTGATAAATAGTTTCAACCTTAAATCACCTTAGAATTCTGCAATGTTTTGCCAGTGGCACTGCTGTTACAGGGGAGAGATAGAACTGAAAATGCTTGGCTGGTGGTACAACAGTTTACAATGGCTGCACGCTGGATAAAAGCAGTGACATTAGAAGTTATCAGGGATGATGCGTAGACAGATCTTTGGTGGCAGGGGGCTGCTGTTTATCAGGTGTAGTGCTGTATGCCTATTTCTTCTAGTGTTAGAGGAATGCATCTTAGGAACTTGCATGTATGTAAGTGAAGTAAACACATGGCTTTAATAGTAATTAATACTAAAAGCTTTAACAACTAATGCTAAGAAAGTGCAATGAAAGAAAAAAAGTGATAAAAGTTGTACACCATAAAACAAAGCCAGAAGCCCCAAATATGATATGTGATCCTGTGAAAAGTCTCCAGGAACAAAAGAGAAGTCTACAAACCATGAAAGTATCCCAAACTCTATAGCTGCTTATATAGGAGTCTTGAATCTCTTAATAAAACTGTTGGCATAGTAGTTACTGCTGTATATCAAAAGACTCTTCACTTAAAGTTAATTCTTAAGGATATTACGTCCTGATGATTTAAGAAACTGCTGTTGTTGTATACATGAATTCTTACTGCAATTTTAAGATGTTTATATTTTCTAGTTTTTAATTAAAACAGTGTTGGGGGGACATGGGAATTAGAATGTAATAAGAGGGGAAATATAGGGATTTACCAAAGATGCCTGAAAGTTCAGTGCAAAAGGTTGGGATATCTCCTGGGAATTGACCTGGGCATCACCTAGCTGAATCTTAATGCAGAGAAACAAAACATCCCCAATATTCTTGTTTGAGAGATATGTACCAGTGGTCTTTTCCTGGTCAATTTCCAATCATATAATTTAGAAAAGATGTATAATAAAATATCTAAAATGCCTCAAACTTTCTGTTAAAAAAAAGATACAGTGCTTATGACTGTATTATATGTATTACAAATTAATTGCATAAGCAAAGGAGTGAATTACCAAAAATAATGTTTTTTTTATTGTACAAACTGAATTACAGTATAAGGGGGGGGGGGGGGAAAGGCTATTACTCTAAGAAATGTAAGCAAGCATTTTGCATAAGTTATCTTCAAAGAAAAAGAATATGTGGCTAAGTTCTAGTATGGAAAATATGATCTTTTAGCCCTCAAAGCTATTAAATAATTACTAAGCTTCCTTGTCAGTGCAGTAATATACCATACTTTGTGAAAAAACAGAATCATAAAATGGTTTGGGTTGGAAGGGACCTTAAACATCATCTAATTCCAGCCCCCCTTCCATGAGGAGGGGCATATTCTTCAATTCTCTTTTGATAATAAATTTAAGTTTCACCAATTCATCATTTAAATTAACTCTAGAATTGTATTAAGAAATCTTTTTAGTTGCATTGATTATTTGATTGGAAATGTTGTGAAAGTTATGTACAGGAAAGGTGTCTTCTACATGGGAGACAGAAGTTACCTGTTATCTGGTAGTTAAGATGTTTGTTCTGATCTTTTAAAAGTGTATGTTGTGCATCTGAAACCAAGTTGTTGAGGGGAGTAAGAGGAAGGCTTCAGAAACTCTATCTAAGATTGTCAGGATTGCTCTTGGAGAGGAAGTAAGGAATAGGTCTTCAGAGGATGTATTCTTTATTAAAGTAAACTCAAATATAGGACACTATTGTCATGGGGGTTACCACTACACAGATTCTGTGTCTGTACCGTTTCTCAACATAATAAAACCAGTTTTTCTCATCTGCTGAGATTTCCTGTGAAAATGTGGTAGTGATGCTGAAATGTTTGTCAGACAAACCTATGTAGCATATCTTGTGAAAGATGGGGCCATGAAAGGTAATTAACTCATATTGTGGGTTTTCTCAAGTGGGGAATGGCTGCCTGGTGGAAGAAGGTAACTTGGTCATGGAATTGTTTAATACAGTTTGACTACTGCTTGCCTGACTTGCAGATGAGGCTGCTTCTGAGTTATTGCCACGTTAATGGGTAGCAAATAGCCAATGAGGGAAGTCCAGGATGCTTGCAATCCACAGTGGGCAACTATTTAGGAGTACAAATAATAATGAGGAGAAATTAGTATTTCTACTTTTTGATTCCTGTTTAAACAAGGTAATCAAAGTCTCTGAAGAAAGTCATGTCAAGTTTTTAGGAAAAAATAGATTTTTTTTTCAACTTTGACTTGCAAGTCACTTAAAAAAAAAAAAAATCAAAGATGAAAAAAAATATCTGTGATACTAGTGAGTTGTGCTCGAGAGGCCTGCATGGATTGCAGGGTTTGCTAAGGAAATGAAAGTTATGTGAGAAAGTTTGTACTGGGCTTAGTTTCTGTAGTGTGCTATTAACATTTATTTGGAGTCAGAAATGATTTGGAAAAGCTTCTGAAAATTAATAATGTATCTATATTTTTGTATAACTGAAAACAGATGAAAATGTTCTTAGGAAAGAGATCATAATTATTGACCACAAATGCCTTAAAGAAAAGACATCCACCATCTTGACTGGGAATTACATGTTGGCACATAGAATGTGATAATGTGAATTGTCAGTGTTCTTCTTACATTTCCTTGTAATATATTGACTCTGTTGCTATTTAACTCTTTTTAGGGGAAAAATAGTTTAAGCCTTATGATATTGTGTAACACTAATTCTAAAAAACTTACCCTTTTACTTTAAAACAACAAAAAATCATATTTTTTTTTGCTATTAGCTGTCATTTAATAATAGATCCTAAGTTTAATTAATGTTTTTTTTCCTATTAGTCATTCTTTTGCCCGATTTCAACATATCAAAGATAATGAAACAGAGTAAAATCTTGTAAATTTCTTAATGTAAATGTGTAGCAATGATCATAAATTATTTTTTCTATTAGTGAACTGGCAGGTCACTATAGTAGCTAACAGTACTGACTTCTTAACATTTCTTTTAAACAAAATTTGGTTAATAGAACCACCAGCTACTAAAGTGAATGCTGTTTTTTAAAAGGAACTTCCTGTAAATGTTAGTGCATTCCCATTTGGTAGCAGGATGCAAGAGTTTGGTTTAATCTTTTTTTGACTAGTTAATCTTGTGTAGTACTGTTCATGGCACTTTAGAACAGGAAGTGGCTAACAAACAAAACCAGCTGAAATATCTTTATTAACGGAACTGATTTCCAAGAAGAGAGCTCTAGACACAGGTTTTTGAAAACTAAAGGAAATTAATGAATAAATACTATGAGGATGTTACATAAAGAATTGGCTTTAGTCTATGCTTAGTGAAATATTTCCTTAACCTGACGGCAAGTACTTAAAATGCCCATCCTTCCTGATGTGTGACATGGAGACATTAAAAGGACATATGCTTTGACGTTCAGCTTGTTTTGTCATACGAGTAGATTCATCTGTTAAATCTTTTTTGCAGCTACAAAATATTGCACCTTTTATGATATACAGTATTTAATCTAAGAAGTAGAGACAGGATGTGAATGTACCAGGCAAATTTGTAATAAACAAAATTTATGGGACTACAGTCAAACTTGTCCTTTGCTCAAGTATACTAGTTCCCAGTAGAATATATTATAAAATGTAAGACTTCTTAAAACATTAGTGATCTGTAAAAGAAATCCTTGAAAGTGTCTGTTCCACTCCTTTGCCATATGTGTGTGTTTCAGTTTTTCTTTTATTAATTTTTAATTGACCTGATGTCATTGCCTTGGTTGTAGGTTAAAAAAATAAAAATAAAAAAATCAGAAAACAGCACATGGCAGATGTTAATTACATTGTTTATGGCATTATTGGAAGTAGCTGTGATATAATGTAGTATTGGCAGAGAAAGGACTGAAATCTTTGCTTTCACACCGGATGACTTCTGCCTGATTTAGCAGTATATTGTCTGAAGCAGTCTCATTTCTTTCAGTCTCCCTGAGGACTTAAGAACCTGTGTAAAGCTAGCATGTTGGGTGGAATAAAATGCTAAGTGCAATACACCAGAAAAGTGTGTTAACAATCACTTTTGAGTTTTGCATAATGAATTTTGAAGACGACTTGAAAACTGCTATGTTTTGGAGTGTTTCTAATTTAGGGATGGGACAGTTCTCTGGAGACTAACACTATGCAAACAAGTAATTTGTTGCTATTTTACTCTACCAGAATTTATGTACATGCTTACTGACTTTGTTAGGTCAGAATAGTTCATAAATTAAATAAATAAATAGACTAGTTTAATGCTTGGAAACATTTTTAAGATTAAATACACATAAAAACTCTCTTTCTTTCCAAGGATTCACTTTGGTATAAATGGTTTCATGCGCATTAATCCCGATGGAAGCAAAGACAGAAATGGTGCATTACCAGTTTTGGAGATTCAGCTTACTGAAGATACTATTTGTTTTTTTGGGGTGACAACAGAATATAGGTAAAGTGAAAGCTAACTAATTTAAAACAAACAAACAAACAAAAAACCTGCACGGCTTGGTTTAAATGTATAACATTTTTTTAAGAATGTAGTAGAAAAATCACACAATGTTAAGTGTTTGGATGAATAGATACACAGAAATAAATTTAAACTTCCTAAACGCAACATGTTTATTTTTATGGAAATCTAAATTTGTTGGTTTTGTATTAGAGTTTACATACAGTTAAAGTAGTTCAATACTGTGGCCTTATTAGGTAGTGTTGAGACTGGGAATTAAACTTGGATTTAATTCAGTCCTCTTATCTGAATGCGGAACCCTATCACTTTAATTGTCGTGTTGAAACTACCAAACCCATGTAACTATACAGTTTATTATAGTTGATGTCCAAACACATGATTCCAATGTTGGAAGTAGTTTTACAGCAAGGACCTTACAACTAGTTTCTGAGATAATATGAAGAAAATAGGAATGATTTTTTGTATATAGCTTGCAAGTTCTGTGCATGTATCATTAAGCTGCTTTGTGAGGGAGGGGTTAATACCATTTCTGTGCCTCTTCCTGTGACTGGTATTTTCACATTTTGTGTTACCTGTGTATACTATTCTATTATACTTTCATATGTTGTTTTAAAAACTGTGCGGATATATTAACATACAACTGAAATAAATAAATAAATATATGAAAGTTTATTTTTCTCTTCCAGAAATGCAGCAGAGAGTGAGCAGAAAGTGAGAATGATGGAAAGCTTGGATGTCTGCTCTCCAAAGTTTAGCTTCTTAAGAGCAGAAAGTGAGATTAAGCAGCAGAAAACCCGCAGGTTGTGTGATGTGTTACTGGATCAAACAGTATTACCTGGAGTGGGAAATATCATAAAAAATGAAGCACTATTTGACAGTGGTCTTCATCCAGCTGTTAAAGTAGGTGGACTGTACCAAGATTGTTCTTAATGACACCCAAATATTAGAAATGTAAATACACATTTATATACTGTTTTGTCATCTTCTTATCTTCCTTTGTTTTCTCACCTATCATTTCTTAAGTTATTTCAAGGCACTGAAATTCCAGTTTAATCATTATAATTTGTCATGGCTTTCCTTGGAACCTGTTGCAAGTTGCTCCTGTCTCCTAAGTTGGACATACTGGTTGAGGCCATGCCTTCAGTCTTACAGCTTGAAACTTCTTTTCTAGGGAGTTCATTTACCTTTCAAATCCTGACCTTGTCTGGCATCATGTTGTGCTGCCTTTCAATTGATAGCCCATAAATAAAGTGAAGAATGCTCAGGTTTACTTAGTTACTACCCAAATAGTATGTAGTACAGTTGTTTGTCTCCTCCACTTACTTTCCTGCTAGCTGGCATAGTGTGCTTTTCTGCCATTGTTTACCATACTTTTTTGGTAAAAATCCTCAAACATGCATGTTGAAAACAAGTCTGATGTTAGCAAAACAGACTGAGATTATATAGAATGTAAAGCAAAGCAGGTGAAAATAGCAAGAGATTTAGTTATATGTAATATTTCTGGAAGTTCTTCATAGGATCAGTCTGGATTTTATTCTTTCCTAGAGCTGTATGATGACATCCATGGATATGATGACTGTCCATTTGAAGTGAGTGGATATTCATCTAGGTCTGAGGACGCTCAGGTGCATTCTCAGCTGTTTATAAGTCCTGATATTTAAGTATTCCTATAAAAATGAGTCTTGGGTCTTGATTTCTCTGTGGGATGTTACTCAAAAATTGCATAGATTCTACATTTTATTCATCTGAATTAAAATTTTATGTCAATAGGAGCTGCAGCTTACTTGTGTCAAAGTAATATAGTCAAAGTAAGAATAACAGGATGGGGATCTCACTTTTGTTGTTGAATGTATTAATTAAAACAAGTAATGAACCATGGAACTGTCCTCCTTAACCTTATTGATGCTTGGTTTCTTTGGAATATGAATGCAAGTTCTACTGAAACTATGGAGGCATCTGTTAATTAAGTTTCTCTGGCATATCTTGTTTCCAACCCATTTTTAATAACATCTGGAAGGTTATCTAGTCCAGTGTCCTTCTTAAAGCATGACCAACTTTAGAGGTAAATCAGATTGCTTAGGGTCTTATCCAGAAGTTTAAAAATAAAAATAAAAATGCATCAGGTGACATTTCAAAGCCCCTCTGGACAAACTGTTTCAGTGCTTAATTCATCCCGAGATACTAATCAAAGTGCATTAGTGTGTATCTGCAATTTGAGATGGCACAGGAAATTAAAATATGACTTAAAATTGGAGTTCATAGCAGAAATATGGTTGATACATCTCTAACTGTGATGCCTCTGTCTCCAGCATTCTTCCTGAAGATCTCTCACAAGGAAGAGTTTCTGATGATAGGTAGATTTTATAAAATCCACAGGGAAATTAAAAGGTAATTAAGAGTGTTTAACTCCATATGATTCCTGTGATCAGGAACTATTAGGTCAACCACTGAATTTTTAGTCAATGTTTTGCATGGTTGAGGCAAAGTACATTGTTTGCTATTCACAGAATGAGTTTATGTAGTGTAGAACATGACTAATATTTTACTGATTTTTTTTTAAATATATATAAGGAAATTATATAAATTATATATATGTATATAATGTGAAGTCAAATAACTCATCATAACAGGATGCAATGCAATTCCACATCAACTGAAGGTATTTGGAATGCCTGTTGTTATACATCTTTCTACTGTTGTTGCTTAACAATATTGTGAAAATCATGCCTTATTTACAGGTTTGCCAACTGACAGATGAGCAGATACATCATTTGGTGAAAATGACACGTGACTTTACTCTGCTTTTTTATAAGGTATGGACACACATTCCTGAGAAACCTCCAAAACTTGACTCCAGCATATGTCAACTGTATTTGATCATCTAGTGGAAACTGTAAAAAGATGCAACAAGACAAGTGTTTCAGTGAATAGGAGTCTTGCTCTAAGTGTTCTTTATTAATTGCAGATTGTCAAATGATGAAAGGTGGAGTCTCTAGATTGTAAAAATACGCAGAATGTTGGCCCAGTTGCAGTAAGAAGACATGCGTTGCCAGAGGGCCAGTTCAGCACAGTTTTGCTTTACATGGGCTGTAACGTTACTCTGAGCGTGTCAGAACTGATGTAGGTTAAGCATGTGCTTATAAGGTAAGATAAGGTCGCTCTTCAAACTGGGAGCTAGAGGTCACCCCAGGAAAGTATGAAGATAATTCAGTTCGTGCAGCTTCTTTTATGAAACTTGAAAGTATATCTGAGTAAATAGGTTGTGAATTCTAACTTTTTTTCCTCTAACTGAAGCAACCATTTTGGCTGCTGAAGTGAAATAAACTCAAGGTTTTCCCTACTGCCATAACTCTTCAACAGGATTTTATTTCTTCCTGTATAAGCCCTATAATTTCTGATTGCTCTTTATCTTTCCAAAAGAGAAAGAGAGAAGTGGACCTAATTCTTGCATGTTTTTTTTTTTTTCTTTAAACTGCATGCAGAGAAATGAACAGCAACTGTGCAATGATTGTTTCTCATATTTTTCATGAAGAGCAAGGAGCTAGTGTTGACAGAAACTTGTTTTTTGGTAGGCTAAGAGGAAAGCACTTAACATCTTAACATCTAATACAGTCTTTCAATTATAGAGGTTAAAAATGTACTTTGTTTAGTAGTCTACCTAAATCTCTGCTTTCCCCCAACACACTGAAGAGTAGTGTTTAGTCTGTTGCCTAGGGAAATCTTTTCATTTTCCGTTCTTGACTGGTAAAGAGATAAGCAAACAGGTTGGCATCTACTTATAATACTAAAAGACTTGAATGTGTCACAGGATTTTAGACTGACAATAAACAAACAATTTGAACTTTTTGTAGCTCAGGTTACCTATCTTACACTTTCATAACCTGTATCTACCAACTATTTACCAGTCAAGTGCTTTTAAAGGATGAGATAATCCCCCAAAGCCTCTTAAACGTAAAAGCGTAATGAAAATAAACTCAAGGTTTTCCCTACTGCCATAACTCTTCAACAGGATTTTATTTCTTCCTGTATAAGCCCTATAATTTCTGATTGCTCTTTATCTTTCCAAAAGAGATAATAATGAAAATATGGTAATAAGAGTAGTAGTGCTTGATCATTGTTTGTATAATGTTCTTATACTGTAATTGTTGTAGTAATCATACCATGTTATTTTATGTAGTGTTAACACCTTACAGATACAAAGATCTTGCAATCTTGTTCTTATAATAAGCTGTTGCTTATGTCTATTTTTCAAATAACAAATGGAATGAAACTACTAATAAGAAACTAATGTAAATGTTAAGGAGAAATCTACAAAAAAGCAAACTGCTTGTGAATATTCATGCCATACATCCATAATTCCTTCTGATTGAATTACTGGATTGTATAGTCAAAAGCAGAAGCGGTTCTTGTTCACTGAGGCTGATCAATATGGGCACAGCAGAAGCAAATACGCTGTGCTCAGACACTTGTATTTTGGGGAGACACCAAGAGTCTTTGTCTTACGGAGATAGAGATACTGATCCCTGCCAAAGGTGGGCTGGTATTATCAGTCCAGCTGTGGTGGTGTTTTAGCTGCATTTGAGGAACTGAAATTGTGGTACAGAAACTCATGTGGCTCTGCAGAGCTGGCTGCATCTCTGCTGGGCTGCTGTTTTTTTCTGTTTTTTGTTTTTCTGCCAGTTTTAGCAGGAGTATGTCTATGCTGACTCCACATGAATTGTCTCCTAAAATGTGGCTGCTTGTCAGCCCTCTGGGAGCTCATTCGGGTCACTCTACCCTTTGGGCATGTACTGTACTGTACTTTATTATGACTTTCTGCCAGGTCCAGAGGCGCTTGACATAGTGCCAAGCAGCTTTTCACAAGCAGCTTTGGTCACCAGTGTGACTAGCGCCAAGATGAAGCTGAGCGTTTTTACTGGGCTCAAGCTGATTCCTACAGAATCTCTGGAATACTTCTGCATTGCACTTGCATAGTTCTTCAGGTCAATATGCCTTCCCAAAATCTAGATTGTAGTAGTATGAGGACTGAGTTGGCTCTGTGGTAGGGATATTTTTGTTTCTTTTGTTTTTGTTTTTCTGTGCTACATTGATTGGAGCTCATGAGCTCTCCAAAAACACTCCTGCAGGTGCCTGGTCGAAAAAAACTGGTGCTGAATCAGATTTAGCTGATCCATCTGAATTCAAGGGAACCCTAGCACATAACTGCCTATGTCATGCTACTGTATTTTTTTTACTTTTTTTTTTCTGTCTATTATTCCAACATGTCGAAAATTCCAGATCCTGTTATGCCAAATTTAATGGCAATTATTTCCATAAAAGAAGATGAGATACAGGCAATCACTGTTATGAGCTTGCCTTCAATATCTTTGTTTAGTCATTAAGCTATCAGTTTACATAGGTGTTTTTTATTATTTTTTTTTAGTTTCAGATGAACTGTAGAAAGGCTGACATAAATGTTGGGACTGTAACTTGGGTTTTAAATGTTACATTTTCAGTGCCGCAAAACTGGATCTCCACTCTACAAACACTACAAAGTATACAGGTGCCGAAGTTGCGGTCAGTGCAATGGGAAAATCACTGTGTGCCGTTTAGGAGAGAACAACAGGATGACTTATTTCTGCTCTCGATGTCAAAAGGCTGATCCCCAGCTTGTCAATGTTAGGTATGAGGTAACTTTACAATGCTTAAACGTTGATGCACTTGAAGTGCTGTTATGGTAACAATGAATAGCAAATAAAATGGATGCATGCGAACCAATGTGCATTTCATATCTAAATTCACTTGTGTTTATGAAAGAAAAATGTTTTGGCCACTGTTATTTTTAAATGGTTAAAAGCCTTGTTTAGAATACTTCTTTCAAAAGTCCCTTCTCTTATGAACTAGCTGGTGCTCTAATCAAATATGGGAATCATAAAAACAACTCAGAGTACTCAGAATTACTCATTGCTTCTGGAGAGATTGCCCCCTGTTGTTGCTGTTATAATAGGCTTGGATATTTACACATAAAAGGGTTGAAGGTTGAATGGCTTAAGGAAAGTAGGAATTTTTGTCTCCTTTCCTTTCCATAGGAAGGCCTCTTCAGTCCAGGAATTTCTAGACAACTGTGCATAAATGCAGGTTTTTTTCTGGCTGTAGAGTTACACTGAGGAAAACTAAAAAAGTAAATTCAGAGTGCAGCAAATACCGTAGCGCTTAGGACTTTTATTCCTCCTTATCAGTTTTGGAAAGCCTTTACTACAGGTGTGCCACAGAGACTTTCAGTGCCACATAAATTGTGCTAGCAGCAGCCTTCTTTCTTTTATTTTAGAAAAGCACAAAATGTATTTGATGTCACAGAGGGGCAAAAGGTAAAAGTTTCAAAAGCACCTTGACTGCAGACTCTTCCACACCTAAGTTGTTTTTGAAAATTTTCATCTGAGGCCTCAGAATCTTGCCTTTTAAGTTTGAACTCTGTCAATCTGATAAGAGGCACTACTTCAGTTTAAAAACTTTGTCTTCATTAGAGTGTGTGTGTTGTGTGTGTATACATATATTTAGATAAGATTTACAGAACACATAAAACTCTCTTTCTCTGCCACCCCTATGCTGTCTTCTTTCAAGATTCAGATGGTTTATGGGATTTTGCTTAGAGCTTAAAAATCATCTCTCAGTATAGATCAAACATTCAAAATTCCAGCTTGGAAGATAAATATTTCACATGCTGATAACCCCAATCTGCTTTCTTTTCTGAAAGTTTTAATGAGAAATCTTTTGCAGAATGGTAGAAAGGTGGCAATGTCCCATTGAGTCAGATAAATAGAAAATGATGCAGGGGAAAAAATATATTTTTCTCTCCATATTAGAACAAATAGGGCGGTTCTGAAAACAAACAAACAAACAAACAATGGTGTACTTCAATTATAGATGTGGTAATAGTAGCTGTAAAATGAAAGATTGTTTCTATTCTGTTCTCATACACTGAGAACAGAATCACTGTTCTACTGCTCTGTTTTCTATTATGCAGTAACTATTACCACATAAAAGTACGTTTAGCTCTCAGGTGGCTTATCTGCCATTCCAAGCTTTTCACCTTTGAAGGCTAAAAGGAGGCCCTGAGATCAAACTGACTTGCTACAGTTCATAAACAGTAGAATTTAACTCAGTTGTTCCTGGGTCAAGTCCAATAGCTTTATGATTTTGCTCAACTGAGAAAATGAAGAAAGCACTTCATATAAGCTACTTCATCAAATTCAAATGTACCTTGAATTTTTTAAAATACACTATTTTCCTATATTTCATCAACCCCAAAAAGGAGAAATGAGAATTATACTGAAAAAAAGACATACTGAATATATTCAGTCTGGTAATGCATTTTTGATAGCTGAGTAGTAGAAATGATTTAATTATGTAAAAATATCCATTTTTAATACTTCCAGTTCATCTGTTTTGTTATCTAGCCCCCCAGTATTTTGCTGAATGGTATTGTAATGTCTATTCTAACTCTTGACAGCACAGTATCTCTGGTATGTCAACAGTTCTTATTAGCCTCCATATCTTTCCTGTTGTGGAAGATCTGTGGTAGATAACAAATATCAATACTGTTGAGAAAAAAAATACTGTAGAAATCTGGCCTGTTAAGGAGAGTGATAATTACAAAATAAATGGTAAGTCTAAGGAATGTCACAATTCACATAAATGTTACTGAACCGATCAGTTCATGTTATATTTAACATGCTAACAACATTTGAATAGTATGACAAAATTAGTCCTTGGTAGCATGCAGTGACTGTGAAAGAGGAACTATGACTCTAAATAAATGTACCAACAGAGGGGAGCAGTAATTTACAGGAAAATAACTACAGATCAGGCTTATAGAAGTATTTGCTGTACAATGTTGGCTCATCAATTGCAGCAAGGATGTTTGTGAACTCTGATGAGAAGAAAAGAGCACAAAAAAGAAAGAAAATTCTTAAATCTGAACAGGCTCCTAAGTGTTTAAAAAAGTAAATCACAAAATGGTGTCACAAAAGAAAGACTTTTTAACTTCAAGGTTTTCAATTTTGTTGACTGTTAACAATAACAAAGTGCCCTAACGGGTACCATTTAAGCGAGAGCCAAAATGTTTGATAGATAGTGTGGCTGTCTGTAGTTCAGCTTCTGAACAGTTCTTCATTCAGTAATGTATTTGTTAGTAAGCATTCTGTACAAGGGATAATGGGAGTATACTGAAACAGTTGTCCTTTTTTGCCAAATTCTTGCTGCCTTACTTGAAAATGATAAGGAATTTGAGAGAGGCTGGACATTGTGCTGTAGAGTGTATCAGTTCATTACTAAATTTCTGTCCATATCAGATGGAATATTTTTATTTGTATTACTTCTGCAGTATTGGGAAAGATTTGCCCTTTAGGTAAAGAAAAAAATTCAAACACTTATCATGACATGCTGTCCAAGCTATGATAGGCAGGTATAACACTGTACTACTTGTTCTCTAGCCCCATGCTTTCCTGCACATAGTGGTGTAAGGTAATTTGTAGAGGAAACGTCACAAAGGACTAACATCATTCTTCTGTTTCACAGCAAACTGCCAGCTAGAAATAGCCTAATTGGCTGGGCATATGGCAGGGGGTCATGTTCTAATGAACACATAGCTCAGAAATGTGAAGAAGAGTGGACGTGTATGTGCTGTACCCTAATAAACAAGCCTTCTGCTGAAGTTTGTGATGCCTGTTTGACTTCAAGGCCTGAAGGTATTGAAAGGTTGTCTGGACCCTGTACTGGGGAGTGGGGAGAAGGGAGGGTTGTGGGTTTGGTGCAGATTTTAGAACTACAGAACTGTAGAAGTGCCTTGATGTGAATTGTATTTATGTAACTTTAGCTAACTTAAAGTCAGATTTGGGGGAAATCTTACACAGACAATTACAGAAACTGTCATGTCTTCAACCCTGAAAGCGTCTTGCCTTCCAGCTTTGTATGCAGGTGGTGATTCTATAGACAAGTCTCCAGGGTAATCCTTTGTTATTGCTGGGGCAAGGACTGAGACAAAATACCATGCTTTAAACTCTTATTAAAATCATTAGAAGTTGGCAGTAGATGTCTGACAGAGAAATCATCAGGGGGCAGAAAAGTAATTATCATTCTTCCATGTGAACAAAAACAGTAGGGGACTATATATTTTGGTACGCTTTCCAAAGGAATGTTTGGTTTCTTAGGGGCTAGTATTTTTCCTCTGAGTACAGAGTAAGGATGATTGTGGAGTTAACAGCATTTGTTGTTTGTACCCTGGAGCTTTAGTGCTACTCTCTAGACCTGTAGGTGGGCAGAAACAGCTGTGAATGAGACCTAGAAAGGGACATGAAGAGGGAATGAGTAACAAGCCAACTTCTGTCCAGATTTTTGTATAGGAATTTAGATACTAGGAAGGGATAAGAGGGGTAATGGACAGACTTTCCACCCATTTTCTCTCTGAAGAGGAGATCTGTATTCTTTCACTTCTTTAACTATACGCTATTATTGCAAGTAGGTCTGAATTTTGAAGATCTGTTGGATTTAGTGGAATACAGTTACAAAAATTCTCTTTTTTTTTTTTTAAAGTAACATTTTTTCATTGTAGGAGTGGTATTTGAGACTTTTTAACATAGTTTTTCTTATCTTTCTTTTCAGACATTGAGATTTTTCTACCTTTGATTTTTTGGCTTTTATGTTGTTTCTAAAATTAACTGTTGTTTTTAGAAATGTCTCAATTTGAGGATAGAATTTGTGGTATGTAAAGTTTGCTGTTGACTGTACAGCCAAAAGAATTCATTCTGTTGACAAAGATAACTATTTACCATTGCCACTCAGTTTCTTTGCTCCTTTGCTAAGTACAAGGCCAAACACCATTCTTAAAGTCTGAGTGCACTGAAACCAGTCTGTTTCATTGTGTGCAGCAGTGGCAAAATAAAAAATGTCTGGACACAGGTAGCATTCACAGTAAATTCTAAGAATTATTACTTTGTTTCTGAGTGAGAATGCCTTTGGTACTAGAGAGTGTGCCACTGTGTATACCTTACCTACCCATTTTTCTTCTGGTTAATTCCCTCTTGTTTGTGTGGGTGAAGGGAAGATGTACAGAGATGCTCCCTGGAGATGGTAGAAAAAGAAAGTAGTCTATTCTTGAATACTGTGGCTTCACAGCTACTTAAAAAAGATTGCACACAGAACTCCGTGTTTTTCTTTTCACCCTTTTTGAGGAAAGATTACAGTAATATATTAACCCTAGTTTGTTTGATGATTGCCCATGGTGCAGGCTTCTGTTTCAATGAAGAAACTTACTGTTCAGGTCAGGAAACAAATGCAAAATATATGTCTGAACTTCTTGCTTCTGAAGCCTCTTATAATGAGGGATCAAGAAGTTTGGATCCACATTGTGTTTGGAAAGGATAGAAACTGTGAAAGCAGTAGAAAAACAAGCAAATTCCTTTTATGTCAATGGTAAAACAACACTTAAAAAGGGATGATGTATTGATGTTAGAGCTACCATACCCTGCAATCTCTCACTGGAATTATAAGGATTTATTTTGAAAAATCTAAATATTTTAATTGCAGTGTCTGTGCTAAATTCCACTTCGTATAGTTAATTGTCTCATAGCTTTCATGTACAGATTACTCTTCATTTCTGATCCTATTCAGACAATAGTAATGTTAGCTTGAAGCATATATTGTACGTGGCTCCAAAAGTACATGAGCTTTTGTATTGAAAGAAATTTGGTTCTACAGCTAATCTATGACAGGTTTTTGAGATCTTTCAATATGGCATAGTAAATTTACTCTTTCATTCTCCATATGAGTTATAAGTACAGGAAATAAATACAATTTATTATTCTACACAGATGGCTTATAACTAATAACTTGTTTTTCTCTAGTCCCAAAGACACAGAATGCTGGAGATTCTGCAGCCTTTAACACAAAGCTCATGAAGTACCCCTGTAATGAATTTGGAAAACCAAGCACAGAAATAAAGATTAATAGGAGAGCTGCATTTGGAACTACAACTCTTGTCTTAACAGATCTTGGTAACAAAGTAGTTTTAAAAAATGATAACCAAATATCTGATGGATGCTCTGAGTATGCTGCTCCAGAAAGCAATTGTGATCAGACCCACAATAACGTCTATCATTCAGGAAGAAACATGGACAAGCACAGCTCAACAAATGTAACTGCTGTGGCTTCACCTTCCTATCAGGAACCATTCTCTCTCAAACCCATAAAGAAAAAGCAGAAAACTCATCATGTACCTTCTGTTCACCAATACGATGCAACAAGCGGGTAGGTATTCTAAAATGTGAACAAGTCTTTTTATAATCCCATAAACTATCTTTATCCCTGAAGATGAATGGAATGTTGTGTTGTAAGGTTCATAACTGTGGTCTTTGGATTTCTGCCAGAGGTAACTTGCTCATGAGTAACTAAAACTACTATGATTTCAAAAGCACTGAAAGACCTAGGCTGTTGCTGGAGAAGTCCTGGTTTTGGCATCTGGCCAGCACACAGTTCATAGTTCAGATATTCCCATGGAACAAAATAGTTTAGCTCTAATAGGTAAACCAGTACAGTTCTACCAAAGGAGTTGTCCAGTCACTGCTTGCCTTAGCACTGTAGTTGCTGTTTGCTTGGAGAGGTCTTGAAGTCCTTGTGAAAGATGACACATATAAACTGATGACCCTTACTAAAGTACTTATTAGACAGGTGATTATCATTTCTGTCTTAATTGTTAACTTGTTTCCCCTGTCTAAAGACAAGTATCTTTTTGCTTTCATTATTTGCAAAAATAATTATACTTATGATATTTGTTAATTGCAACCTAAAATGAAATGGGTTTATGACTACTAAAATGTGTAAGCTATCTAAAAGTTAGGTTAGAGTCACTGAACAATTTGCTATCTCATTTGAAATGTGTGAATTCTCATACCAAAAGGAAAGTAACTGAATGATATATTCTAACTAAAGCAATTTGTCAGCTAGAAATTTTCAACATTTTTCCATGATACAAGCTTCTGTTCAAGGTAGCTGGATGAACCTCCCATCTCTGTTTTGTTTTAATGTTCCTTCCCATCCTATATATATAATTACTTCAATGCTTCACCCATCCCAACTTTTTACCTATGCAGCCCTACTCAGGCACAGTCTCACATTTCTCTTCACTAGGGAACCCATTAGGATTGTCAAGGAAAACTTGGGCAGACATACCCAACTGTAATGGGAGTAAAAGGTAGATGTCACTTAAGGTTGTAAATAATGTAGGGTGAATGTGAAAGATATTCATGTTATGCTACAAAATAATTGGTCATGTTTCTGAACAGGTTATGAAAAAATTATTTCTTGCATTGTTGAGGCACCAGTTTTGAAACAGAATCTCACTAGTTAGCAAAGTTAGGGTGTATGGATACATGTTCTCCTTGCTGACTCAGTAGAGGACTAGAGAGGATGTAGGTGGGATAAATGAGAATGAGAGGGAGTGCAAAGAAGAAGTTAGACATCATCAATCACAATAACATGTGATAAATAGTTATTACCAGTCACCAACTTAGACATTAAAAAAAAAACAAAACACTTTATACTGGATTTTTTTTTCAGGGGTGGGGATCCACATTTTAATGAGGTGTTAGACAAAAACTTTGATGTCCACAGGACTGTAGTCTTCCAGACATAAAAGCAAACATACAATTTCTAAGCTGAAGCTTAACAAGAATGAAAAGAACTAATTAGTTGTTTGTTTTCCCTGTGGTTTCATCACTGCTTTTCTGCTCCGTAAATATATTAGAAAGACACATTTATGAAGTATAATATTTTTCATGTTACTATTTTTAAATAAAGCCTCACGTATTGCATTCAGATAATCTCTATCTCAATTATGATGAAGGAAGAAACATGATCCCATTCAGAGAACAATATTCCACCCCCTCAGCTGGATTACTTCCTGTCAGAATTTGATTTGGAGCATTGCAGTAACTTTTTAGTAAAGAGGATAGGAAAATTCTGCTTTATTCACAATTTATATTGTAATCTGTCATTACAGCAAATCTCAAGTTAATATAACAGATGATAATCGTATAAAGATGGGTCATCCTTGCTGCAGTAAACACAGCCGCCTCTGCAGCCTCAGAGTTGTGAGAAAGGATGGAGAAAACAAGGGCAGGCAGTTTTACACTTGTCCTCTACCCATGGAAACTCGGTGTGAGTATTTTCAAGTAAGTGTAAGACTTCAGGACCTGTATTCTAATAAGTAAGACTGCTCACTTTTTTGCTTAAATCAAATACTTGTTCATGCAGCCATCTCAACCTAATAATCTGTACTTGTGAACAGATATGATCCATTAAAAGCTTGAGGTCATTGTAAATAGTTCTGCACACTGAATTGAAATTAAGAGCATAATCATAGTTGCAAACTTTTTATTTCAGTTACTCCTCTTACAGCTGAGCATGTACCTGCTTGTGCAGATGTTCTTAATCTGCTTCAGTGTGATATAAGACAGATGCATTGTAGAAATGTTGGTACTTGTAAAACTCATTTATTTCAGCATCTTGCTTGAAGTTGGACTAATGCAAACTCTAAATCTGGACAACAGTCATGTCTCTGTCTAGCCAAAATCTTGAAAACCTCCACAGATGCACATACTATAGTCTGGACAACTGCTTCCACCATTGCACAGTCATAGCTTCAAGTGGTGGCTACAGCTCCTTGCTGTGAACGTATGTGACTGGTTGCTAGAATCATAGAATGGTGTGGGTTGGAAGGGACCTTAAAGATTATCCCGTTCCAACCACCCTGCGATGGGCAGGGACACCTCCCACCTGACCAGGTTGCTAAAAGCCCCATCCAACTTGGCCTTGAACACTTCCAGGGATGGGGCATCCACAGCTTCTCCGGGCAACTTTGTCCAGTGTCTCACTACTCTTATAGTAAATAAATTCCTCCTTAGAACTAAATTAAGCCTACCCTCTTTTAATTTAGAGCCATTCCCCCTTGTCCTATCACTAGAGTCCCTCTCTAGCTTTCCTGTAGGCTCCCTTTTGGTACCGGAAGGTCTATAGGTATAAGATCTCCCCTGAGCCATCTCTTTTCCAGGCTGAACAACCCCAACTTGCTCAGCCTGTCTTCATAGGAGAGGTGCTCCAGCTCCTTGATCATCTTTGTGGCCCTCTTCTGGATTCATTCTAATATTGCCATGTCCTTGTGCTGGGGGCCCCAGAGCTAAATGTAGTACTCCACATGGGGTCTCACAAGAGACCTGCCAACATGTAGATAACAGATGAATTCAAGGCAGTAATGACTATCATGCCTTAATTTGAAGAAAACTCTGCATTAACATCAAGTAAACTTAGAAAGTTTGTTACAATATTTAACAGCAGTTAAAAATGCATGCAGTTACACTTAATGTTGAGAAAAACAAACAAACAAAAAACCTAAAATCACTGATCACAGAAGAGATAAGTACCAGGAGTTTCTGCTAAGGCCTCTCCTGTAGATCTATCTCAATTGCTAATTTTAAAATACGGAACTCACAGCCATGTCATATACTATAACTCTGTCTAAAAACTGTCTTTTTGCAGTGGGCAGACTTGCATTTTCCCTTTTGTAACCATGGCAAGCGATGTGTTATGAAGACAGTGCTGAAGATTGGTCCCAATAATGGAAAGAACTTTTTTGTTTGCCCTTTTGAGAAGGAGAAACAGTGCAGCTTTTTCCAGTGGGCAGAAAATGAGTCAGCTATGCAGGTTATTCCTGGATGTTGATGTTTTGGTTATCAGTTCCTCAGGATGTCTTAAGTATGCATAGTTTTCCTAATCATTTCTGTTTTGTTGTTAGTTTTGTTTGGTTTTCCCTGGTCATGGGTTAATTTTTAAAAACAGCTCCTGTAACAGTAAAAAACAAACAAAAAAAAACCCTACAGATTGGGAAAGAGCAATTTTAAACAGTTATTTTTAAAATTTAAATGAAATTAAACACTGCTTGTATGTTACATATTATTCTGAAATAAATATCTTTCAATATACTGTGACATACTGTGTTATATTTCCAGTCAAATCATTGAACTTTTCTCTGTTTTCATATAATTTTCATATAAGCGTCACTGCACTGTCAGTACTGCAAACTTTCAACCGTATGTGATATATGGAATGGATAACAATGTAAATTCATATTTGAAATGGTGTATTTAAAAGTCAATAAAATATACTATACTTCTTTATACTTCTTATACTTCAGCTTCATGGTTTATTTCTTCAGAGCTCAAAAATGAAACAGCAACAGACTGTACACTTCAAATTTTATCGTAGTTGAATGTGACCTTGCTGGATGTGGAAAACAGACAAAAATTGCCCCACAATTAGTAATCTAAAATTAGTAATCTAAATCTAAAAATTTCTTGTAAATGGTCCACCATTCTGTGTAAATAGTTCAGAATTCATTGTATAATTTGACAACTGATTTTTCTTTTTTGGGGGGAGGGTGGGGGGGAGGAGAGCATCAGGGAAGAAGGTACCGACTTAGAAGCACCTTAAAGAGTATTCAGTTTTCCTAAGAAGGTTGTGGAACTTCAGTCCAATTTAAATCTTCAGTGCCATGCTGCAAGTGAAACCAGTTAAATTTGTGTTTTAGCTAACAAATTCAGAGGCTTTCTTCTTCCCCCTCTTCAGTAGCCTGTTACACCTTTCAAGTATTAAATCTTTCCTTCCTTATGTGGAAGTAATCTTTCTAATCAAACAGTAGAAAGTATAGTCCTTATATTGTTTGATGCACTATTTGCATGTTTTTCATGAAGATATTTTTATTTGAAGTGGGGCACAGAACGCCACCTGAGAACAAAACAAGCTACTTCACATGGTAAAGACTGGCTTATTGCTGTCTTTTTATATGATACTTATTTTTACAATGGTATGTCACTATTAGCTTAGCTTATACATCTAAATCTTAAAATTGTTATCTAACCAGTTGCTCATTTGTACAAATCATTACTATGATAGTGTCTGATAATTTTTACATGCATTTGGATATCTTTAGTTGTTCAGCTAAACAAAAATCAAAAAGAAATACAACCCTTTTTGATTGCTTGCCGTTAACAAATGTTAAGATCTCACTGAAACAGAGACTTAAAATGACTTTTTCTGACTTTGACACTTCAAAGATTAAAAACAACAACAAAAAAAAAACCCTTAAAGCCTAAATGTTATCTTACCAGCCAGACAAGAAGTGAATGAGTAACTGTTTACATATAGCACATGCAAGCTTTAAAGAATTAACTACTTTTATTAGCTACTGCAGTTACTTTCCATGTCGTTATATTTCTAGAATATATGTGAAAATAAATGAATGCATAAGCAATATGAAAATTTAACTTGGACAGTGGAGCAGTGATATATAAATTGCATTTACCCATTAAAGATGTAAAATCTGAATCCTTTAATGAAATGAATCTTTCGTCCTGATTAAACTGAGGACTAAACTAAGGAAAAGTGTTTAAAACAGAATATTTTGTCCTGATCATTGGCTCATCTGTTTAACAAGTCATTTCTTCTGACGTTTGAATAATTTAAATGTATGAGAAATAATATACATTATTAAAACAGTAAAAATTTCAACTTGAATTTTATTTAAAATATCTTTCTGCATTGTTTCTGATTAATGATACCACTTCTGGCCAAAGAGTAGTCTCACAAAATGGATATTTAGCTCAGAAAAAGACCTTGAGACATAATCTAGCAGATAAAGCGCAGAATGTTTGAGGAGAATTCTGAAACTTAAAAAATAAACTTAAGAAGTTTAAACAGGAAATAAGGCAAAAGCCATACAGAAAGACAGGGCTATTATGTGCATAATGAAAGTTTTGTTTATGGAGTAAATAGAAGAGTGAAAGATCTAGACCTGTGTAAGGTTGTCAATATTTGGCTTGCACTGAGTATTTTTACCTTTATGTTTATTATATAAACAAAATTTAGAAATTAACATACAATTTTTGGACTGCTATGTCTTCCCCAAACCTCATGAAGGTAGGGTATACTGGTGTCCTCTTTTACATAGGTAATGCTAACATGCTTTTCATTAAATAACATGAAGACTACAAATTATTTAATTATAATCTCATCTCTCTCCTATAAATAAGAAAACATATCAGAATAGACACCCCCTATACCTCCCATAAAGGATCTGCAATCAAGGGGTCAAAGCAGGTCTCAAAAGGATCTCTTGTGTTTGCTCAAAATAAAAGTCTTGATTTTGCTGTTTGTCCCAGTAGCTTACAAATGTGTGGTGTGTCCTCCTCCAACGATTTATCTATTATAGTGCAAATGATGGAACACACTTGTTTTAGATTCTTATATTGCTTACCCCTTTTAATGGCTTGTGTTGCATACAACCAGCTGTTAAGGGAAAAAAATAAAGCCTTAGTTAGAAGAAAGAACTACCTATCCTAAACGTTTTTTTTTATTATTATTTCTTTCCTCATGAAATCCAGTATAAATGGTTTTAAAATGTCATTCTTAGATGCCTCGGGGTTCTGAGAGAGTTGTTACTTTAACCTCCAGTATCTGTACACAGCTGGGAAATGGGCTCTGTTATAAGTGGCTCCATCAGGACCGACTGGCTCACATAAGCTTCTTTGGCTTGATGCGTTTTGAAAAAGGGCTTAGTGAAAAGACCTCTATAGTGAAACACTCTACAGTGAAAAGAAGTCTTCTAGTAAAGCTACCTTCTAAATACTCTTGCAGTTTTTAGAGAGCTTTCTTAGACATTAGCATTACAAAGTGTGATAGCATGACTTGTAACAGAAAACAGTGTTTAACCCTGTGCAGAGAACACTTTTTCTGGTTTTGTATACAACAATGCCACCCTCATAAAGCTTTTTGAACACACCTGAGATGCTATGTAAAACAGTTCTTAAAGGATCACATCAAGGTCACACAAGATGTGAAGTAAAAATTTTAAACTTAGAAAGCGCTAACTAGTTTCTGCTTTATGGTAGCACATTAGTTATTATTACTGTTTAAATTTAGGAAGAGTAAGTCTTTCACTTTCAAAGTAATATTTATTTTCCAATTGTGACATTCTGGTTAGAATCAAGAGATATTATGCACATTTTCAGTCCTTTATATCCTTATTTAAACTACTTTTATTACCAGTTATTTGTTAAAGGCATGCATTTTTCTTAATCTGTTCATGCACAGCTACCATTTGATGGTAATATGAATTCAGCAAATAGACTGAGGGCTGGAGCAAAGGCCTGATATTACTAATTCACTAAGAAATAAATTTACACCCAAAACATGCACTCAAGTTTTGAGACATGACTATGTCACAGTTGTAACGACAGAGCTTTACTATTATTCACGTACAGATTTATTTCTGCATCCACCTTACTCTGGCAAATGCAGTGCTGGTTCTCACTTATTTTTCTGGAATGGAAAACAAATAAGAGGGTGTTACCTCGGTGGGGGAAGGGGACATTCAAAGAAGTGAAAGATGCCATCCTTTTATCTGCTGAATATGAGTATGAATGTTCATCATTAGTGGCTAAGTATCTTTCACATGGAATCAAAAGGCTTCACAGAGTCTTTCATGGACTTCACAGAAACTGCAAGCCCTCTTTCTCTCTAAACAAAATCCCATTCCTAGATTTAAAACTTAAACTGTCTCCTGTATCTGCACTATGCAATTTTATTTGCTGTCAGCTACATTTGTATTGATGTTTACTGATGACAGCCTAAATTCAGCATCTACTATGTCAACATCTTGCATGTATTTCTTTTTACTCCTTTAATGTTTGAAAGGCTGTTTATTGTCTAATTTTCACTTAAATATTCAAAACATATATACAAAATCCATTTAGAAAAGGCTGAAAATATTCCATACTTTATATTGAGCTCAGATTAAACTGGATTTAACCTCAGTTTATGAGGTAAATCCAACTGCATGCTTCACTGGATTAAAAATTGGCCTTTGCATAAATTTTGCTGACAGATCTATGCTCCTGTCTGACTCCAGCCACCTCCAAAAATATTCGAAGTGGACCTTACCATAGCAGCTTGAGCCTCATCTTCAGATCAGAACTCATTTGTATTCCATCAGTTTGTAGTTTATGTAGAGCAAATACGGATTTTTGAAGAAAACTACATATACATCATGCACTAGGCTGCAGCTTGAGTAAAAGCCACCCCCATATTGCAACCATAGGATCTAGGAACACAGTCAGGTTGGAGGAATAGTAATTTTCCTGCGAACAACAACAAAATCCATTTTTATATATTGCACTTTAACAAAATCCAATGCCACTTAAAAGAATGTATTCACATGTCTTTAGACCTAGAAGGAATTAACAGTGATCACCCAGTCTACCCTTCTACAGAAACCAGGTAGACCTATTATGCTCTTTTAAACAGCTTTAGCAGTTTTATATCTACTAATTTTCCTCCACATGCACTGAACCTAGAAATTCTTTGTGGCTGTTTCCTTCAAATATGGTTCAGTATTTCTCTCTGGTTCAGGAAATACTTGATAATAAGAATAGTGACAGCAATAATTTAACATTAAAAAAAAAAAAAACACAGTTTGTTAGAGGACACAATACTGTAGTGTGTAAAAGGAGAAAGAACACTTGAAACAGGGAAATCTGAGAAACGTGCTCTGAGCTTTATCCAGAAAACAAAATACAGCACCACAGAGGGATAACTACATTTAGTACCCCTAACCTAATTAGGTAGCATTTGTAAGGTGCTTCTGGTAAGTGGCTTAGTTGTAGACGGGAATATTGGTCTAAAATAATATTCAAACCTTTAAACCCTAATGCAATGTTAATCAAGAACTAGAGAAAAAAAACAATGTATAAACTCTGATGAAAATCATTTAGACGTTATTTCTCAGGGTACAAATATTTTTATATCAGTTTTAATCAAAAAGAAACAAATGGGATTAAAATTTAAGCACAATCTAAAAATGCTCTAGAACTTCATGATAACATACAAATGAAAGTTTTGTAGTGTCTTTAGAAAAACACTGAACTTACAAAGTATAAATGAAACGTTAAATCAAAATTTCAAATTTAAATCTGAATCACATCTTAAGAGCCAGTTTAAAATATAAAATGCAAACTCAGCATTGCAGAGTCTGTGGAGGTAAAGAAACAAAACAAAACAAAACAACAATTTAGCAGAAGTTCCACTCTCAGGGCAAAGATTGTGGGTTGTACTTCTACATGAAATTGTCTTGATGGTAGGAGTGTAATTTGATTGCAACTGAGAAATGGTGTTTAAGCAAATACTGGGCTTAGTAGATGAACAGCATAAAAGTAAAAAAAGGCCTTCAATAATGAAAAATACAAACATGATTAAAATCCATTTGTGCAAAGAAAAATTAGAAAAAATGCACTTTATCATTTTTCTTTATATTATCACATAGACAGAATATGTAGTTTACCCTTTGCTTTCTCTGGTAGTTCATGTTATTTGTACTGTATTTGCCACTTCTCAGCTCCTTTCCAAAGCTCACTCACTACCTAGTACTGCAACACTTCGCATCTTCCCCTAGAAAGATGTCTGATGTCTCACGTTACACTTCATCTCTTCACTAGAAAAATAGGATGTGCTTATTTTTATTGTCTAAAATAGTACAGTAAGACAAGGTTTTTACAAATACAAAATAACCTTTATATAAAGCAGATTTTCAGCAAATGTTCTTCTTAAAAAGATTACCTGAATCTAAGTAGATCAGAATAGAAATATTTATAGTTACAGCTGCTTGAAAGTTTGCTTTAACAAAAAATGATTATTTTTTTTTAATTAAAAAAAATGAACTTTCATAAATTCCTCAGGAAAACTTTAAGTAGGTTAATCCAGTGTCAGACACTAAGTGCAGCAGCAACAAAAAATACAGGCAATTCACAATAATAAGAGGTTTCAGAAAATTACCTTAGAAACTTACAAAACAAAACTTCTGTATCTTTAACAAAGATATGATACTACTGACAAGGAATTAGAAGTTGAAAGGAGTACCTAATCACACCAAAAAGGTTTTCCTCTTAAAATAAAATAACAATGATAATAACGGAATGTATTAGAATAGAACTATGTATTATGTATGAATGTATCAAGCATGTAACCCTGATGCTGGCTACTAAAGGAGCTTGGATTCTCACAGGGACCAATACTGACAAAGATCTATGTAATGACTCCCACTGCAGAGTTGGGCTGTAAAGCTTTACTTCAAGCCTTGCTTGTTCCTACACAGCAAAGCAAAAAGAACCATAAGCATAAAAAATTTTGTACTCTTGCCACAAAACCATTCAGGTATACAAATACTACAGAAATTTATATTTTGTTAATTTTTACTTGTTTTAATAAACTAGGACAGTAATTATAATGGCACTGAAACGCAGTGGCATTGGGATAGTATATTAGCATTTACAGAACTCTAAGTAATTATGGGATGAAACAGAAGGTGGAATTCAGGCAGAGGAAAAAATAAAACAAAAATCCCTGAAACTGTAGTGCAAACACAAAAGGAGATATTGAAAAGGAGCAGTTAGATTACTAACTGTAAACTCAAAACTTTATTTAGCAAGTCCCAGCTCTGTGTGATGGTAGTTCAAATGTAATAAGTGTAAAAAATGTATCAGGTACTGCTGCAACTCAAAATGAATGACTGTTGTTTTTTTTTTTTTTTCCTCATTTTTCTACACAATGTAGTTTGGAGTTTTACCTAACATACATTTGTTTTAAATTCAGTTTAAAGCCTCTGATTGCACAAGGGGGATTAACTTTATTTTTGATTTATTATTATAATCAATATATGAAACGCATGACGAAATTCAAGTACTTGAATTGTTACTTAAATCTCCAAAGGCCAGCTAAAGCCCATCTTATAATATTTCTTTTCACCTGTATCTATTGTTAAGTCTTTTCAAAATAATGCAGTATGCAGGACTGACAGCTCTGATGGTAATAAATACTGGAAAAGGCAATTCCTGAGATAGCACCATTAATCAAGCCACACTCAGCTATTCTGTCAAAAATACTAGTTGTGTTAATTGCAAGGCTTCAGGTGACAATCAGCTAGCAGGCTCTGCTGATTGAGATGAATCTTTTAATGATAGCTTAGGTGATTATCTTCAATCTATATTTACAGATTGCTTAGGCTGCTTGATTGAAGAAATTACTGATGAAAAATTCACTGAGGTTGGCATTGTTTCCTAGGAACAAGAATGATACTGGGCAGCAAACAAAACACACCCCAGTCTCTCAGCTTCCGCTCCTGTGGCAGTACTGCAGGCTCAGCTACCAACCTGCAGCAGACCACACACCTGCTCATGACTGATGATTGATGCACTGCCCATTCACACTAGCTGTTAAGTGTCAAAAAAGCATACCTACATCAACTTTGAAAGAGAAAGTTACACCCAACTTACTCCTGAAGTATTTAAAATCAACTGTACTTCAACTTTCTTGGAAACTATCTCTGGGATTCCCATTTGCTCTCCATCCCTTTTCTTTTCAGAAAAACACATTGAGGATTGAGGAATCTACGTTCTTTCAGTCTCATTCTATGTTTAGAGTCCAAATAAATAGACTACCATTATAGTCTATTTGATGTTCAACATGCAGCAAATTCAGCATTAAATATCAGATTTGTTCTCACTCTTCTACTCAAAACCCACAAGACCTGCAGATTATTTATTTATTTATTTATTTTTAAAAGCAGCTGTTCTTAACAGGAGATTTTATCTTATTTTATTACTTTAGCTTTCTTTATTGAGAGTGCCTAAGTTAGAGAATACTGTCTGAAAATACTGTTTCCTAGCTGTTGCAAATAGTGAAAACCTTGTGCGCTGGAAGTGGACTGTGAGATAAATGGGAATGACCTGCAAATGTCCTTTATGCCCATTCACAACCATTTTTTGCCATAACTGTTTTATGATAATTTCTTTATGGGCCTGCCAACTGCTCCTAATTCTCTTCTCTGGCACAGGAAAAACTCTCTCTCTCTATATATATATATATGTATGTATGTATGTATATAATATATATATACATATAATATATATATATATAATAATATATATGAATACATATTAATATATATATATTGAACAATTCAATAGTTTCTTTTTGAAATGGTAAGAGGCAAAAAATACACTTTTTCCAGAATTTTTGAGGGCTCCCAAAATAATGCCTAAGACTATCAAGATTAAAAAAAAAAAAAAAAAAAAAAAGAATGCAGGTCCCAGTAACCCTGCGAGGTACCCTAAGCATTCTTGGATTTAAGAAAGATTAACTATTCAGATTACAACGGGGTTAAATTGTTCTCCCATGAATAGGCTGCTAGCATTAGCAGAACTTCATTAAAAGCATTCATATTTGTCAACAGTGTAAAAGGATGAGATTTGTGGTGTTCTCCACACAACAGGTGATAGCAGGCCTGAAACTGCGTCACTGCCCCGTAGCAGTTCTGCCTAGTGTGGCAGTCAGTCTCATACATGCTTTGAGAGTAGTATCTACTCAATTGCATTCCATAGTTATGAGTGAGGAACACCTACTTGATCATTCAGTGGTGCTTCACAAGTCTTTATAGCATCCTTGGAAACAGACACTTAGGAAACATAATAGATGGGAACTTAAGGAATCCCAGTGATAAAAGATTCTTGATGTCAGAAACCTATGTTCTTTACTCTCCAAAAGTTGCCTTTAATAGCCTGGTGTTGGTGAACTGCCCAGGAACTGAGCCTATTTTCTGAGCTGAGCTGATACTCAAAGAAAGCTTGCCAAAAGCTTGGTACCATGTACTGCCTATTACTGGCATAGGAATGGACATATATCGCAAGATGTATACTTTCATGAAATCTTACTTTTGCCTTTCCAGAGAAGCAGATCTTCAACTGAGATCTTCCTCAGTACTTCAAGTTTCTTGCTGAAACTGTTCCACCTTGTATAAACGAATTGCTGCTTTTTATACAAGAATAAAGAGGAAAACGTTATTTTAGAGCACTGAGGCCAAAGAATCAGGCAAATTACTACTTTAAGATAGATTTTCATGTTTCACATACAATGGCATAATGATTAGAACAAGCAAGTGCAACAAACTCACTCTAGCCATACGCTGAGCAGCATTTAGTATGTTTGAATGCTCTTAGAATGTTGGATTCAGCCCTCAAGTCAAAAGGTAAGAGAATGAACAGAGCTTGAGGGCCTAATGAATTCCTAGCAGTAGGAGTTATGGGTTTATGTATTCCAGCAAGAGAAACACGTACAGATGTCAGAGGCCTACAAAGTTAGAAAGCAGCACCTGAGATGAAGTACTGACATCCTCATAGAACTTGAAGTGTTGCACTCAGGTGCTTAAATCCCTTTTGAACCTACCAAAGAAAGGAGAACTTCTTTTTCAAAGGATGGAGCATTCAGATCTTTGCATACTAAGACTAAATGCTTTTGTGGTTTTGTATTGTTCAGTGATTTTTTACTCACTGCCACTTATGTGAGATTGTCTAATATTTGACCAGATTGCCTCAACTTCTAATGTGCATTTAAAGTTCTTGCATGTTAAGTCTGGAAAAATCATAGCTGCAAAGCAAAGCATAATGCTTAAATGAGACATCAATTGACATACTACAAATATTTAAGACCGATCAAAGGTACACCCACGGTAATTAGAAACTACAGTTGGAGTATTTATGTGACATTTGTACTTAGAATATAGTGACACACTAGATTGTTTTTGTACAACTTTATGCAAGATCAAATTTCTTAACTCTGAGAGACTTGATTTTTCAAATTAAGTTAGAGTTGTAAATCTATTGCTGAACACAACTGAAGATGGTATCTTAGCTCAGCTAAGCACATTGGCACTTGTCTCCTGCTTAAATGTCTTTGTGATTCAGTAACCATACACCCCTGTGACAGAAACCGGAGAGACCAATACAGCAGTCAACCCAAAACACAGTAGCTTAACACAAAGCACATCTCGCAGTGACTTTCAATTAGTCAGTCAAGAATTCATGGTGCTCTCATTTTCACAAAAGCTCTGTAGTAACTCCACCTGCTCTGAAGTATTACATCTGTAGTTGTACAACCTCCTCATGGGAAATTCAAGTTCCTATTTTAACCAAGAGAAGGCCCTCGGAAAATAAATATTGGAGATTGCACTTTCCCATCCTGAAGATGGGAAAGTGATGTTAAAGAATTAACTGTTTACAAGACAGAAGAGAATATTAGAAACATGAGCCTGTTGATGATATTCTCCCTGAAGTAATAGAAACCCGGTATATAAATCCCCTGATTTCTCACTTCTTTTGCTGAATTTTACTGGGAACGAATGGTAAGGATGGGCATCTAGCTTGAGGGTTGATGTATGAAATCTACTGCAATCTGCAGGTAAGCTTTGAAGAGTCTGCTTTTGCCAATTTAAGTATGTGCTGTCACCAGCTGAGTAACTTCCTGCATTCCTCAGTCCCTTGCTGCATACTCCTGCAGTCTACCTTGTATTGATATTAGCAGCTGGGTGGCGGTCTGGTAAAACAGAACAGTTTGTTTACCTGCACTCTTGAGAAAAAGGAAAAAAAAAAAAAAAAAAAAGGTTAGTTTTCAGCCAGACCAGAAGGCTGATCCCTTTTGCGGACCTGCATAATCACCAAAACCAACCGCGTGGACAAGAGAATGCACTTTGGAGGATGCAGGTAGTACCACCCCTTCAGGTGCAGCAAAATGTTTATCCAACTGAAACCACACTCCAGAGATGGACAAAGCTAATAACATAACCTTGTCTTCAGCACTTTATTAACTAATCATTCTCTGTTCAGTATATTTTGATGGATTTTATTACCACCACTGTGGCAACATGCCTAGAAGCACAGGAAGAAATGAGGATGGTATTCTGTACATACCTGAGGGCTTTGATACATTCTCCTCCAGCCCTGGAGCTGTTTGCTACAGCACTTTGATCTGAAGTTATGAACCTTACAGCAGAACCAATGGAACAGGATGCAGGCATCTGCTATTGTCAGCACAAAGTGCAGAAAGAAGTCAGAGAAGTTAGACAGCTGGATCTGGCATGAAGACGTTGGGGTGTGCATGCACTCTGGTCTGCCAGTCCTGGTACAGTAATCTTCAGAAAAGATACAGAAGACAGGTAGGAGGATAACATCGCAGAAGGCTGTTTGTTAACATCCTGAAACCCATGCAGCTGTGATATTACCAGCCTGAAGTCCCATTTTGTGGAACTGTCACTTTCACTAAACAGCAACTGAAGTTCTCATAATTATTGCCAATAAGCAAGATCATAGGACTTCTCATGTTGACAGGTTCATAATGGCAAAAGATTGAATTTAAGCAGAGTTTATTAATACTGCAGCTACTCCAATATATTCTTTTTCTACTTCAGACCATACAAATCAAGTCTTCAGTAAAAAACAAATTAACAAAACACACTTGACTGCGTATGAATTAGACTGTTTATACTTTTAACATTTGCCCTTTTAATCTGCAATGCTTTAATCTATTACTGTAAAAATTTCAGAAAAAATCTTACATAAAGATTGATTACACAACAAAAAGTAGAAAACTATTCCATGTTGCTCCTCAATGCTCAGAAAGAGTGCTGTAGATAAAAATATTGATTTATGGAAAGTTTTAGTTGCTTTACACTTTTCTATGTATCAGTCTGCCAACCAAACCTCCATCCTCACTGATGATCTATTACAACTTGCCTTGGAATTTTTCCTCATAATGATGAGTGTCCAGGATCAGTTTTAAGGTAGCAACACAATCATTTTTATTTTCAAATAGCCTGTCACATCATACTCAGTAAATAACCACATATACCATAAAGCAACTATTTGTGAACAATAAGCATTCATGACCTAGCAAAAGTATAACCTGAAATCTGTAGTATTGCAATAGTGCAATCTATTGTGATACTGCTTCTCAATTGTACGAGCTTCTCCCTCAATAATTTAGCAACAAATAAAATTCCAGCTGAAGTGTACATTGGAGTCTGCCTGGAAAGTATACAGCAGTGTTACAAAAGAGACCATCACTTCTGAACAATAAAAAGCCCTAATATTTACAACACAACTATTTTTGCAAAACTTTACTTCTGAAGAATCAAAAACTTAAATTTCAAAGATTTTTTCCCTATCCTATTAGGAAAACATAAATGAATGAGAACACTAGCAAGAGAAAAACCCTCATCTACTGTCACACTTTGAAGTTGATACTGTTCTTATTTCACATACCACTACCTGTCACTGTAAATATATCAGTTAATCACAACAAAAGAGAGTGTATTGTACCAGCCAGCAGGTGTATTTACCTCTGCTGATTCCAACTGTCTAGGGAAAACAAAAGAACACAAAACCACAGCAAATATTTTTAAATACACAAACATCTGTAAGTGTTTGCTGCTTGACTCAGCAGCTCAAAGAATAACAACACAAGTCATATATAAAATCCAGAGATTCTGCCACATCTCCGTGGTCATTTCAGTACTGTTATTTCCCTTTAAACTTAATGGAACTTATGTGGAGGAATGAACAGGCCCCCTAGTGAGAACATTTGTAGTTCAACGCTTACTCTAGAGCTGTAATACAGAAGCGATGCATTAGAGTAAACTTTACTTTTTCACTGATGTTCCCCCCCCCCCCGCCACAAACTACAGTTATGTGCAGTGAAATCCTGCACCCATTGTTTCAAAAGTAGGATAAACAAGGTTGCTAAACAGTCGCAACAGTCATTCAGTAGCAAAAGCCAAACAAATGCTAACAGAAAAATTTCTCAGTTAAAAAGCAAATCAGCATCACTGTAGTTTCTTCCCCTTAAAGACATAAAAGATTTACTCCAATTCATATAATATTATTTGTAGTTTCTATTTCAAAGTCCAACCTTGATGTCTTTGAAAATCTGCGTAACTCCCTATTGAGGCAGTTCCAGATGAAAGGAAGCATTTCAACGGCAATCTACAGTGAAATGACAAGTTTTCTTCAATAAAGGCATACAAAACATTGTCAGAGTTCATATAGTTTTTTATTAATGAAAAATTCAGTGCCATGGAAAAACATGTCACAGTTAGATTTAGGAGCCAGACCACATAGCGAAGAAATTCTTTATTTGTCTACATTAAATAATTCCCTAAGAAATTTTAGAAACAAAAATTAGACGCTAATGTATTTAGCAGGATTCAGGAAAACAAACAAACAAACAAACACCTTTACGGAGAGAATGCATTCAACTGTACTAACCTGCAAATCTCATATTCTATATATATTTTTTCCTGTATTTTGTAGTAAGTCAGAAGTGTAAAAAAAAAAAAAAAAAACAAAAAAAACACCTTTCTGATTTCATGGGTTTTTAATTTTTATTTTTTTTTTTTGCAACCACAGAAGAAACTGTCAGAGTTTTTGCCTACTTTTGTCAAGTGTTTGCATATATAAAACCTTTCTTTAAAAAGGAAAAATCACACCTAGTAAGTGTAAGAGAACAGCACTACTATTAAAAACTTAAGAAAATAATCATAGAATATACAAGTTGGGATTGTCCATAACATCAGAACAGTACATTGATAATTTAAATATACTGTCAAATTAACAACATATTCAAATAATTCACATAAACTGTTTCATTTAGAACTAATTCAGCATGACAAAAACAACTTGCATTATTAAGCCATGTGTATTAATGTGCACATCTCATGGAGATAAATTTTATTCTCAGCTGTAGATGAGCTGACTCTACAGTAAGTTAGAATTCTAACTTAGTGACTTAAAGTACATTTTTATAGATGTATTATCTATTTACTCATCTTTTAGCATGTGCAGTCATAACCTTTAGCTGTATATGCTAGTTAGCATACAGTGGCCTAAACACACTAGAAGTTCTCTTGCAAATGAATCCTTCTGGATTCAGCTGCAGTACTCTGAGACATTATCATTCAGCTGCCAGGACTTAACCTCCTGTGTTCACAATCTACAACACTATCTTCAAAGTAGCAATCACTGAAATTTTATTGATCTTTTTGTATTTGACTGCCTGAATTTACAAGTACAGATGCTGTTCCATTCAATCCATCTGAAGATACAGTAGCCAAAGCAGAAGGGTTGTAGGTATGACAGGTACAAAACACCATAAGCCACTTCAGACATACACTGTAAGAGCTCCTTTGAGAAAAGCTTGGTGTGACCTACCTACAGCAAACAATATGCTAGGAGAAAGAGGAGCCAAAGATCCAGTGACAAAAGTGAATCCTCCAAATAAACAACCTTGTTGATGAAGTTCAACAGCAGGCTGTTGAAGATGACTATTGTCATTTGAATGTTGCTTGTTTTTTTTTTTTTTCCAGCTCTTACACAGACCAAATTGGAACATAAGGCAACGATCATTCTAAGACACTGTACACAAACATCCAAACAAGCTTACTTGTATAAGATACATTAAAGCGTGCTTTTATTATCCAAAGATTTTATTCAAGTAGACAAAGGATAATTGAAGTGTTTATGACAAGGTGTAAACATTTTGCCTTTTTTTTCCCCTTTTAATTTTTTCCTACCAATCTCAAGTTTAGTAAAGATTCAGTCAACTGATCAGCAAGCCACCATGTTAGGAAAAGTTCAGACAGACCATTAAACATCTATAAAACAATCCTCAAGATGCTGAAGTGCTATAATAAATAAAGCCTGTTATCTCCAGACATAGAAGGAAAGTGACAAACGCAGCTTTGTTAGCTATGGATAACTGTCACGCTTTAAGTAAGCAACTGCACCTTTTCAGTGATAATATACTATAGGAAAGGGCAAGCACATGGCATATCCATGACAAGCAAATCACTGTGATTCAGATTTGTAATTTATTTTACACTACAGGAAATCTGTCTAACTTCCCATTACAGTAAACATAATACTCCTTGAAAGCTTGTACTGAAATAGCAGGGATGTATATGGGGATGCGACTCCATCCAAAGGCATTCTTAGCTATTGTGACACAAGTTCTCTCTTGCTTGTCAATCTTTTAATTAAGAGTTTGAAACTCTTCAATACCCTTTTCTTGCTTGCTAGCATTTGCATGTAATTTTCTTTTCAAGAGAAAAGAAAACCAGGACTAAATCTTAAAAAGACAAACATTCTCAAAATAAGTCTCCCTTGCAGAATCACAGAATAGCTTGGGTTGGAAGGGACCTTAGAGATCACCCAGTTTCAACCCCCTGCCATAGGCAGGGAAGCCACCCACTAGATCAGGTTGCCCAGCACCTCATCCAATGTGGTCTTGAACACCTCCAGGGATGGGGCATCCACAACTTCTCTGGGCAACCTATTCCAGTGCTTCACTGCCCTCTGAATGAATAATTTCCTCCTAACCTCTACTCTAAATCTTCCCTCTTAGTTTTAAACCATTCCCCTTTGTCCTGTCATTGTCTGACTGAGAAAAAAGTTGCTCTCCATCATTTTTTTTATGTCCCATTTAAATATTGGGAATCTGGAATTATGTCATCCCTGAACCTTCTCTTCTCCAGGCTGAACAGCCACAGCTCAGCCCTTCTTCGTAGGAGAAGTCCTCCAACCCTCTGATAAAGTCTATGGCCCTCCTCCACTCTAACAGCCCCACATCCTTCTTGTGCTGGGGGCCCCAGACCTGGATGCAGCATTCCAGGTGGGGCCTCACAAGGACAGAGCAGAGGGGGAAAATCACCTTCCCCACCCTGCTGGCCACTCCTCTGTTGATGCAGCCCAGGATGCAGTTGGCCTTCTGGGATGCAAGCATGCACTGCTGGCTCATGTTGAGCTTTTCATCCACCAGAACCCCCAAGCCCTTCTCCACAGGGCTGCTCAGTGAGATCTTCTCCCAGTCTGTACTTATGTCTGAGATTGCCCTGACCCAGGTGCAGCACCTTGCACCCAGACTTGTAGAGGCAGAGTCCTTCCTCCCTCCTGCCCTTTATTCCAGATTTCTGCTAAATACTTGCTTTTAAATGTGAAGGCAAAGTGAAGATCCAGTTCAATAGCTATTATCCATACCCTTTGATTATTTAGTTCTTACGAAAACAAACAGACTAGAAGAGCTGTTAGACAAAACAGCTGTTAAACAAAAAAGCTGTTACCCCAAAAGAGCAGGTGACATTTGGTATTACTCCGAAGTATTACTTGATAACTTAGTGGTATTCAGATCCCCAGTTTGTTGAGTTTGCAAAAGTTTAGGAATTGTGTTGAGAAGTGAGGTAATGTGCACTAAATTCCTGACTTATTGATATGCCTCCCTACAGAGGCCACTTTTCATCCATTTTACTTAGACGTCAATTTTTAAACAGAGACAAATCCCTTATGTTAACTGTGAAAGTATCAGCGCTAATTTTGCAGCTATATTCACTTTCCTGATACACTGCAGAGTCCATTTTCAAAAATCTTGTCCTAGATTAAAGTACTGTTTACAATAATTTAGAATCAATGTACCAAGTAATTTGGATAGAAAGCTACAGCACTACACAGAGCTATAATAAAGCAGAACACAATAAAAACAGTGAAGTAATATCTTCAACATCAACATATCTTTGCACTTGTTCACATTATTATGGAATAGTGAATAAAAAAACAAGAATTTTAAAAGTAACACCTGCAGAACCTTAACACTCTCCCCCTCTATGTTTAGATGTCAAGAAGGCAAAAGAAATTAAACGCAATCTACTACTTGCTCAGCTGCCTGACTTAGCAAAGGGTTATAAACCATGAAGTGAAACTGAGTGAATCCTGGAATTTTATTACATGCAGCACCTAGGAAAGAAAGAAAAAAAGTGTAACTTACTACATTTAGGATTAGTGCCTTTGTTAGCGTGCTTTATCATCTAAAGATGCAGTTTTTACTGCTACCATGTTGTAATTATTCTTTTAGAATCTGTTTAACCCAAGACATCTTGAAAGTATTTATTTTTAAAGTAAAAATACAGTGCTACTGACTACTGTATAACTTGAAACAGTACCATAAATTAGGAAAATCTCTCTCTTTCAATCCTGATTAACTTAATGAGTTCCTCCAAATCTAATCTCTTAAAACACAGAGTTATGCGAAATAAAAGATCAAAGAACAACAATAAGTAGTCTAACTAAATAAGCTAGGTTGATTAGCAAATTGTATTTGCTAGTGATCTGCGAGTTCGGAAATGAGATGCCTGGCACAATGACCGATCTTGAACTGCTTTGAAGCTATACTTACCAGACACATTCTCCCTGCCTTATGCCATATCTAGGGGAAGCATAAGCATTTGTATTAAAAAAAAAAAACAAAAAAAAAACTTCAAGATAATCATACACAATCCAGGAGAACATGTAAAGGTAGAAAAAACAAAAGCATTTACAAAGTTTTACATACATTTTGTGAAAGTCTAAGACATTCAAATGCAGAGGTAAAATTAAAATATCTTAATTCCACACTAGGACAGCTGCCCTGATAACCGCCATTTGATATTATGAATTGTCATACTGCTGTACTGAATAAATAATTAAAGACTGGTGCTTTAAAGTCCACCTTCATGTTTTATTTCTGTGACTACCTAGGTAGGGTCAACAGAATTGGCCTGTTGAGCGAAATACATACCATAACTTCCGGTTGTATTGGCACATATAACGGCACCAAAGAACTCTGGAACATACTTCTGGATTCTGGAAATAACTTTCTGACAGGCTACTGTCGGGTCCATTCCCATCCTCATATACTCTACAGCTTGATAGCTAAAAGCAAACAACCGAAAACAGACACACATTCCCACATCCAGTTAGTCCTACTTAGGTTACGTATTGCATTGAGATCAAGATTTCTTTGAGTAATGCAAACATAATACACAACCTTTAGCCAAACTTCATATTGGAACTTATTATTCAATTCTATGTAAAATGTAATTAGAAGCAGCACTAAAAGGGACTGTAAGATGTCATCTACACCATCAACAATTCTAAGGCAATAGAACAACTCTGATCATTTACAGAAGAGGCTAAACCACGCATCAGTTAAACAACTGCAAAGAAGCAGCTGAAGAGTCACTGGCTTTGTCATAGAATGACTAAGTTTGACATTAGAATTTGGTACTAGTTTTCATGAAGACATATATCAAGGTAGTTTTTTTTTTTTTTTTTTAAACTTATTTTAAGAAAATTGACCTCCAGAATTACACTCCTCCTACTGATTCTAGTAAGCATTAAAAATATGTATTTTTTTTCCTAAAATGTATAAGTTTCAGAAAAAGTCAAAGTTAACAGAATTTGCTTCATAAATATATGTTTTGATCATGATTTCAAGCCACTAAAATTTTTGCAAGATGTTTTTTAAAAAAATATCTTACTCTAAATGCAAAAGAACCAAAATGACTTCATGGTATCATTAGAAAAACATATGCAATGTTTGAGATAGATCACTTGCATTTCCAAAATATCCTCAGAAGGGAAAAACAAACAAACAAGCAACCTTTTGTTGTCGTTTACTTTCAGAAACAGAAGATTAAAAGACAATGCATAATTTAGTTAGAAGCAAACAATGTTTTGTTTTGATGAAAGATACATAAAGACCTCAACGTGCTACACTAACACTCATCTACAGATAGCATTAACTATGATGTTATCAAAGTGACTCAGAAGAGAACTTTTCTTGCATTTTCTGACACCCTACTACCCTTGATTTTTCATGCTGATCAGTTATATGTAGATAACTTGAACCTTTCTATCTGAATATAAAGCTGTATTTCATAGGGTCCAGTAATCAAAAACTGAGCTAAGATGTTACTATTCCAAAAAAGGTTGTCAGAAAACATTAGCAATTTCACCCTTCAGTTGACAGTTCCAGACTTCTGGCAGGTCAATTTATTTTTTTGAGAATGCTCTTTTTTTTTTTTTTCCCCATTTGAGAATATCTAAATAGTATAGAATTAAGAATGTCTGATCTGTAAGTAACCTGTGATCAACCATCTAGTCTAAATTGTTTTGTAGAACCAGCTGGTGCAAACACAAAATGCATTACAACCAAATCCTTCAAGCTGCTAAACAGCAATGTAAGTTTTTACCAATTAACTTCATAGTGGAACCCAACTCAGTACTATTGCCAGTACCCAATTCCTCAGAATAATTCACGAAGTTGTCAGTTGCTTTTTATTTCAGGACTGGTCTGCAATAACTTCACGCTCATTAAGGATTGTAACTTTTATATATACACATCTGCTAGCAGGCATTTATAACTACCAGAGTTTTAGAAGCAGTACTTGAGTAATCTGAAGGCCACTACTTTAGATTCCTTCAAGCATCAGTGCTCATTATGTACAGCACAGACTTCCATAAAGCATTTCTTTTGAGACTGACCCACAAGAATGACAGTCAAGACTCAGCGATGAAAACAGACACATTTAACAGTTTATGCAACCACAATGACAGCACTAAAACATCTCTTTCAGTTTCAAATTAGATACCAATTTCATTAAGATTGTTACAGTGACTCTTCTGTTAAAGAGCGCGCACATTGGTAATATACTCATTATTGCTGTCTGTTTGCTCTCAGCTTGGCAGTATTAATGGGATCTCTCATTAAGGTACTTAAGCAGTCACTTCTTTTAAGACAGCTTGTAATGATGACTTGATTTTGCTACTGTTCTCTTCCCTTCTATTCCTTCCTCTCCCACTTCAACCACCAGGAAGTCAGATCATCTTTCAATCAATTACTTCATTTGCCGAGTTCAATTTTGCTAGAGAAAGCTAGCAAAGTCTGCATTAAGGACAAACCTGGGTAAGAAGCGCATCATGATGTCACCATCCCCAGTGGCTGCAGCTCCTCCAGCTGTACTATCAGCATAGGATCCTGCTCCTGCTATTGGAGAGTCTCCTACACGGCTGTAGTGAACAATGAAGAAAAAAGTAATTCTATGGAAGAAAACTGAAAACTTTATTTACTAATGCCAGTGAGATTGCATTAACGTAATAGCTCTTGGCCCAATATCAGCAAGTTCTTACAACTTGGGCACACTTCTAACTTTGTCAGCCTTACCACCTCCAGCAGGGTTAATGCTAAACCGACAGAAGAACAGATAAAAAGGTCACTCTACGGTAATCAGAAGTGGTCTGTGATAACCTGACTGACCTAAGGCTTAATCCCACCTTCACTGTGACCCTCTTTGTTATTATACCTGCTATATGGCAGTAAGGCTTAGCCAGTGGGCAACAGTAAACAGCTGGGGATATCATTTTGTTCAGTTACTTTTGCTAAATACAGAAATTGTCTGAATTAGCTGACAGACAAAATTCCTAACTGCAGAGAAAAACAAACAAACAAAAAAGAAAAATCAAAGACAAAACATAGGCCTGGGGCTCTAATTCTACGTACACCTCTTTGGAGACTGTAGACCTTTCCAAAATGCTCACTTGTCTCTTGTGAGGTTAATTATAAGGCAAGGCATCAATGTGCCTTTTTATTTTTTATTTTTTTGTCTGTCTGTACACTGAATTAAGCCAGCTGAAAAGCAACCACTCCCTCAAATAAACCCAACTCATCCTACAACTACATCAGTTTCTTAGTATTGGATTTATTGCAGCCCAGAAATAACCAAGGCCATTTTCTGATCCTCACCCTCCAAAAGATACACTGTTTAACTTTTACATAAGCTTAACATCAGAAATGAAACAGAAAAAAAAGCCTTTTTTTTTTTTTGTAAAACCAGATACTAACCCTGGAATTTTGTGGACTCCACCATTAGTAGATGTCCCAGAAGCAACAGTTCCATTCCCACCAATTACAACCATACCTAAAATTTTCAACAGGGATGAAACACACTCAGAAACACTTCTGACAGATTTGTTAAATTGGCACTATGGTTTTCATTAAACAGAACTGTGACATCCAGACTACTTAAATTGCTGATATACTGAAAAACAGAAAAATCATACGCTTAATAAGTTTTGTAAAAACAAATTTGGAATCTTTCTGGATGTACTACAGGAGGCGAAAAGGAATCTAAATCAGTGACTGACACACCATTCGGACCTGCACATTAGTGCTGTCCAAGCAGCCACTGCCTCTTAATATACACCCATGTTACTTGGTAGAGAACCAGGACCTAGTGTCACCATATTGGGCACCAGTACCATCATAACAAAGTTTGGGAATTCTATAAATAGTATTTGATTTGGGGCAGGGGATGGGGGTGGGAAGGGAGAGTAGAAATCAAGTTAGAATATGAAGAGTTTGGCAGTTTCTCCGTTTGGCAAAAGTGAAATACAACCTACCAAAGAAATCAGAATTACACAACAGGTAGTCAAATATGTGGACTAGCCTATTCGTTGCTAATTTTGTGCTGATGTGGAAGTCATTGCCTCATATTACAGTAGCTTACATTGACAATTAGGACATGATTTCAGATCCACTGCTTTTCCACGAGGTGATACTTCACCTCTTTAAGAGAGGGCAAAAAATTTTTTGGCATCAGCTTCAGTATAAAGTGAGAGCCAAGAAGCAGAATTCTAACAGTTGAATTCTGGCTCTCTGTTTTCATTAGGCCACTATCTCTTTCTCAGAGAAAAGTTCTCTGATCAGTGAAATTGGAAAGTAATAGAGGCACTGAGTCTATGGCCACCATTATCATCTACAAGAAGACTGGAAGGGCATCAGTTCCTAACAACTTCATAAATGCATCCTGAATGAAGACTCTTCTCAAAATGTCAAGGAGGCATTTCATATAGAAAGCAAACAATGGGGTGAGAGAGCTTGAAGTACAAATATAAGCGCCAACATTTACTACAAAACAGCTTAGGACTACTTAATGATATATCGTGTCCTGAACTGTATTTACCAGACTCCCCTCTCAGCCTGACACTCCACAATTTTAGAGCTTTTGAGAACATATTAAAGACTATACCAGTAAATAAAGCTACCTACCAGCTTCAGAATTTGGTAGGTTGCCTGACTTTCAAAGAACATTGATTTGTTGTGAGTAGGGTGGACTGGAAGTAAACAACAAAGATTCCCCCATGAAGTGACTTGTTAACTCTTGGTGTTGCAAATACTGTCAGGCAGAGAGTTCTGAAACGCTGAGGAAAACCCAGCTTAAAACAAAAAGTCTAAGTTTCAAGACTGCAAAGCTTTGAAAGATATGTACCTGTAACTGTTCCAGATTCCACCCCACTCCCTTAACAGTTGCTGTCTTGTCAGGTCTGCTCTTTAATCAGCTGATAGGCTTAGCAATTAAAAGTCCTGAGTCGGTAATCTCTTAGTCTTTGGGACTACTACTGATAACTGTTTTTAAGGACAGCAGTTCCTGTAGAAACGTATTGATTTAGCCAAAAGCCAGTATAGAAGAAAAATAAAAGTAAGCCTTGTTTTGTAAGTTTAAGGACAATTTGACAAACACTGCTTTTGGCAACAGGACTCTTTACTCACTTCTTCCACCTTTGGCAAAGCCTTTTAAGTTGGTCTGACAGCTACATAGGAGAGTTGACCTAAGTTAACTATAATCAGAATAAAAATAGTTATTTTTAACCTCGATCAGTTTTCTAAGCATCTGTATCTGCCCAGCCAATTGTGCTAAGGTAGCTGAGGGAGAAGTAGTAAGGCAACAAACAAGTAGCTGAAGTCAAAAGATGAAGCAAGTGGCCATGCAGCAAGTGCAGTGGGAAAAAAACAAAACTACTTTTAGGCACTTGATCCTAACACATAAATTACACTATCTTGAAACTACTATAAACAGAAATGAAACATTATGAAATAAGTTATTGATATCAAATATTTTGTTTTAGACTCAGAATGACTTAATAGGAGAATGAGAAAAAGACAGGTTTAGAGTTACCAAAGGTTGTTACCAATAGTATCATGATTATGAACGTTTCTTTGTGAGATGGTCCATTTTTCGCAAATATCCTTTTCAAGTCGTTTATATGGCCCACATGATTTTGAAGAATCTGGTACCACATTCTGTAATTATATGCATGAATAATGTTATGCTTCATTACAGATAAACCTGTAAACATTACACTCAATACCAATGAACTACTACACAAGTATCACATGCCCAATATTTAAATTATAATACCAATATCCTAGAAATATTTTGTTTAAAGAACATAGATTGACTTCTGGCATTACATGGTAAGAAGGTTGTCCTAATACACAGTTATGTTCATCAAATTAAAGATTCACTTTTGCTTAACAGACTGATCAAAAAAGTTCATTTTTCAGCAAAATTAAGAAAATTTTAAAGCTTAAAAAAAAAGGATGAATCGAGTCTGCTTTAATAGTGTCAAGATAATACATCAACATATTTTCCCCAGTTGAGAAGGAGAATATGTATTGAATTAAAGTGGCTCAGCAATACAGCATTTTAGATGCAAGAAATAATAGAGACAATGTACAAATATGCAAACCCACAACACCTATACCAAAACCAAACCCACCACAACAGGCAACGTTGGGTCAGTGCAGTTATCTGTGTAATGTGTTCACGGTTCTACATAAAGCCGCCCAATTTAAGGACATTAATTACTACTGTAAAAATTCATTTCAGGATTTTATACATGCATCAAAAAATACACTCACTCTTTGTTTAATCTGAGAAATGTCCAAATATGGAGTTAAAAAAAATCCCGTATCAAAGCACTATCGCAGAATGTTCAAAACCAGTAAAAATTAAGAAGCAAGACCTAGTCACATACTCTTCCTGAGTCTACCAGGTTTGTTCTGCGCGTTAGGCAGAACACTTGCAACACTTCCTCACTTGCAAAGCAAAACTTCAATATAAGCTGGAAAAGACACGACATTGCATTAATGGCTTTCTAATCCTCCCCCCTTCACCACAACCACTGCACTGTACCTTCCAGTAGTTTGGCTGACAGCTTTGATTAAGCCACTTTGAATACATCGAAAGAGATTTTGGGGTAGTTAAATCTTCATATGGAAACCCCATGCGTACAGCAAACAGGGAGGCTTTAAAAACAACAACAAAATCAAAACCATTATTTTATTTGTGTTTTTATATATTTTATGAAAATGCATACATGTAACTTTCAATGAATTCTACATCCTCTTTAGGAATGAGAAGTATTTCTTTGGAGAACGATACCAGCCATTATAGTGAGGTACTACTGCAATAACAAATTCTCCCTTCACGGATGAAGATCAAATTTCCTCAATTCACTACAGCTTTGTTAACAGGTATAAGTTTCACTACTGAAAGAGAGAAAAATTCAACTTTGAAAAAAAATATCTACTGGACACAAATAATCTGGAACACAAGTAGCCTGAGCTGTGTGCATGACAAAAACATTAAAGTGAAAACAAATACTATATTTACTTAAAAAGCTGGCCTTTTATGAAATATGAGCAATAGCCAGTGTCACAATATTTAATACTAGAACACTGATATGTGTAGAAATCCATAGAGCAGCTTAAAACGTATTACACTTCTTCCTTGCACCTTTAAAATTGACTGCTCCCTTGTTTTGGAAATTAATACAGTAAGTAACAAGGGAGCAAAACAAATACCAACACAGGTAATGGAACAATGCTGCAATTCTTTTTTAAGAGAAAGGAAAACAAAGGCTGTTAGTTAGGGAAAGGACACTGAAACAGAAGATCAACTGTTCTCTCATTTTATTTGTAGATAACTTTGATGTCACTTAGTAACAGATATTGTTGCTAGATTTAGATACTTCAACAATTTATATTACCAATCCTTGATAGACAAATAACATCACTTTAACACAGATCTGAACAGGCTTCTCCAGTCCAGACATTAAGAAAAGCCTTCAATTATTTCTGGACAGCTTTTCCATGTTTTTCCTGAAAACAGATGCAATTAAAGTCTCTGCACTCAGAGTGAAGGTAAACTGACATCTTCAATGAAGCATACTTATGTTCCTATTTCTAAAAGAGCAGATTGCTTTTTGAGATAAAACTGTGAAAGGATGACTGACAAACATGCGCAACCACAACTTTGGAAGCCTTGTTTATATTTCAGGAAGCAGAGTTGTTCGTTTTTACTCTCTGGACTTTTTTTTACTTGGATATTCATCTAAGTATTGCTAGGACAAAAAGGGAAAATGTCAGACACAATGTGATTATGAAACTTTCTCGTCTACTACAGACCTGCAAATTTATCAGATGAAAACCGAAATATCTCTCCTGTCCTGTAATTATTCTGTACTGAACGCAACTCACCAGACTCAAAAATTCTTAATGGTGAGTCAACTAACCTAACTCGTATGCCTCTCTGAAATGTACATCTCTTTTGAAATTAGTATTATTCTAACAGCAACAGATCACATTGTAAAAGCTTAATCATTCCTCAGGTTTGTTATTGCTTTTTTATGGCACCTAGGAGAACAGCTCCAATGTGATTTTTTACATCAAAGTCTTCATTAATATTTTAAAAACTGTGAAATACAGTAATTGTGCTTAATATATATTAAAACACTAATACATAACTGTAGCATCTTAATTCTGTCATTCTTTAGACAATGTTACTCCATGCTTTTAAATGCAATATTTGCATTTAACAGCTTCAGCTTCTATAGTATCTTGCATCAAATAATTTTTAATATCTGTTATCAGTGTTATTAGCAAAGCCTTGGAATTACAAGCTTATATTTGCAGTTAAATTGGTGGAAAGACTGCAAGACTGTATTTATCTTTTCATGTGGAAATAATAGAATAAAACCTAATTCATACTCATATAATAATATAGTAAACACTTCCAATTTATTTTACTAGATTCACTTGATTGTCAGGGAATCCCTCCACCCATATTACCAACATTAATGAATGACAGATTTTGTTACAGCAGAAGAGTCTAAGACTTGGAAATAGTAAAAAGAATAAAATTACCTGACTCTCCCACTAATAATGTATGCTTAGTGTGCTCAATGACCTTTCGTGCTACACCAATTGCATTTTTGACTCGTCTGAGATCTGCAACTGCCCCAACTTCCATAGTGTTCCTGGAAACAAGAAATATTTAGAACTTATTAGAAAATACAATAATATTTGCACAACTTTTATTAGACAAAATCTGTTCTCATCTAAGTTTGAAAGTCTGCTGCTTTAATATACTGCTTTAATTGTTTATGCCATAGGCAGGTGGCATCACACTAGTAGGTAAAAACTTTATACATATATTGTTTTCTTGCACAGGTTGGGCATGTTGCTCAAGTAACAATAACTCCATACATAATAATATTTTTGAGCAATTATCTTGCTACATAAGCTCTTTACATGAAGTACTTGCAATTATTTTCAAGCAGACAGCTTTAAATAGCAAATAAAGTACAGAAGACAACTGCTACAGAAATGAAATATTTTATGGAACACATCTAAAAGGAAAGCTTACAGTGCTACAAACACTGCTCTGCAGCTGCTGTATCTAGAGCTGAATTACTGCACTACATGTGAAAAGTCAATAATAAACATAATTAGTTACTCTTCCACCACTTAAGCACCGTTCCCAGTTTCACAAGTCAACAAATAACTTGCCCATAGTCAGCCTTAAGCCAACAAGATCTCCGTAACAAATCCGACATTAAAGTATGCTAAAAATTACAGGGATTGTTCTTTTCTCCACACAGTCTTCTTACCCATCCATAATCATTGCGTCCAGTGTTGTTTCTCCACTTTCATCTGGGCTTCCTCCATATCCCACACTCCCATCACATTGGTCAATCTCACACTGACCACAACCTTTCTCAACTGCATCCAGCTCAGAACCACCCAACTGCAATACTCGCCATGCTGTAATCAACACAAATAATTAAAGGTCACCAATGAAAACAGACTCCATCACTGCTTTAAGAACGTTGGATACTCTGATGATGCACTCTAAGTGGATTAAAAAAACCCACATTATTTATAGGTGAAATAAATTCAAAATACAAACATATTCAAAAGAACGTAAAGCATTACTTTTCTAAATGCTGTTTTCCTTGCATATTTAATCACTGTTTCTGACTGAGAAATTAAGCTTTTTTTTTTCTCCTGACTGGGGAAGTATTATCTACTAATAAAGAATTCAACATTTATAAATTAAATAACCTCGTCCTCCCAGAACCACCAAGTACTTTATCACTGTCTATTAAAAGCCTTTTGTGGGGGTAAGAAGATAAAGCAGGCTAAGTAAAACTTTTCTCTCAAAATAAAAAAAAAAGTTGTAACAAGCAACCCTCAAAAGACTCCCATAAGAGTACTAAGTGTTCAGCTGCAGAATAGAAAGATCTAAAACTGGGAGATCTAAAAGATCTAAACCTACATCAGTAACTTCATAAGAGCAAAAAGAAACTTAAAAAAGTATGCAAAGAATATTCTGCTCAGTCCTTAGTCTTCTGTTCCTTACCATCTAGCTCATTGTGTAGTTTTGTAAGACATTACAGATGTGCCAAATGTACATGACTTAACCAAACCAGGCCTGAAGGCTTTACACACATGAAATATTTCACAAGGTTGGACCTGAGGCAAGATTTTCCTAGATGTCTGAGCTTGCTGCCATTGACAGCTGCAATCCTGCCTCCTCCTCCTTGTGCTAGCTCTGGTGCTCTGCCATCTGCCAGACCCAGCAGAGGGACGCACCTCCGCTCCTTTTGGCAGAGGTGAACTATTTACCCTGTCTCAGCCATCTCAAGAAGCCCCATCTTCCCAACACTGCATGCAATTCCTATTACAATTATTACTGTAAGCAGTCTTAACACATGCTTTCAAAACCTGCAGCACAAAGTCTTGTAGTTTTCAAGACAGTATTTCAGCTGTGACCTATACAAGCCTTTACAGGTAACCCACCTCACTAGCAAGACTTACTAATGAGTTATTTACAACCCAACTATGCTAAAATAACCTATAAGCCTTTTTAAATTGGTATCCACAACTAATTTATGTTGGCAGCATTGCCATAGGCAAACCCGCTTTGACCGTTAATAACGCATCACAATACAACAAGCTCCAAAAAATATAATATTCAGAACCACCTAAATCTTGGGGGAGGTGAATGAATCTCAGAAGGACACCACTAACAACAAATCGCTATTGCTAACCACTGCAGAAGCATAAATCACCGTATCAGCGACATTTTTAATTTAGCTTTTCCACAGACTTTTTTTTTTTTTTAATTATTACATTTTTTCCCAACCTTGACCAGCACACCACTCGCTGGCAGGGTCGCAGGGCTCCGCGGCGGAGGCACTCACAGCTCCGCTGCTTGGCCCCCTCCCCCGGGCACCGCGCCGCCCCCCCCCTCCCATAGGGCGACATTTTACAGCTCCCCTTCCGGGTCGCTCTAACCCTTGACAGGAGCGGGAAGAAGGGGGCCCCTCAGCAATTTAATGGCCGCATGCTCACAGCTCACCCCGCGTTTTTTTTTTTTTGATTTAAAGCACCCGAAGCCCCCTGGAGCCCCACTAGCCCATCGGCGTGGAGGGCGCAGCAGGGGCAGCACCCAGCAGCCACCACTACCCCGCACGGCGCAGCGCTGCCCCCCGCCGGGGCACCTGTCTCTGTGGCTTTCCTAAACGCCCAGGTGTTGATGACTACGGGCAGGGCGGCGGTGGTGCTCGCCCCACACGAGCCCGCCAGCTGCAGCACGACGAGCAGAAGCTGCGCCACCACCGCCCGCCGCCCGCCCCCGCTGCCTCCCGCTGCCGCCGCCATGGCCGCGCTCCGCCCCATGGGCGCCGCAGGGACGCCGCGGAGGAGGGAGCTGAGGCGGTGCATGCGCCTAGCGCCCGGCCGCGGCGGGGGGAGGCGGTTGCCGGCTGGTGGAGGTTCCCTGAAATGGCCCGGCATGGCTTCGGCCCCTCAGGAGTGTGTTTGCGGCAAGGAAGAGCCGCAGGTGTCATCCAGACGGGACCGCGGCTGGCCCAGCGGCGGCCGGGCTGTGGGGCAGTGGGCTGGTGGGATCGAAAGGCTGAGATAAAGCGTGTTCCTCAGCCAGCTTCTGAATAAAATGCAATCACAGCGTGTGCTCAGAGGTCCACGAGCATCTCTTTTACGTGCCTTCTTGTTAACTTGTATGCTCTTTGTCGAAAGCATCTTGTGGCACAGAGAATTTTCTGTGGATATACTGTGGCAAATAGTTCATGGACTAGCTTATAATCATAGAATGGCTTGGGTTGGAAGGGACCTCAAAGACTAACTACTTCTAACCCCCCTTCCATAGGCAGGGCCACCACCCACTAGATCAAGTTGTCCAGGGCATGCAGCCTGGCCTTGAAGACCTCCAGAGACAGGGAATCCACAACCTCTCTGGGCAACCTGTTCCAGTGCCTCACTGCTCCCTTGAGTGAAGATTTTCCTCCTAACCTCTAATCTAAATCTCCCCTCTTTTAGTTTAAAACCATTCCCTCTTGTCCTGTCATTATCTTATTGAGCAAAGAGTTGCTCTCCATTTTATTTTTGTAAGTTCCCTTCAAGAACTGTTGCAACCTTTCAGTTCTTTCATTTCTGCAATTCTTTCATTTCAGTTCTTTCAGTTCTGCAATGAGGTCATTCTGGAGACTTCACAGATAACAGAATTGTCTAGGTTGGAAGAGACCTCAAGATCATCGAGTCCAACCTCTGACCTAACACTAACAAGTCCTCCACTAAACCATATCGCTAAGTTCAACATCTAAACGTCTTTTAAAGACCTCCAGGGATGGTGACTCCACCACTTCCCTGGGCAGCCCATTCCAATGCCTCACAACCCTCTCAGTAAAGAAGTTCTTCCTAATATCCAACCTAAAACACCCCTGGCGCAACTTTACCCTGTTCCCCCTCATCCTGTCACCACGCACGTGAGAGAATAGACCAACCCCCACCTCTCTACAGCCTCCTTTAATGTACTTACAAAGAGCGATAAGGTCGCCCCTGAGCCTCCTTTTTTCCAGAAGGAACAAACCCAGCTCCCTCAGCTGCTCCTCACAGGACTTGTTCTCCAGACCCCTCACCAGCTTTGTTGCCCTTCTCTGGACTCTTTCAAGCACCTCCATGTCCTTCTTGTAGTGAGGGGCCCAAAACTGAACACAGTACTCGAGGTGCGGCCTCACCAGAGCTGAGTACAGGGGGACAATCACTTCCCTAGACCTGCTGGCCACACTGCTTCTTATGCAAGCCAGGATGCTGTTGGCCTTCTTGGCCACCTGAGCACACTGCTGGCTCACATTCAGCTGACTATCCACCAATACTCCCAGGTCCTTCTCCACCTGGCAGCTTTCCAACCACTCATCTCCCAGCCTGTAGCTCTGCTTGGGGTTATTGCGCCCAGGTGCAGGACCCAGCACTTGGCCTTGTTGAACTTCATATAGTTGACCTCAGCCCATCGGTCCAGCCTATCCAGATCCTCCGGCAGAGCCTTCCTACCCTCGAGCAGGTTGGCACATGCACCTAACTTGGTGTCATCTGCAAACTTACTGAGGGTGCACTCGATCCCCTCATCCAGATCATTGATAAAGATATTAAAGAGGACCGGCCCCAGCACTGAGCCCTGGGGAACGCCACTAGTGACCAGCCTCCAACTGGATTTGACTCCATTCACCACAACTCTTTGGGCATGGCTATCCAGCCAGTTTTTAACCTAACAAAGCATACGCCAGTCCAAGCCATGAGCAGCCAGTTTCTTGAGGAGAATGCTGTGGGAAACGGTGTCAAAAGGCTTGCTGAAGTCAAGGTAGACCACATCCACAGCCTTTCCCTCATCCAGCAAGTGTGTCACTTTGTCATACAAGGAGATCAGGTTCGTCAAGCAGGACCTGCCTTTCATAAACCCATGCTGACTGGGACACGTAACCTGGTTCCCCTGTACGCGCTGCGTGTTGACACTCGAGATGATCTGCTCCATGAGTTTCCCTGGCACTGAGGTCAAACTGACAGGCCTGTAGTTTCCTGGGTCTGCCCTCCGGCCCTTCTTGTAGATGGGCGTCACGTTTGCTAGCTGCCAGTTGACCGGGACCTCCCACAATAGCCAGGATTGTTGATAAATGATGGTAAGCGGCTTGGCCAGCTCCTCCACCAGTTCTCTCAGTATCCTCGGGTGGATCCCATCTGGCCCCATCGACTTGCGTACATCCAAGTGCTGTAGCAGGTTGCCAACCAGTTCTTCATGGATAGTGAGGGCCACATTCTGCTCCCCATCCCCTTCCACCAGTTCAGGGTACTGGGTATCCAGAGAGCAACTGGTTTTGCCGCTAAAGACTGAGGCAAAGAAGGCATTAAGCACCTCCGCCTTTTCCTCATCTTTCAAAACAAGGTTTCCCCCCGCATCCAGTAAAGGCTGGAGATTCTCCTTAGTCCTCTGTTGCGCATTAATGTATTTGTAAAAACATTTTTTGTTGTCTTTGACGGCAGTCGCCAGATTGAGCTCCAGATGAGCTTTGGCCTTTCTAATTTTGTCCCTGCACTGCCTTGCAACATCCTTATAGTCCTCCCGAGTGGCCCGCCCTCTTTTCCAAAGATCGTAAACCCTCTTTTTCCTGCTAAGCTCAAGCCACAACTCTCTGTTCAGCCAGGCCGGTCTTCTTCCCACCGGATCATTTTTGGACACATGGGGACAGACCACTCCTGTGCCATTAAGATTTCCTTCTTGAAGAGCGCCCAGCCTTCCTGGACTCCTCTGCCCTTCAGAACTGCCTCCCAAGGCACTCTACCAACCAGTGTCCTGAACAGTTCAAAGTTGGCCCTCCGGAAGTCCAATACAGCGGTTTTATTGGTCCCCTTCCTGGCTTCTCCAAGAATGGAGAACTCTACCGTTTCATGGTCACTCTGCCCAAGACAGTTTCCAACCACCACATCTCCCACCAATCCTCTTATGTTTGTGAAGAGAAGGTCTAGCGGGGCACCTCCCCTGGTAGGCTCACTAAGCTATCTTCCATGCTCTCCAGAAACCTCCTAGACTGCTTTCTCTGGGCTGTATTGTGCTTCCAGGATGTATCTGGGAAGTTGAAGTCCCCCATGAGAACAAGCGCTGACAATTTCACAACTTTTGTCAGCTGCCTGTAGAACTCATCAGTCTCCTCATCCTGGTTTGGCAGTCTATAACAGACCCCCACCAGGATGCTTGCCTTGTTGGCCTTCCCGCTGATCCTAACCCATAGGGACTCAACCTTATCGTTCCCAGCCTCAACTTCCATGACATCAAAACTCTCTCTGATATAGAGAGCCACACCACCACCCCTTCCTTGCTGCCTGTCCCTTCTGAAGAGCCTATAGCCAGGCATTGCAGCACTCCAGTCATGAGAGTGGTCCCAATACGTTTCCATGAGGGCAACCAAGTCGTAGCCTGTCTGCCGCACGATGGCTTCCAGCTCCTCCTGTTTGTTACCCATGCTGCGTGCATTAGTGTAGACGCACTTCAGTTGGGTCACTGCCTTCTCTCTCAGCCTTGCCATTGTTACCCCTGGCACAGCTCTAACAAGCCTTGTTTCAGCCCCATCCCCCTTGCCACCTAGTTTAAAGCCCTCTCAATGAGCCCCACCAGCTCCTGGTCCAGGATCAGTTTTCCCCTTAGAGATAGGAACCCGTCTGTGGCCATCAGGCCAGGTGCCGAGTAAAGCGCCCCATGGTCAAAAAAACCAAAATTTCTGTGTCCACACCAGCCTCTGAGCCACGTCTTTATCAGGTGGGCTTTCCGTGTCCTCTCTGTACCCCTCCCTGCTACCATGGGGATGGACGAAAACACCACCTGTATTCCCGCTCCATCCACTAACTGTCCCAGTCCTCTAACGTCCCGTTTGACAGTCTTCAGGCTTCTCTCTTCAATGTCATCACTGCCAGCCTGGACTATTAAAAGAGGATAATAGTCAGAGGGGCGAACCAGGTTGGGAAGCTTTCTGGCAATGTCCCAGACCCTGGCCCCAGGGAGGCAGCAGACTTCCCTACGGGTAGGGCCCTCTGTTCCCCTGAGAAGGGAGTCGCCCACAACAATCACCCTTCTTTCTGTCCTGGTGGAGGCAGTCCTGAGGCGTGGAGTCGACTTCCTCACCCTAGACATCCTCCTGGGTAGACTTTCTACCTCTTCCTCAGCTACTGATCTCTCAAGCTCCAGGGCCTCAAACCTGTTGTGTAAGGGCACCTGGGAAGGTGGGGCTGGTGGGGGAGGGAATCACCTGCAATGTCGAGCAGGGACCTGTTTCCATTCCTCCTCAGCTCCTAGGTCCCCTGCCTCTGCCCGACAGCAACAAGGCAGGGGGTCCACCCCCATTTGGGGTGTCTCACCCCGGTGCCTGTCCTTCAGGCCACACAGGGAGTTGCTCTACAAGTCTATCTCCCGCTCACACTCCCTGATATCCCTCAACCTCTCCACCTCCTCCTTGAGTTCTGCCACGAGGCGGACCAGGTCATCCACCTGCTCGCACCTCACGCACACAGTCTCTTTGCCCCCCACAGGTGGTAGCAATAGGCTCAGGCACTCCCTGCACCCGGAGACCTGAACTGCCGCAGTTTTGAGTGGGCAGTCGGTCTGGGTGTGCACAGACTTCCTGGAGAGCACACTGTGCCTGGTGTACACCATTGCAGCTGAGCTAGCAGTAGACCGCCGTTAGAGGGAGTGTTCGTATGGGCGGGGGAGAGCGCTCTGCCCTGCCTGCACAAACTGCCACGCCACGCCGTTCTGCTGCGCCCTGTTTGCCTGGCTTGTTGCCTGGCTTGTTGCCTGGCTTGTTAACTGCCGTGCTAACTGACGTGCCACGCCCTTCTGACGCGCCACGCCCTGTTTGCCCGTCCTGGTCACTCGCCCTCCCTAGGGCCAGTTTATGAACGGCCGGGGAGGGGGCGCTGCTGGCTCCGCTACGCCTCGTTCTCGCCTCGTTCACCTCCCTCGCGAGGGCTGCCGGGTCCTGGCGGCTCCCGCGAGTGGGCTCGGTGCCGGAAAAATTAGCCCTGCCTGTCCGATCCCCCGCTCCGCTGCAGAACGCGTCTGCCCCGGAGCCGATCGCCTCGACTTGTCTTCTGTAGACTGAACAGCCCCAGCTTTCTCAGCCTTTCTGCATAGGAGAGGTGCTGCAGCCACTTGATCATGTTTATGGCACTGATCTGGACCCAGTTCAACATCCTTCTTGTGCTGGGGGCTCCAGACCTGGATGCAGTACTCCCAAGTGGAGCCTCACAAGGGCAGCTTTACAGAAAGTCTTGTATTACAGACACAATCAGTCATGTTGCCGTAGTGGTCTGACAGACCTCAGCTCCGCGAGTCCACCTGCTGTTGGTGGGATGCACCGATTTGTGTGCAAGGGCTGATGACATTGAGGCAGTTGCTTATCACCAGCCAGTTGTTATTTCTGAGCAATGTTAAAAACAAACAAACAAACAAACAAAAAACCACCAAGTTTCTGTTTCTACCAGAAGAAGTAAATATGAAATCGACTACTTTACTACTTTTTAAATTTTCAGGTCAGTGCCATTAACCTTTTGCAACATCTGATAGGCCAAACTCATTTACACTTTACCAGCAATGTATCTGGTCTTGTATTTGTAGTATTTGTAGTAAGAAGACACTTGGGCCTCGTGCATGACAAGGCTGAGATTGTTAGGCACACATAAACTTTAAGTGTGCCCAAGCTGGTTTAAAAAGCCTGAAGCAGTATTATTTTTATTATACCAAAATGATCCACAGACATTGGAATTAAATGGTAGTCACAAAACAAATGTATTATCCTTTACTACAGAAGTCAGAAAATAATAAAATACACTTACACCATTGGGTTTGAGTTCAGTAATAACACGGCCTTGTTTTCAGCTGGTTCCCCGAAGTAAAACTACAGGTAGTCTAGAGAAACCTTGACTCAGGTAAATACTGTTAGCTGATTTATTTCTGATATTACTGTTCTTCTTTCTGTCACGTATTTCTTTGAAAAGCTTTTAGGGAAGAGAAAGGAACCAAAATAAAAATCTGATTTAATGTTACTAAAGGAAAACAGAGGAAAAGATTTTCAGGAAAGTAATTCTAGTAATAAGTGAAAAGGAAAATATAATCAAACTGGTTCTTAAAATTGATACATTAACGACATTTTTCAAATATTATTTTCTTTTAACCATCTAAAATAGACCATTGTGAAGTAACAAGACTTTGATATGGGTGTCATTCATATAAAAGTATTGCTCGTGGTGGATGCATTTGCAGGCTGAAGCTGCAAATCAGTGGAGAGGATATTTTGTCAGACTTGAAAGAGCATATCAATATGCTTTGAGGCCAAAGTAGGAACTCAGTTGATTTTATTTCTAACTGGCATTCAATAGTGAATGATTTCCTGTTAGAAATAAATACAATAATGAATTCATATTCTAATGTATACATATTTAATGTACACATATTTAATCTGTACAAAGCTATTTAATAGCATATATCTTTAATGTAAAGTGTGAAAAAGATTCAAAAAGCAAATTTTGCTCTGAGATATCTTGTGTAAAATCAACAGCAAAATGGTGAGGAGGATTTAACCAGTATGTGTCAGGCTCTACAAGTCAGTTCTGCTGCATCTATCCAGGCTCTTGATTTGCCTTCTGTCAAATACAAAGTATTTCAAAATTGGTCTTTGAATTTAAAACTCATTTGTATTTTCATAAACATTAGCTGGTCTTTTCTGTTAGTTCTTCTTTCATCAGCTGAAAAAAGCACCTTAATCTGTTTGTCTCCTGATACTTACTGGTATCTTACAGCCTGTAGCTAAGATAAATGGTGAGACCAGTAGGCTTTTAAGTGTTTCTGCAGTAGAAAAGCAAATGAACAATTCCATGAACAGAATCTTTCTTCAAGTGTATAATATTGAAAGAATATTCTAGAGAAAGTCTTGTATGGACAAGGGATTACTGAGAGGATCTACCACAGACAATACTGTGATTGAATGGCACTGAGTAATTAATGAAAATCACAGGAGGAAATTCACCTCTTTCACTCAGAGTGTCTATTCCTACAGTGGCCAAAATCTGACCTCAATTATATCTGTGTGACCTTATCTAGCACCATCTGTTCAAAAATGCATGCCTAGCTCCTTTTTGCTGTCTCAAATTTTCCATAACTGTGCTTTGAAATCTAATTAGGCATTGTAGTTATATTCATAATTTGTTTACTTTTTGTCTTATTTTACTTACATATTTGAATATTAACATAAACACATAAAAATTATCATGAAAATGATTTTCTTAATAAAAATATTTGACTGATAAGCTTACTTGTGATTATTTTTTTTTGACACCTAGAGTTTTGAATCCATCTTGCTTGCAATTAAAATACATTCTTAAATGACTCTAAGCTGTAGTTTTCTGTTTTGAGTAGGTTCATGGGAGCACTATGTTCTATTTCTGAGATTCTCTTTTTTTTTTTTTTTTTTCCTCAGTTTCTCTTTTGATGCCTTTCATGGCTTCATCTCATGTTACATATGTTCTCTCATTCCCTAAATGACATTGGAAGGGATGACAAGATTTATTGTGGATATCTCCATCACCTACCTATTAAATCTTCTAGTTTCCTATGCTCTCTCTCTCAAGCATAGCATGAGAAGAGCTATCTGTAAATATTTTCAAAGCTACTTAGTTATCCTCCTCTGAATCCTCCTTAAAACTCAGCATCAGTGTGAGGTCTGTCAAAATGTGCAACGTTGAAGTCGCAGCATTAAGATCTCTGCCTCCCATACTCTTTTCATGTTTTTATGTCTTTCTCAACAATCTTTTCCCATGTTTTACGTGTTGTCTTTTACTTGCACTTTAAGCTCTTTTGGGTATGGGTTGTCATTTTAAATTTGTACAGCATGTAGCACTGGTGTGTCCTAGCTTAGCACTCCCTGGCAATATGTTAATAAGCATTAATATACATAAGAGAAAAAATACAGATGCTAATTAAAGTAACCGAACAGCTATTAATGGTAACTAAACAACAATTAATACTCATGTCTCCATTGACAAATCTGCTTTTGTTACCAATGTTTTTAATCAGATTGCTAAATTGCAGTGGCTTACTTTCTTATTTGTAGTCACAAAGTAATTATTATGTCTTACAGAATAATATGTTCTCACAGTATTATTTTGGGCTGTTGTAGTGTTCTGTCTCAAAACAAGTTATGTGTAATATATTTCCTATTTGTAATTGCTGTACTGGTCCACTGCAGTAATAAAGTTGTCATATGGAACATGCAATGGACCACTTTACATTGTTGGAACGGCTTTTTTTATTGCTACTGTTTGTAACTTTATGATGTCTTCATAAATGTGATCCATGGCAATAATAAAGGTGTTGGACAAATACAGCAAGTTAGTATTTGCTTCCCCCAACTCTGAAAGTTGTCTTGGCATTTTTAAATGAACATACTTTAAGTTTTCAGTGGTGAAAGGAAGGTACCTAGAACCTTGTATTATATATACAAACATTATTTTAAAAATATAGCAACTTACAGCATCTACATCTATTTCAAGTGATTAGAGTATATCTACCAAGACCTTTAAACAGGATCCTCACTGAGTTACGATTATTTAAGACTAGAAAGCGTACCAATATACATGGCACTGTGGTGTTTTCAGGGTTAGAACACCCCAAAGTAGTAAGTAATTGTTTTGGGATATGATTTACAATGTGTGAACCCCAATTTCAAAAAGAAAAAATGTGTGATGTCTATGCAGAGCGCTCTACCCAAGTTAGTTTCTCTGTAGTAGCTGTTTGTTTAAAATGCACTAATGCTGGTCTGTGCATGTATTTGCACATGTATTCCTTTGTTAGTCTGTGCATATTGACGTATTGCCCTGGTTTTACACAGGCTTCTGTGTGTCATATTTAAGTTCATCCACATGAAGTTTGCTGAGGTATCACAGCCTTGTAATGTTCAGAGTAAACATGGTTAAAAAACCTTAAAGACATTTTAAGAAAGGGGTTGAGTAGTGGTAAAGAGCTAGTTCCTACTTCACGATGTCTGAACTGAATGTATCTGTGGCTCTGCAGTGCTTCTAAACCACTGAAGAAGTGTACAAATCAGGTCAAAGTCATTTTGAGAATCTATTTCAGCAATGTACCAACCATTCAATTACTGTCCTTTGGAAGTTCCTCTGGACTCTGATACTAACCACAGGGGTTATTAACTGGGAAATACATCTTTTTTGGCTTCAGACTGACAAACTAGAATCTCTAACAAAAACCCTCTAGATAGCATTTTACCAACTATATTTTAGATGAAATGGCTGAGATACAAAGCACAGAAATACAAAGTTATGAGCTAGCACTACATTTTTAAGTTCACTTTTGTGCCAAAAATTGACCTTCTGTACCGATTAAATCATAGGATATGATACCTTGAGACAACAGGGCAAGCCAACGGTTAAGCAGCAGGTATGGCTCTGAATTTATTTATGTTGTGAGGATTTAGTCTGATTGTTTGAATAGAATAATCTCAATTTTTCCTCTTCACACAAATGCATAGCCACAGATTGCAAAGGAGACTAGATGCAAGAGCAGAATTTTGTTTCTTCAATTTTTGTGTTTTCATTTGATGCAGCTGTTTCTCAAATTCTGGAAGCTTTTACTTCAGATAAAGGAATTGTTTCACACACTTTCTGTCATCTTTGATGTTCACTTTTGGTATAATTTAATGTTAAACTCATTACAAACCCTAGATAAATTTCAATATAATTTATCTCTTCATTTATTTTCTTCCTTCCAGGGTTATGATTTTACAGTTACTTTTTATATTTAGACTTCAGAGTCACATTGAAAAGCTAGGCTACATTGCTTTTGTAATAAAAATATTAATTCAGATTGTGAATAAATAATAGTTAAACTGACCTCTCAGACAGTTACTGCTGCGGATGGTCCCATTAGATTTGTTGGAGATTTATCCAGTAAATGACTACTCCCTTATCAGCAAAACTAGTTCAGCTAAGAGTTACATAGTGGTACTGACTGGAGCTCTTTGCCATGCAGGGCACAACTAGCTAACTTAGGGGGTCATTTGACAAAAAGGGAACACATTTTTGTCCTTCTGATCTGGGGCTCTCTTGGTCTGTAACAGTTAACGGTAATGGTGTGCAAGGCAGCAATTACTAAATTCACTTAGGATTGTCTATAGTCATCTTTTCATTGTCTTGATTTCCATGAACACATTCATATATACCTTTCCAGAAAACAAAACAAAACAAAACAAAACAAAACAAAACAAAACAAAACAAAACATTTTATTTCTAAGAAATTTTATTGTATGTCTGTTACCCAAATTATTATCCATATGTTTTGGAATGGCATTTGCATCCTCCTGTCTGCTTAGTTTTTAGTTTATGTACCAGATATTCTCCTCTATTAATCCAGTCTTACACAAGCTAAACACCATTAATTGGTGTGTTAAACACAAGTATAATATTGATGTAAGAACCTATGGAATTAGAATGTATGTTATCTGATTTTATTGGATTTTTCTATTAAGAAGAGTTTTTATAGGCAAGAATGGGGATTAATTGCTGGAATTTTGATTAAGAAGCTTCAGAAGCTTTATAAAAATTGTGAATAGAAAATGCACTGCTGTGTTACATTTTACCATTGGTAACACTGTACACAACACAACCATTTGTGTTTTCTAAATATGTCAAATGTTTATTTGCGTCTACAAGCAAATACAGGTTTTTCTTTCAGAAATTTCCTGTACATACATGAGCGCGCACACACACACACACACACATTTAAATAACCTGCCCAGATTGCCAGATCAGGTTATAGAAAAGCAGAAATCTATTAGCACTTTGTTTTGTTTAGCATATGTAGGATATCCTAAAACTTGAAAACCTGAATAATGTTGTATTTAAACTATGGAGTTGCAGTGTAGACCTCCATCCAAGTAGATCTTAATTTTGAGCTGCTATGGTACAAGATGTTTTATTGTGACTCAGTATAAATTGTCAAGCTTCTAAACAGAAATAACACTTTTGGGGGTTGGTTGTAGAAAGAACCTGCCAGAATTTTTACTTAAAACGTGTATGTGCTACACTACACTACACTACACATTTTTTATGAAGAGGAACTATGTTAACAGCTTTGCCCTGTTTATCCAAACATATTTGTTGTATTATATATTATGTATTATTTGCATTTGTATATGAAAGGCAACTGTATAGCTTGGAGATTCAAATTCAAAATGATAAGCCATAAAAATACGTGGGTGTCTTTCATTCTACAGACATTACTCTATTAGATTGTTTTAGTGAAATCCATTTTAAGAATAATAGCTAGTGGATTGCTGCTTAGATTAACCCTTGCAATGGCAATTCACCCACCAGAAAACACCCAGAATTTGCATGCATGTGTTGCTTAACGTAATAGGACTAATTTATCATGTCTATCTCCCTTGTAATCAGAGTTACCAGAGATGTAATAACAAAAACATAGTTTATATTTACAAGTTTTTATTTGAAGGGAGTACCATATGACATTTCAGATATATCGTATTTTGCAGAAGAGGCGGATTCAAAATGGACCTAGCCTAGCATCTGACTAGGCTAGGTTCCCAAACTACCACCTATGTGAAACTATGAACGCAAAAGGAAGAAGGACTACACAACCAATGTGACCAACGGCTGTTTTCTGAAAAAGGAGACTGATAAGGAGAGTAAGCATTTGAGTCCAAAACAGTGAAACCCAAAATAGCTGCTCATCCTGTGCTTAAATCTACAGCTATCTTCGCACACTGGCTCTAATTCTACATCTTCTGAATTCAGGGGTGTGCAAAATGACCTGCAGCCTCTTAGCCTCTTTCACATCAGTAAGACCTACATGTAAGCATTTTCAGAAGACTCTGTCCTTGCCTCCACCAGTGCCTGTGTAGCTACACAGCATCTCTAGGATGAACAAATGAAGACTTGAGGTTTAATGTGGTTGTGTGAGTCACTGAGGAAGAGCAGCACACTAATGTGTAATGAGACAGAAGTAATGACTAGACATATATAGAATGGCTGAAGTACTGGAAGACTGAAGTACATCCACATTTTTTTTTTTTTTTTATTTCTCACTACACAAGACATCTTAAATGAACTTCACTGAAATATTATTTTTTTCTTTTATATTGGGCATGTCTTTCTTTTCTGTATCTATCCTAATATGAACTCAATGCAAAAAAAATGTTTGTAATGTTCTTTTCCACACCATTAAAAATTGCATGCATTACTTGAAAGATAAACAGTTTTTGAAAACAAATCAATTTAATGAACTTTGATTAAACCACAAGTTATTGGGAATATGGCAGCAGAAAGGAGGAGCATGGAATCATGAGCAGTTGCCCTAGCCCTGTGTCATAATAAATCAAACAAAATATGGCTGATTTTTCTGTATTCTGTATTTATTTATTTTGTTAAGCTCTAAATATTTCCCATAAATACTGAATTTGAAGTTTTCACTTAATCCATCAGTGACACAGTATTTAATGAAATTTTGTCCAAAAGGCCTATCCCAATAAACAGTGTTTAGGATTAAATCATTTGCAGACTTTGAGAGAAAATACATCTTATTCTTTGTATAGAAATCTTTTCTAACATTTTTTAATTTCATTAATCCTTGAATTGAAAATATGGTCATGCCTAAGTAATGTACCACCTGGGAGGTACTTTAATCAGTAAAATTGTTATGAGAACAAAGATGGCTGTTGTTATTTCAGCTATGACTGAAAAAGTGACATCACTTTTCTGATGTGATTGGTAACGTTGCTTTTTAAGTTATTTTGAATGTTTTTATGAGAGTTTGCCCCAATCAAACATGCATTCTAATAGATTATAGTGTATAATTTCATATCAGACATACAAATTTTGTCCACTTTACACACAGAAAAAAAAATACAGAATCAGGGATTCTAATTTCTAATACTGAGAATATCACCCAATGATTTTTTTATAAATGGCTTCATCAATATAAGACAGTGATGGCCCTTTCTTATAGGTGCTTACTCTGGGAAATGATTCACATTCTGTGTGTGACTGACTGGTGTCAATCTGGTTTGTGGTGTTTATCACTTCAGCAGTTTCAATTTTCTTTCTTGTAATATATGCGTTCAAAATTAAATGGTTACTATTTTTGTCACTCTGTTTTTTCTACCATTTCCACATCAAGATTTGTGTACTGCTAAACTGTCATATGGTCTGTGACACGACCTATTTCTACATATGTATGTAAAAATAAATGAGACTGATTCTGTTTATTCCTTTGAAATTCCTGTTGTGCTAGAATATTAATCAGGTATTAAATAGATCAGATTATGTGAAATGAGTAAATCTATAGTTTTAAAAGTTTAGCATGTCTTTTTCTGCATTTTTTATTTTATTTTATTTTATTCATTGAAAGATGTTCCAATAAAAGCACCATCTTTGACTCTAGGAGTATTTACTCCTAGAGCTATACAGGCATTAGTTATAAGTAATGCCTCTGCTTGTTTTTAAAGAAAAATCATTCTTTAATTTAACACATATCTGGCTTTGAAGTAGCAAATACAGACTCCCACCAGTCTACAGAAAGTATGAAATTATGATTCTATCTACAATCTGTAAGAACTAGAAGATGAAAGAGAATGTTATTTCAGTTTCTCATTCATGAAAACAGGTTTCAGTCAAGGAGAAAAACAGATTACAAATCAATCCAGGTAATAAACATAATACTCAGAAGCTGAAAAATATATCTAAGAGATATAACAAAATTCCCTTGAAAACCAGATGGGACATGGAACTTCCTCTACATTCAATATTGTCAGGTATGTGTGTGGATTTTCAAGCAGTATTTTTCATTTTTCGACTTATGAAACAGAAGCAGCATCTGGGTCTGTGAACTGCATGTATTTGACTACATTCAGCTTGTTTTATACTAACAGGAGTGAACCTAACTGTGTAAGTATACCACTGAGAATGACCTTTGATCAACAAATGACTTTGTAATTAGATATACAGCTGGATCATCTGCATTTGAATGTGTCATTCACTATTATTCTAGAGAACAGTAAAGATTAAGAAATGTAGTGTATATATATCCACACACATCAACACACTTTGGAGCTAAAAACATATTAATTATAGGTTACTACTTACTTTTGTCCTGATGTATCCAGTTAAAATGAAGGACATCATTGCAAGGAATGTCTTTCATTTCCAGCTCATAGTGAAGCATACTTTGCTTTTTACTACAACAGAAATCCTAATTACAAATTCAACAATATCACCAAAAAAAAAAAAAAAATCTGGGCTGACATATATGCCATGAATAATTTATACTTGTTTCATGTTTGTTAGGAGTTGTGATTTTGTATGGCTATATCTTTCAGTATAGACACAGAATATACACCAACAACTAGTGCATTAAATTAGCCTTTCTATGCAATGATCCAGAATATTCCAGACAGACAATCCTTGTCATATAATTCATTTTGTCATCTTTCTCTTAGGAACTGGATGTTTCCTGCAAGAAAAACTAATGACAAACTGATCCTTAAACTTCTCACGTCTTGACCTTGCATGCTCAGTGGAGAGTGGTGGTGAGGAAGATGTCATCTGAAACAACTCTGTTGGCAGTCACACTGATTGAGTACATTCAAAAGTTTTCACTGTGCAGCGCTGCCTTATGCCTTCATAATCTGTGATAAGTACATTTTCATTGTGTCTACTCTTGTCTGGCATTGCCATGTCCCATGTCAGTCCCTAATCTGCCTTGAACATGACATAAAAGCTCATATGGAGGTTGTCAAGATATCACTTGCAATTTGTCAGTCCAGGAACTCCACCACAGATCTTTTACCCGCACAGTGTATGTTGGAAACCATGTCAAATCTTCTGGTAGGCCAGCTTGTTGGTAGAAGAATCCAAGTAAACCAGCAGAGTCTGATAGTTGCTACATTTTTATCTAAGCAGAATCTGAACTGTCTCATCACTCTGAAAAAATCAGATTTAATGTCACCTACAGTGGTGTGGTGACAAACATGGCAGACAGCACCGCATAACGTTTCTGTTCTTCCTTGACATTGGTGGCAGCAAATATATATTTTAAGTGGTAAAACTTATGTTCATAAAGTGCTCATCCTGCGAATACAATCATAATTATGCATATGCACACTGTGACTAGGCAGGATAAGGTACACGTGCACAAACACACAAACAGACCCAATGAATATAATGACTAGTGAACATGGGATTATGTACCACATAACTATCATAGGGGAGTCATTGATCTGTGAATTTTCAGGACACCTTTATTATAAAATTACTGCTGCACGCTCATTTTATTGTACTTGAGTTTCCAAGTTTGTTCGCTAGGTGGCAATGCAGTATGTAATTTGTAGCACATTTACAGCAGAGCTGATCAGAAATAACTGATCAGCTGATCAGATGTACTGATCAGAAATAACTGCACCAGACAATTGTTTCACTCTGGATTGCAATAAAGAATAACTTTTTCTTTCTTTCTTTTTTATTTTATTATTTTTTAAAATTTGTAATATTAATTTAATTATATATATATATATATTTGTGCTTAGAAGAATTCAGACCCTATGTAGAGAAGACATGAGGTTGGAGTGGACTGCAAAGTCTACAAGAGTCGCATGAGGTATTTCAAGGTAGCTCAGGAAAGCCAATGTACTCCTCATTACCTCTGGTACTTACATGTATGCCTGAAGTGTCATGGAGTTTGGCGCCAACAGGAATGCATGCAGCTCTGTCACTTCAGTGGGAAGAGTTAATTTCAGTCCATGAGAGAAGCCTGGTTACAGCCAGGGATTAGAAACATTTGCTGATTAGAGGCAGAACAAGGTCTGCACTGCAGGGCCAGAAGGCACTGTGGCAGTGGAGACAGCCAGAAGGACCTGTTGCAATTCCCCTTTTAAGATTCACCGTGCATACAGTAGATAGGCTGCTTGCATGATTTGATCACTTCAGTGTTAAATCTTCTTTTTTATGGACATAAAATGTGAAGTGTTAAAATACAGATACTATATTATACAGAGCCAAGATGTTCCTTTTCTCATTTGCCTTGTGAATTAATGAAATATTTTATGTCATACAGATTCAATCTTTGCTGTTTTTAAGAATGACCTCATGTAAGGCTAACTGCCTGTTCAGTTTTCTGTAGGCAGCCTTTTGTTTTCTTATATTTCATTATATGACTTGATTGCTTAATTTATTGTCTTGTAAGATGTCCATACTTTTTACTCCAGGGCAATAGGCAATGTTTATGTTGAGGAGTTTTTACTGCCACAGTGCTTTATAACCCTGACAATGTATTCTGTCTTACCCAGTGTTGTTTTGGCCTGGGCACTTTCTGTCAAATTGTCTCTATTATCTCTGCATTACTTCAATAGATTGTGTCTTTGCTGTAATTGTCAAGTGGACAGTAATTATTTAAGACATTTCATTATTTTTGGACTGGGCCTGCTGTATATCTCTGAATTTCTGATGTTTATGAATGATTTGTTTTGTTAGGGGACTAGCTAAGAAGTAGCCATTGGTTATTGTTAAAATGTATGCTGCAATTCAGGAGAACTCATACTATATTTTATATTTCTTTTTGCTGTCTATATTCATTTTGCCAACCCTGCGTTCAAGAAAGAATCTCAGCTTTCAGCTAAACAAAAATGTACATTTTAATCTTCATAGTAGCAGGGGAAGGTTTGAAAATATGACTTGAATATACCAAAAGGCTTTTAAAGTCAGAGTAGAAAAGAAAGATAAATTTATTCTAAAATTATTATGATATTTAAGAAAAAAAATGTTTTGGAAAGAGTGTGATTACTGAATCCTGGGCATTCAGGAGACAGACAAAAGAGCTTCTAAGTGGAGGCAAGACATTCTAAAATCCTAGCAGGCAAAATAATCCTGTGCATTGCTGTTTTCAGTGAAGTTGGCTTTCCAGGTAGCTGATAAGAAAACAGCTACTTTCTGGTAATGATAGAATTAGTGCCCTGTGCAGTCAGTATGAACATAATACCTGCCCTAAGAGTGATAGCAGTCCTAGAATATAACAGCAATGGTATTTACATTATGTATACTGGGCAATGAGACTGGTCAGAGGCTACTGACTGGATTCTCAGGGCTTTTGAGCATTGATAACAGAAGTTCTTGAGAGAGTACATAGCTGGTAATAGCAAAGAATAATGGTTGCTTTTTTTATATACATTTGGATCCATATCTATTGAGCTGAGAGAAGTTGATGTATTTCACCAGCATTATGACGTTGTGAAAGGGATGAAGCAGAATGGAAAAAAAAAATAAAACTGAGTTTAATCAAAGATACAGAACAGAAAGGGAAGCTACATAGTTAACAGTTCTGAATTTGTCTTACTTGCTTCTGTTGGAGGAAAATACATCATGATGGATCTGACAGCCTGAGAGAGGTGAGGCTGCTGCAGCTCCATGCCCCCAGATCACAGTGAGTTTCGTACCTGGACACTGGGGCTGAAGCTCTATGGGACAGACCTGGGATGGGCCTGGACGGGGTGTTTGCTCCATGTGTGACTGTAATTTGGGATCTTGCCTGCACTTCTGCCCTTGGTCTTCTGGGCTTGTGGAGGTGCATGATGGGTCTAGGAGTAGCCCAGCAGGGCATTATTTAGGCTCTCCTAGCCATTGTCTCCCTGGGTTCCTTTGTGGGTATACAGATGAGCTTTTATCATGTATCCTAATATGCTCCAGTGGTACTTCCTTAAAAAAATAAAAATAAAATAAAAAAATCAGCATATTTCAGTTTCTATATGTTAAAAATGTTTGTAGATAGAATATGCTGCTTTCATGAATTGTGCCATCTAGGAAAGGATGGTTATAGTATATTGAAAAAAAAAAACATTTACTGCAATTTTCACTGTAAGTATAAGGTGAGTATATGCTATTACATTTTCTTGTTTTACAAAAAATTCTGAAATTTAAAACAGATGAAAATCTATCACAGATATAGCAGTCATGTCAAGTGTTGGACTAAATTTCTTAAGGCTCATTCTAGCCTTATTTCCTAAGATACTTTAATGAAGAGAAATAAAGAGTGTGTGTTCTTTATTAGCTTTGTCATTGAAGCCTGTTGGCTAGTGGCTGTAGGTTGGAGTATATGGTTTTTGGTACTTGTAAGCACTACCAATCTTGTTTACAAGCTATAATCCTTATAAAATAATTTGCATTAGAGGTATTGTAGTGTTAACTCTGTCTTTTTAGGCCAAAGTGAAGCTAATGTTTTTGATTAATTTATTGAGAAAATTGAAGTGCTATTATGTAACATATTGCATTTATTTGGAAAATCATTGGAAAATCCCCCATTAATATTGGTACAAAACAATGGTGTTTCATAAAATAACACAGAGAGGACTTTCTGAATGCTTTTAAAAATGTGGCCCAGTATGCTTACAAGAAGTTATAAGTAAAAGGTCATAAAGGGCCGAATCTTGAGGTTCCTACTCAGGTTTTATTATCCCTTACTCCCATGCAGGCTTTGCCTGAACAAATACTGAGTAAGGGTTACAATGCCAGGATTTAGCACCTTTCTCCCCGCTTCTAACCCCCCAAAAAATTAGCTCAGGTCACCATCTAAGCTTTCTGATATAATTTATCCTCCACTTACTTATGTTTTATAAAAGTGCAGAGGTGATAAAGAAGTCAGCTCTCAGGTCATATAGCAGTTTAAACTGCTATGTCTCTGATTAAGCATCATAGACAAAAAGGGATAAGAAGATCCAAGGGAAGATAAGAAGAGTAGAAGTAAAAAGCTTGCACAGCTATTGGAAATAAGACTTACATTATTTTGCTACAGACTCAATAGGAGCATCTGATCCCCATTTCTTATGAAGTCTAGTTCTGACTGCCCCCAAATTGCTTTAAACATGAAAAAGATGAGACCACTGTGCTTAATAATGCTGTTAACACTGTATCTGAAGATTTGTTTCTTCACTCTGTGGCACATAAATACTGCTTGGTCTTCATCTGTACAAAATGTAGAGGTAAACTTTAATTGAGGGCTTTTCTTTGGGGATCATGTGCATTCAGGGGGAACAAAACTCCTATTATCAACCTGGAAATATAACAAGTTTGAGAGTGTTGTCGCATAGAGATACTGAAACGTTAATTCAGGCTTCTCTGACATCTTGTCTGGATTACTATAATTCCCTGCTTGCAGGTCTCACTCAGCCCTCCTTTCACAAAACAAGAACTTGTACAATAATGCAACCACTGAGATTTTAAGCATGCACAATAGCTGGTCATCATATGTCTCTGTACTGAGATCTCAGTGCTGCCTGCCATGAGGTACTGGATCGATTTGAAGATCCTGGTGATGTGTTTTAAAACACCACATGTATCCAAATGAGTTTTTGGTTCCCTATTGTCCAGGCCCAGTTTTACTTAACTGTAAAAATGCTGGGCTTTCATTTGTTCAGAGGGAGAATTATACATCTCTGCATCCCATGGCTTGTTCATGCAGCTATGGAATGCACTTTGCCAGAACAGATTTGGAGTGTCATTCTCATCATTGACTTGAGGTCAAGATGATAGTGTGTTGCTTAATTTTTCTTTCTCCCACCAGCGTCTCTGTTCATGTCAGGACATATTTAATGGAACACTCTAAGGCTTCTTTTTTTAAAAAATGTTTCGGAGTTGCAGCATCCCTGTACTTTACAAAAGGGCTTTTCAAATGCTAGCATTGACATTTATGATTTTTTACAAGTCAGAGGAAGATTTTTGTACAAAGAAATTTAACAAGAAAATAACAAAGGTGTTTCTAATGCAGATGTTGTTCTCTATCAAGAGGATATGCCTACCTTACATACACTTTTTGTATATCACAGATATGAAAGGCATCTTTAGTTATGCGGTTGTGCTCTTCCTTCCTTTTACATGTTGGAATAGGATATAAATGGATCTGTTTACATTTATTGTATACTTAACACCAATACCTTCAGAATTTGCTGTGCAAACAAGACCTTCTTTATAATAACTTATAAAAGTACTTTTCCTTTAAAAAATGTTATTACACAGACTGCTTATTGGCTGCTGTATTTTGGTCTTTTTCCTATTCCTATTCTTGCTACTTCTGACTGTTATACACTGCTTGTGCTATGTACAATATTTGCATCTTGAGCCTACATTTTGAAACATATTGTTTCTGCCAATAAGAATGATTACTGCAAAGCATCCATTAATAAAGCATTAAGCTCCATTAATAAAGTTGTTATAATATATATATATATCTGTAGCCACACAAACTTCTGGTTACTTAAATCCTATTTAGTATATAACTTTCTATTGCAATGAATGACTATAGGCAGCTTGACACCTAAAATAACCCTATGGATTGGTCCCTAAATGCTTTGTCATTCCTTTATCCTTGCTCAGAGCCAGCATACAGTACATGTCTATTATTTTCTAGCATTTAACTTTCAATATAGGTATTCTATCACATGCATATGTAATATTCCTTTCAAAGCCAAGGTGATACATACCCTTTTTATTTAACTTACTCTCTAGTTTCTTCTTGTCAGTTACTGTTTTGATAGTTGCAATGATGTAAAATAAAGGTTATCTTCTAGCATAAAATATATCATCTAAAGTAGGTGAAGAAAGGGCAGAGTATTAAACTTCCACACAAGTTCAATATACTGTTATTAGCAGATATGCTGAAGTTAGCAGCTTCAAGTCTAAAGCCTACTGTCAACAGCACTTGGTTTCTCAGTTAAGAAACAAAAGGGTAGACCATACATTGTGTCCCCAAAGGGTAACAAGGTTATACTTCTGTGGAATTTTTTTTTTTTTTTGATAAAATATCCTTATCACTATTATAGACTTACAGGCATCCTGTGCTATGTCATCTCATGGATTCTTGTATTTTACATCTCCAGTGGCCCTAAAGAGAGAAGGGTTGGATTTCACAGGATACTAGTGCTTGCTGTCATCTGGAGGCATTTTACTGCTGCTAGCAGTCGTGTCGGATTTTAAGCAATTTGGTGAAACTTTCTTTTCCACAGGAATTGTAATGTCAATCTTTACTGCTATTCATGTTTGACCCTGAATGCTAGGAAGGATGTATCATCCTCCTTGCTGTGCCTGTTCATTTCTGTGCTGCCTATACACACATTCAAAGCTTCTCCACCAGTTAAATTTTTCTTTCTGTGGTTGATTCAGAGTCTATATTCAAGGCCAAATTCAGAAGTTGTGCATGTTACTCAGAACAATTCAGAAGGTCCCCTCAGACTCTGCGAGATCTATTTATACCATCTCTCTATCTGTGTGTAACATAGTCTGTAATTTACATGCCAAGGAATTGCAAGAGAATTTCAATTTAAGTAACAGAAACTCTACTTTCATTTACACCTACTCATGAGTCCTCATTATAAAAGCCGTAGCAAGTCAGATTGACGTTTGATGAACAAAGGGCAATTGTCTTCAACAGAAAAGAACAATAGTGTTCCAGTAGTTTTGTGAAGCATATTTTCACTCTTATCACTGTCATTTTCATCTTCTAGGGTTTGGTGAATCCAGTGTTTCATCCAGTGAATTGATATTGATCCCTGCCAGTCAGTATTTTGCTGCTGTATAGAGGAGAAAAAGTCTTCTTTTTTTTCTTTTACTTTTATGTCATTGCCAGAATATATTTCTGTCAGTTTGGTGTGTAGATTTGGAATGTCTCTAGTTTAGTACATTATAGCTTTTCCTCCAGCTAGTCTGCTTAGCTTAGTACAATGTTATGCACTATACAGAAATATTTTTATTTTTTTTTTCTTTTCTTTTCTTTTTTTTTTTTTTTTTTTAACATATGATAAAACTTAGCTAAATTCCAAAGCCTTTGTGTACTATTTATCTTTCATACATCTTATTCTTGTGGTTAAAACATAATTACAATGTGAGTTAGCAGGTAGTTCAGAATAGTCATGTATTGGGATGCACCTTCTGTGGTTCCTTATCAGCCAGTCCAGGCAAACACACATACCTTCTGAGAGGCAAAGAATGATCCTTTAGGTTTATAGTATGAGGGGGAGATAGATGGTGAAGGAAGGAAGGGGAAACTCCGATTTCCCTCATCAACAAAGATGTCACCAACTGGAAATCACTGGGAAATCTCCCTCCACTATCCTTCACCTCCTAGGTTATGTATGTGTGTTTAAAGGTTATCTGGCATTAGGTACTGTCTAAGGGAGAAAGGATTTCCACTTGTTTCCTCTGTGTTCATTCTGCTTTGTGGACTTCCGTCCTTGGTGTGTATCAGACTGCAATGCCTCTATAGATGAGGTGAGTTAGAAAAGCATTAGAGATTACAAATGTTGTCCTACTCAAATTGGATGTTAACTGGAGCTGTTCTTCTGATGTTTGACTTAGCAATTTTCATTTCTGCTCTACTGACTCTGATAGTGACCTAAGAACAGATTTTTATTAAGGCTGCCGGGAGTATTAAGGCTTCTCAGTAAGGCAGGTAGGCTCAGTGTAACCAAAATATTTCCTTCATATTTGCTGAATTTAGAGAGTTTATAAAGAAAATAACTCTCAATTATTATTATTATTTTTTTTTTCCTCTCTGAGACAACCTTATCTTTGTACCATTATGATATTTCATGGCAAAAAGTTGCATCCTGGACTTGAGTGATATACTTTGGCTTGTCTGCTAGCTGTCTGTGTTAACAGCTTGCAATCTCCATATCCTTAATAATGCAAAAGTGATCATTAAAGATTCCTGTGAAATACAGTATGAAAAGCCCTAATGACAACAGCAAACATTCAGAAAATGTACATATTCTTCCCAAACTTAGCAGTGGAGGCTGAAGTAAAAGTAAACGTCTCAAACATCTGTATTTCAGATGATAGAGACAACTGCAATTCTTTCAAATTCAGGTAAGCTTGTGATAGTACTAAAGTTTAAGTTTATCCCCCCATCTCTTTCTTGTAATTAATCTTTTTTATTTATATATATATACATATTGTTTTTTATTTTTTTATTAAATAGATTGAAAAGGGACTACTGCAGTGGCCACCTCTCTGCAGTAACCATTGTATCTCCGGAACTCCTTCAGTCTCTGCTTTCTCATAGGAAAGAAGGTGAATGTCTGATTTGTCTTTCTGTCATGTCAAAATACACTTCTTTGCATTTCTGTGGTTTGGACATGACTTGAAGCATGTTGTTTTAAATCACTCTGAGCTCAGATTTGCATCCTGCTTGGTATCTTCTGCAGTTCGTTGCATATCTGCTGCCTGTTGGCTTAAATGGGAGCTAAAGCCACTCATTACTATGCAGGATCAGGCCCTTTATGTTTGTATATATATATATATATATATATATATATATATATATATATATATATATATATATATGTAACCATTCTATATGTAACCATTAGAGAATGCCTTACAAAATGGAAGGGATAAAGTCACTACGAAGCCACTTTTGTGCTCCTAATGACTGTAAAAAATCTTCAGGGATAAAAAGAAAATCAAGTAAATACAGCAGTACTCCACCACATTTCAAAGGTAAGATCAAATCACCCATAAAACTGTGTGAAAACAAATGTCCAACTAATCCACAAATGAAACAGCTCAGATTATCTGTTTTAAAAAATAATGAATAGTGCTGTTCTTATTTGGATGATAAGCAATAAAGATTGTCTTCTGTAATTAAGGGTTCATGGTGTTGCTGTACTCTTGGAATGAAACCTTTTAAGTAACTTTCCAGTTTCCAGACCACTGAATCTTTGAAAAGTTAATTTTTGTTATCTGCAAATACAGGAAGCTTAACACAACAATAGTAGTTCAAAGCCTTCCAGGTAAAGAGCCTTCAAAGAGTAATTCATGATAAAAATTCATAAAAGTCAACAGTTTAGACTGCTCAATTGCTTTTAAGATTTTCATCAAATGCAACTCAGCAGTTGAAACTTACCACTGATGCCTCCCAACTGAGTTAAAATCAGAAAACACTGACAATGTTACCATTCTTTTTCTGCGTTTTTTAGGCAGTGAGAGATAGTAATTGAACCTTGCCACAATTTACTTCATAACTTCTCCTTAAGGATCTGACCAAAAGTAAGTCCGTAACTGAAATAATCTATTTAGCACAATACATTTGGAATTTCATGCTATTATTGAAGTTTTAAAATACTAATAATAGCACATGAATTGCTCAAATAGTGAATTGCTCAAGCAATGAGTTGATCATATAAATGTTGGCTGATCTGTGTAATTAAAATGATTTTAAATACAGGCAAGTGCTTCCAAAGTTTTTTCTAATGTAAGAAAGATACATATTCTAAGATCAAAATTATTTTGGAAGACATTCAGCATTTTTGTAACATTCTAGGCTTTCATAAGAAGATGAATAAGCTTCTCATCAGTGGGACAATAGTGTGATTTTTTTTGCAGACAGTAGTAGAAGTTTTCCTTCAAATGTTATAGAATTGCAGCCCAGTTTTACTGATTCATGGTGCATTATCTTGGAAAAATCAGAAATTAACTATATTACCAGAGAAGTGGAATTAACTGCTCTGTGTCTGGGATCATTTCTGGTAGGCAAGATTTTCAAAAAAGAGGTTGGTGAATTGAGACATACCCTTAAAAATTTATTATTATTGTTCAGAATTAAAAATATTATTTAACTCAGGCATACTTCCTCCATTTCTGCCTTACACTAGTCATTTGGTTGTCTCTTCTTTTGTAAGAATTTTAAGCTCTTTAAAAGATTCTGTATCCAAGTACATTTAAATGTGTGTCTGTGTCTGTTTATACCTGTGTGGACATATGAGTGAAGAAACTTGTAATCTTCTGGAATGAAAAGTTCTGTATTAATTAGAAGCCTTTATTAGTATTGTTCCAACATTCTCTGGTATTGCTGTTTCAAGAAGATCCCGATGACTGAATAACTCATACGACAGTATAGTCTGCCTGTGGGATAGTTACATTTGCTTAATAACTAGTAGGACTGTATCTTGGAATAGCAGTATAATAATATCTATTAATTATAATAACAGCATGGTGGTGATGAAGTGAAAATAATATATATATATTTAAAATTTCTGATTACTAAATGGTACAAATGCCCCTCTTTATACAAACCTTTGAGCCCCTTGCTTGCACAAGGCTGCTGTAAGAGGAGAAGAGGCTTTCCCATGAGAACTTATTTTCTCTCTTTCCATCAGGAGAAGGAAAAAGAAAAAAATACACACACACGCACAAAAAAAAAAAAAAAAAAAACCACACACACACAAAAAAAACAACACTACGACCAACAAACCTTTAAAATATTGTTTTTATATTTTGTAACTCCTTCTGGGCAAGTCAGAAGTATAACAATAGTATAAAAGAGCACTTTTTTCATTTTTTTCCCTTTTGCTTAGCAATCAATCACAAGGTTCAGCTTAGGTTCAGCTCTTCTTCTGTTTAGCCTTGAGGAAGCAGAGGATTTTCTGTGCAACTCCATAATCCATAGAAAAAAATCAGAGACATTCTCCATACCATTGATGCAAGGGGAATCATTTACATCTTGAGCTTTTTTCCACTTGTAGAAATGGCAAGGAAGGTTTATTTTCAGGCACTGTTCTTCCTAACATGTTTCTAAAATGCTCCAGGGATGCCTTGGTGTATTGGCTGGAAAAAGAGGACTTCCCCATTTGGTAAAAATAGAGTGCAATTAATCTTTTGTTGTTGCTGTTGTGGGTTGCAGGGGTTTGGGGTTGATAGGAAAAAGCCCCTCAGCAAGCTCTGTGGTGCCTTGAAGTTTTCTGGTAGTAAGTAGCTTTTGTTAGGATGCTTCACTGGCCACTCTGGCATTTTGTCCCTGCCACACAACCACACTTCTCCCTGTGGTCCCTCTGCCCAATGAACCCTGCAGCTGCTGGCCCACCTGTAACAATGTTCCAATGATACCCTGATGACTTTTCAGTTGTCAGACATTTCCTCCTGGGATTCATACTAGAAATAATCGGAGTTCCCTGCAGTTATGTCATGCAACCAATCTGCCAGTTAAAAAAACAAATATCTTTAACATTTGAACCTGAATAATTTACCAACCAGAAGTCTGATCCTGCAACACACTGAAGGGAGTCTTTGCTGCTTGTACAGTTTGCCCTGTAAAGTTCATCAGAGTATTTGCATCAGCATGGACAAGGTGAGACCCAGAGCTGGTCAAATCATTATTAAAAGATAGAAATCATAATGAAAGCACTTGAGGTTTGGGTGAGAGAAAGGAAGATTTAGAAAATAAATAAATAAACATAAGATTTCAATTAGGATTTCAGCAGTCAGGATTGAAAAGAACAATGTGCTAGGATATACTAGGGATTTGCTCCCGGGGATTCGTGCCGAACCTATATAACATTGTAGTAATGAAAAGCTGTATATCAGAACATGAGCTGACTCCCTGTCAGTCAAAACATTTCCTCTAGCTATCAGAGCAAATAAGAGAGGAATTTGGACTTCATATACGTTGTATTAAAATTCTTATTGGGAGGTATCTATGCAAAGTCAAAGACAATATTGTTTCAGGTTTGTTTTATTTTTCTTTTCTCCCCTTTACTCACAGTATATAGCCAGTATATGCTCAGTTTAACTTGGCCTCTGGCTTTATCAGCCTGCTAAAGAACAAGAGTTTTAAAAACTAAAATGAGAAGGGTACATGAGAGGAATTTTTCCAGTTCACATGACTCTTTAGGTGCTTGATGGGATTTTCTTGTAACATATGTGAAATTCCACTGGGCTCTCCTTCCTTATGTTAGGTATGCAGGCACTTGCACATCTCTGCCCCTTTCTTAAGCTGATGCTCAAAACTGGCTTGGGAACTAATGTCCTACCAGAAGTCACTGGAAAGCACCCCAGTCGTACTTTCAGGCAGGGATGCATAGTGAGCTGCTTTGTATTCAGATTAGAAATGAGAAGTTTGGATTAAGCACACAGAGACAAAGAAAAACCCAACTCCCTTCTTTATGTACTCCCTCTGCAACCTATTTTGCCTTTGTATCAATGGTAAAAGTGTTCTCTTTCTAAGGTTATTACTTAGGAGCAACCCATCTCTATTTTTTCCACACAATTACCTCTGAACATACCTAGGCTCTTTTACTTTGTTTCTGCAATACACGTCTCTGAGACAATTGCTCTGTTTATCCTGAGTATTTCATCCTTCCCCATTTCCTCCCAGCCTGCTCCCACACTGTGTCTGCCTTCCCCAGCTACATGACTCTCTCCACAGGAGTATTGCTTAGGCAGGACAGGGCAGAAGGAGACAGCTCTTTAGCCACAGCTACAAAATAAGCTCCACCTACATAAAATGATGCTCTCTCAGCAGGCTGTACAGGTATTTCAGATACAGTGGCATAAAAAGTCTTACTGGTTTTGTCTGGAGGATCCGCTCTAAAGCTGCTGCAAGCTGCTCTGATTGGCAGTTTTAAATTTGTTAAAGTTCATAATAAGTAATAAAAAATATTATTATTGAATTGCTTTTGGATGTGTTATGCAATCAGTTTAGAAGATGCTGTTTAGTCACTAAAATACTGTATATTTTATGTTGATTGCATTTAATATTGTCCTCCCTTTCCCATTCATTTTTTCCCTGTCAGTTATTATTATCTTGATGTTTCCATCAACAGACCATTCATAAATACAACCGATAATATTTTGTGTTACAAGAGCACTTATGCAGACATAATTTGTATTTATTTTTTTCCCAATTCACATGTTCAAGCTTTCTTGTGTAACAGCAGGGTTAACACTCAAGGCAATTTTACTGAGAATTGTATTAATACCATTCACCACAGAATCAACTGTACAGGGGTATATCCATTTGTGAAAGCCCATGTTTTAAAAGAAAATTGTGTATTGGGTCGTGTCTTCTGAAAATGAAACAGGAAGGGAAAACAGGACTGTGGTTTCTTGGTAGCAGCCAAGTATCTTAGTATCTTGGAAAATGGTAGAGGGACTTGAAATGATCATTTCTCTTGTGTGTGAAATTATCAGAAGATAATAAATATATAATGAAAAAAGTTTTTTTTTTTTTTTTTTTTAATGAGCTTATGTAAATTAAATGAGATTTCAGAATGGCTCTAAGCAAATAAACAGAAAATAAAATACATAAGATGCTGAATTCAAAATAATATTTTTTTATTCCATGTGCTTGAAAAATGTTTGCAACCAAGCCCATGGCATTAATTATAAATTGAGACATTTCAATTGATGAGGTGTTTTCATTACAAGGCTCAGATTTCCAAACTTAAGAAACCCCCGGGTATACTCATATATTTAATGCCTGTTTTTATGTCTTTTAGTACATATATATATATATATATATATATATATACACACACACACATATATGCACATATGTATATGCAAGTGCATACCCCATATATGTATGTGTTATTTTTCTTGGAAAGTATGAATGTTTTCCAGACCCAGCAGCTTTGTTGATATAATATACTGTGCCTAAACAATGCTATGGAGATACTCAGCAGTCTTGTCCTTGAAAGCCAAACATTTTGCATGTTCTAGTCAAGTGCATCCTTCGAAGCCTGACAAGGTCATGGACACTGTCAGAAGCAGAGACCCAAAACAAGGAATACAAGATTAACAATAGACAGTTTAAAATGATAAGAGATTAATTTCTTTAGCCTCAATAACATTGTCACTTGCGATTAATTTTAACTCTGAGCTCAGAAGAGTATGGAACAGATACTTTGAAAATGAAAATGAAAAACTGAATCAAGCAGTGAGTAAGGGCTATTTCTACAATTAAATTTTATTACTATATTATATTATTATATTAGATTCTGACTTTTCTAAAAACTATACATGTCATGGAAGCTAGATAGATTGAGAAGCTAGAGGGATCTCTTGTACATAGTTTAATATTGGTGTTCCTTATTACTTTACTTTCACTATGATAAATATTTTGCTTTGGTACCTATTATGTTAATAACTGCACAAAAATTACAATGTGTGGTTCTTCAGCATTTTTTTTTTCTCAGCTTCATTCCTTGTGTCTTTTGGTGGGGGCATTTTCCTTAGCATAAAGAACACACTCTCCCTTTCCTAAATTCCTCCTTTTAGACATTTCTACCTTCCTCAAAGGTTGTTCTCATTGAAGAATCTTCATTATTACCAATTCCTTATAGGCTAAAGACTTAAAACAACCATTATTATGTTTTCCAATGAACTGAAATCCTCCTCAGGTATATCTGGTTGTTCTATATTCACATACATGTATATCCTTCAGCATAGTCTCTATCTATTGCAGTAAGGGCAGGTGGACACATTTTTCTCTTTTGCCACCTGGTAAGCAAGGGTTAGAGTTCAACTTGTCCCAAATCAGCTTATCCTTCTACGGGGTAGTCAAAGCCCACTTACAAACACTCTACCGCAGTTTTACATTTTTGCCTCCCACCAGCATTCAAACCTGGGTGAATGTCTTTCTCTGTCAAAGCAGCAGTGGGAGGTGAAAATGAAAGTCCTTTTTTTCTTTCCCTGAGAAATTGGACTGTAAAAAGCTGTCAGTTTAAAAATGACATAGTGGCACAGCATTTCTATAAGGTGGCTCCTTTCATTTTTGACTCCTGCTGTCTCTCTGACAGTTGAAGTTGCAGCAGGAGGTAAAAACTAAAATGAGCACTGCTGGCATTTGCCCTCAAGCACAAAATTAATAATGGAAGAAACAGGACGACATCCAAAAACACCTAGTATCAGGTGTCAGCCAATGAGGTTTCAACACTTCCATAATAAGGTGACCAGAACTATGCCCATTATTCCAAATAAGATCTTATTGTCTATCACTTGCCTAATGTTGGATCTATTTTCCCCATCATATATTTGATTCCCCACTTTGTGAGTTATAGAATATTTTAAATTCTATTTAACACTATGCTATGACTTTATGAGTTTTCCCCCTCTACACCCTACAGCTGGTCAAAATTTTATGGATGTTGCCTGTTGTCAAGCTTTATACCTCTCAACCTTTCTATATAAAGGATTCCTGAATCACTGTTTGAAATATCCTACCATGTCCTATCCATATATATGTACAAAACTCAGAACCTATTCAACTGATAGTTTTGGAGTAAGTAAACAGTCACAAGATCAGTAATCTGAGGTGTTTTTATTCTTGAAAAGTCAAAAGCTGTACATTTCCTGCTATCATTAAGGAAAGAAAAAAAAAAAAAAAAAAAAAAAGAGACTCATTATTAGGCTCAGAGAAGTAAGATGAATCAAAATTTCTAGCAGGTTATGGGTCGCTCTTCATTCTTAAAAGACTCAATGGTATATGCAAATCTTATAAAAATTAACATAAGTAGGCAGAAAGAATCTGTTAGAAAGTACAAGTATACAAGGTATATGTGTAATTCTTTCTGAGCTAATTCAATCATTTTCTGATTTTATCAGCATTTTGGTGGTATTGACTATTTTTGACTATTCAGGAGAGGTAATATTTCAGGGTTGTGACTGTTGATTTACTGGGATATGATGTTCCTATATCACATGTTCTTATACCACCATATCATGCAGTCCTTTTGCAGAGCTTAGCTTTGAGGGTTACCTGTGTTTGCAGTGTACCTAACTTTTCTCAACAGAAACCGTTTACATTTTGCTATATTATATACCTGTCCTGCTTCCTTTTCACTTACAGCTTTGCTCCTGCTTTTATTGGCATATGTTTTGCACAAATCAAGAAAGGGGACAAACTTTCAGTGGATCAGTGATGTGAGTAATTCTCAAGAGCTGACAAACACACAAAATAAACACACTATGAAGAAAGCATCTTATTTTTTATTGTGCTGTTGCTTTCAAGCATTATGCCAGTCATCTAGCCCACAGCTTAAAACAGCTTTTGTCTATTATTAGAGAATGGGAATGACTCAAATGCTTCAGCTGAACCCATTGATCTCATTGATTTCAACATCTGTTAATGACAAAGGGAAGCTGGACTGGATAAACACTTCTAGTTTTTTACAATTACCTTTAGTGGTTCCTTCTATATTTTCTAAAAATCCTTTATTAGATGTTTTAACCTGATCTGCAATTTAACTTTCATTCTTGTCTTCCGATTTTTTCCTTGAGACGTGTTTGCAAACTTAATTTTATAATCTTTCTTAAATCTTATTCTATTCTCAGTTAGTTTTTTTTGCTTACTTGCTCATCAGGGTTAGTCTGTTTTTCTCCAAAATTTCATTAATTGTGGGAAGAGTCAGAGAATAGTTTGGCATGTATATTAAATGCTTTTCATTCTCTGTTTCTCCTCTGTACCCTTCCACTCTATTGCTCTATCCCACACATTTCTGCCTGTGTATTCCATGTCCCTCCAAGATTTATTCTGGTTAGTTGGAGACCCTTTATCTCCATCTGTGTATGTCCACCATTCTAATTACAAACACATATTGTTTATGCTTACTATTGTCTAGCTACACCTCCACCTTCACAGACTAAGCATGTCTCTGCTTTTCAAGATACAACTACACAGTATTCCCTTCCCAATTTCCTCTTTCACATATTTTTTAATCTGTTATGTTACTCTTTCTGTATTTTATCCCAGATTGTTTTCACTGATTTCTCCTTCTGTTTAATGTATTCTACTTCACTGGTTGGGGAACTACTTGAAAATTACCATTGCCTGTACAGGTTTTCCCTTTTAAGAACTTCTATACACATATTTAATATGTCATCAGATCTTGTTGCTTGTCTGTTAATATTTGGCTTCTTTTTATAAGATTGAATTTCAGGCCATAATTCTGCAGAGATATACTCTTTTTTCTCTCTAACTTGAACATTTTGTAGGATTGTTCACTCAGGTTTTGTCAGAGCTCAAATTTGCTTCCATCAGTGGGAGAAGAGTAGGACAACTATCTTAAATCATATTCTTTTTTTTTTTTTTTTTTTTTTTTTTTTTTTCATACACTTCTTATTCCAGTCTAGGGTTTTGCTTTATCTGTAGAATTAGAAAATGTTTCCAAATATTCTGCTGTCAGCTTTCATAGAATTTGTAAAAATATTTTACTAGTATGTGGAGGAATTAATTTTTCTGAAAAAGCAAACTAGAGAAAATGTACCCTTTTCTCTTTGGACGCCAAATTACTTTCTTAATTTCTTTAATAAAATCTATGTATAAAGGGGCCTACCTTCATCTTTACCATTTGATTAATTTTAGCATTAGTTTATATAGTATGATATATATGTACATGGTATATCATGATATACATGATATATATGTACAGTTTGTATAGCATATAATGATATGTACATGGAATGCAGTGAGGGGGGATTACCCCAGGTAAGCTAAAATGCATAACACAGCTGAACTTTCTGAGAACATGTACTGTTGGGGAGCTGCTGATAGCAAATCTCCTTTTTGCCTTGGTCTGAGAGCTGGCTTCCAGCACAAACATTTTTCATTGTATGGCAAAGGCGGGAAAAGCATTTGGGGTGAAGAAAGCTGAGTAGTGAGCTCCCCTCTGGGGTTTGAAGTCCTTGATTTCTTGAACACTGTCTGTGCTTCTTCCCAACTGGTGTATATCTGGTGGACAAAACAGTGTCAGCTCTTTGTGGACAAGAGAATGGGGAGGTGTTCTCTCCTCACTACAACACTCCGAAGGGTAGAGTGTGCTGCTCTCCATGTGTCTCCTCAAATGCAGAGCTCCCTGAGCTAAATAATCCTGCTGATTGGGCTCCTGCAGGATGATATGTCAGGGCCCTTTGCTCAAGAGCAAATAGACAGGAGCTCAGCAAAAAAAGGGGGGAAAAAAAAGGAGCAATATTGAAGGATGCTCAGTACATAAGACTAGTAAATGCAGAACATCTGTGGAAAGTATTGGTTCCTTTTCCCTCACAAATACAAATGTTTCCCTGTCAACTCTGTAGACACATTGATATCAGCTCGTTGCTAATTTCTCTGGAAAAGCTGCTCAAATCCTACAAGGTATGTTTCAGAGTCTGACACCACAACACTCAGTTTACAGGAGAGGAAACAGAACCAGTGCCTATCAATACACTGATTTAATTGGATTTTAATGCCTGCTCTGCATTACCTTTCTCTGTTGTACTTTGCTTACTTGGCTGTAACTCATGTACGTACTTTAAAAGTCCCTAATGTGCAGTTACTTCTGCTCCCCTCAAAAAGCATGAAACACACGAACAGCGGGACACCTACTCCATTTGTAGCATATGACTGATTAGCCTAGGTTTTCCCTAAAGTGATTAATAACACTGCAGTCTGAAGTGCTGTCCAGCAACAGTTTAATAAATGCTTGTTCTTTTTAATTTATTTATTTATTTAAAATTATTATTATTTTTAAATAATATGAGTGCCAGTCCGCTTGAAACCATCCCCATTAAATCTTGAATATCTGAAAAAATTGACATACCTAGAATCTTGACATATTTCTGTCAAATCATGCCCAACTGCCATGTTAGGTACACAAAGTATGCTGTAAATTGCAACTCCTTTTTTAATAAAGTTAGAATAAATATCTGTTAGTCACATAGGCAACTGATAACAAGTGTTTTTTTTTTTTTGGAAATAATCCAATTCATAATAAAGATTCAATTACTTATTTGTAGATTATATTTTTTTTTTTGTAGATTTAAAATTTTATTTTAAATGCTATGGTACTATACAATTTAAAAATAGTACATAAGAAGTCTTGTGTGGGGAAAGAAATATACTGTGCATCATAAAAATTTATGCTCTGGTGTTTGCCCCTTACATGAACAGACTGCTGTGCTTCTTGAATGACCTTGTTGAACTAATGAGCATGAGTATGTTAAAAGTTTGGAATTATTCTTATCTTCCTGAATAGACCAAAATGCTGTTTAAATATCTCACTTTATTGCCAGTCTTTTTAAAAGTTGCTGTACCTCAAGTATATTCACATTCTGTGAACAATCCTCTGGTCTGATATTATTGTTATTCCTGACCCATAAGATATTGTTTCCCTAAGGGATATTCTGAAATTAACACCAGTTGAGAATAATTAGTATCCGAAAAGCTTTAGTAAATGTTGTGCTTTAATAGGATATACTGTATATACTGTGTAGTGCAAATTGTATTTACAAGTGAGGATTTTATTACGTATGTCAAAAGAATCTGGATAAATCTTCTGTAGTAGAAAATTATGGAAAGATAACACCCTAAATAAGATTTTTTTTTCCCAACAAGTAGATTTTATTTGTTATTTTATTTATAGCTTAAGAAGGGGTGAAGAGGGAGGCTAGAGATAAGAAGGTGATGGTATCTCTGAATTTGTAAAAATTATGAATAAATTTATATTTACTGCATACAGTGCACCAATGTGTTTGCACTGAAGGAAGCACAACTTATAAAGTGCCTGTTACACTTCACCTTAAGAGAGATTTTATTTCTGTTTGGTAGTTATGGTACATATATTTGGATAATAACTTTTGTCCTTCCTAATGCTGCTGAAAGAGTATTTCAAAATAAAATTCAAATTGAACCAAACAGCTAGAGTAATCCCATTTTTGAGGACTTCACAAGTACACTTCTTTTTCCTGTCTTGTAATGCATCATATATTTTTTTCAGTTGTGTCAAACAGAAGACAGTCTTGTTTCTTTGTCAGCAGTATATATAATTTCACCTCACAGACTTCATTTTCCCTTTATTTCTGTTACTTCTACTGCCCCTTCCCCCGCCCCCCCCCCCCTTCAGGTTTTGCCGTGCTTAAGTCCTCGGGGATAATTTAATCGATCTGCCGCTCGTTTTAGTTTTAGCACCGTGTTACAAACCCCCTCAGCTCCTTGAGGCAAGACGGGGCCCTCCGGAAGAGCCGGCGCCGCCCGGTGCGGCCATGTCCCCTCTGGCCACCAGGGGGCAGCAGAACCCAGTGCTGCAGTCCGTCGCCTGGCCCTGGAGTGCCTCAGGAGGGAAATTGCCCAGAAAGAAAAATAAAAATAAAGAAATAAATAATTATATATTTAATAAATAAATAAATAATAAATTTAATTAATTAATAATAATAAATAAATACATAAATATTAATATATATAATATTTTATATTTATATATACATATATATATATATATATATATATATATATATATATAACGCTACATTTGACAGACTCACAGCATCTGCTGCTTTAAAGAAACTTCACAGCATCTTCAGCTTTCGGTTGCAGTTCCTGAGAAGAGGGGAAGGGACATTTGCTGAAGGAAAAAGTGAGCATGGCTCAAGCAGAGGCTGTGCCACAGGAGGCGCTTGCAGTTCAAAGGCAGCCTTTCCATCCCTTTTGCTCCCCAAGCCACTGCTACTTGAATGCAGGCCAGGATTTCGGAAGGTTTCATGTCTTGGGATTTCCCTGCCAGCTGCTGGAGAGATGCGGCTTCCCTGGTCTTTAAGCTTAATGTAGGTGCACACTTCACTTTGCCTCCTGAGACTCATACTTTCACATCCTGATATCTAGGATCTGAATCCTGCATGAGCCTTTGAAGGCACCCCACCAGGCATTGGTAAAATGCGAGCAGAATAGCAGCTCTGACAGGGCAGGCTGCTACACACCTGGCTGCTGGTCCAAGGCAGTGAGGACCAGGATAAAAAGAGACATGAAACGACTGTGCTTTGGTTCTTGAAACATGAAGAAATTGTAATGAGTCAGGAATATTTTGGGAATTCCAGATCTTTAGCAAAGCTGGACAGTGGTTGTCCTTGTACAACTGGATGTTCTTAGCAAAGCAGGACAATTAGATACTAGCCAGAGCAGTCAGTCATGTGTTCTGCTCAGGTGTGGTAGCTTCATTTCATTGTCTCAAGAGGTCTTTCTCTCTTCTCATGTAAAAACTATTTGTGGCATGGACACTACAACTCTGCAGAGCCTTGCTGTTGGTCAGAATGGACTGAGGTTGCTGTACCAGGCTACTGTGGGCTATGTGAAATGAACTCCATTTTAGAAAGTAGGTTACCATAAGCAGCTCAGCTGCTGGTACATACTTTTTCTGAGTCATCTGTTGGAAAAGCATCTACCTGTTGGAATTATGATAAGTGGAACTGAAAGAAGTTATTCCAAGAAGAGCACACCAGGAATAGCTATATATATATATATATGTTTGGTTAAATGTAGCATATTCCTTAGATCAAAGAGAAAGAAGTTCAGTCATGATGTAGGAGTTACTTGGTAAATTTCTATGGTCTGTGCAATAAAGGAGGCTGAAATACTGATAATAGTCCATTCTGACCTTAAAACTTACACTTTTAGGAGACATCTTTTTCAATATGAGAGATTCTAGGCTGTATTCAAAAAAGGGATCTACAAGGCTCTGTTTTCCTTTCTGAAAGCATCCTGCCATTTTTCATTTTCTTCCTGTTAGAAAAGCTGATTGTCATTCCATTATAATTTCCACTTTGTTACTATTAATGTTAAGAGTCTGGTTTTGGTATACTAGATATATTCATCTATTATATTTTATATATAGCTATATGCCTGTCAAACACTGAATATAACAGGCAAATGAATAAAGAAAGTAAAGCAAAAATTGTGCCCTTTCTTTTGCTATTCCTGTTAACACGGACAAATATTTCAGAGGCTGAGAAACCTAAAATAGAACTTCTTTACAGATAGTGCTACTCACCTTCCTTGCTTGATTCCCCTGAACCTCAGTTCAGTAGGTTTTCTTGCACTGAATCACTGCTCTTTGGATCAGCCCTGTGTTGTATCTGATGACTGCCAGCTGTTATGTTGGGGTACATTCGGGTATAAGGGAACAGTGAACTGTTGAGGTAGGTCTTGCAAATGGGGCTGAAACAAAGCAAGAAAAGTACAAGCTTGCTTCAGGGGAGAAAGGCAATAAGACTGCCTCCCTTTTGGGGGTTAGTACCTAGCAGTTTATAAATTGGCTTGCATCAGCCAAGTACAGCACAAAATGTACTGCGCAGAAGAGCAGCTATTATGTACAGTCGCCACTTCACTGATTGCAATCAATGTCACAAATTAGAGTGATTTCCTGGCTTGAGATGTATCAAAGCTGAGGTTTGTGTAGTGAGTCATGCTGTCTGGACACCCACCTTCTAAGTGCTGTTTTATCCTCAGCAACTTTCACTTTTTGTCTTTCATTTTATTGTAAATGGATTTGTGTCTGCTTTTACTATGTAAATTTGGACTGTTTGTAATTATGCCCAAGTGATATTTAACACTAAAAATAAACTCCTGTCATTGCTTCTTTAGTTTATATTGATATACACATATATATATATGCATATATATATATACTGGGTTATTAGAGAAGCAGAATTTGAGTTCAGATTTCACAAGATTTGTCAGCATTATACAGAACTTTGAATAGAAATTTAGTACTTCCTTGTGCTTGCCTCTTGCTGTTGTATTTCTTTTCCAAAAGGTGGTTTTCAATTCTGATCAACCGCTCTCCTAATATTCATGCCGTACTCTGGATACCTATTCTGCTGAATCCGACGGATTAAATTCATTTGTAAGAGCAATATTTTGCACATTGTTTTGTTTATAGGTTTTTATATTTTGCCAGGTGAAACATCAGCATTCACACAAGGACAAAAGCACAGCATTCACACAAGGACAAACAACTGAAGCAGTACAGTCTGACTAGAAACCTTTGGTCTATTCAGGGAGAATAATGTATGGAGCTGCTTCTCAGTATCTTGCAGTACCTGTACAGATATCTGGAGGAGTGTTGTACAAATAGGAAAAGTTTATCTCTTTGGTAGTAGAGGAAACTTGTTCCCATGAAAGGCATGCTCCTAGCTGGAGAGCTTTCCATTGCATACTACACATATTCACTGTAGTAGTATACTACATACATACATTGTGTGTATCCACACAATAGATGGCAACATCTTTTCAAGATCCTAGCCTGGGTAGCAGATGTCTAGCTAGCTCTAGTGAGATGCTCATGTAACACTTTATCTTCTTTTTTCTGAAAGGAGCTGGGCTGGTCAAAGGGATGCTAGGTCATCCTCTGTTCTGCAAGCTGACCTGAAAATTTAGATATGATTGCTGCTACCTGGTTACCTGAACTTATTCTGCCATGAAGATATAAACACATAATGGTTGGGTATGGATGGGTGTCTTTTACCTATCCACTGGACTGAATTCTGGTGCCAGTTTAATGACACTTTTTCTCTTAGCTTTGTTATCAATTTTTGTAGAAGTTCATCACGGTTATAGGTCTCTATCTATACTTATTTAGTGTTAACTTATTTATTATTTTAGTAGAATGATCTCATGTCATGGGTACTACAGGTGCATTTAATTGAACTCTAAGAGCTAAAAAATATCCTTTTTTAAACAATGATGTATTTCATTTGCTGCGAATAAATTGGAGCATTATGAGACTCTATTTTTGGCCCAGAAATAGCTTTTCATGTTGTCTAAGATGTGAATAAAAATGCCATTTTCTTCAACATAATTTGATTCAGAGTTTAATAATACTACCAGTCTTTGGCTGACATTTCAGCATGTAAGTGAGAAGAAAAATTAAAAAGCAACACATAAGGGAGAGTCAGATCTTTGCCCATCATACAAATACTTAGAAGGGAACATACAGCTATCCCTGGCCACTGGAAATCAGGGTGATGACAATTCTTTGCATATTTGCACTCCTGTCTTTCCTGAGCTCTTGATTTCTGAAGGACTGTATAGATCTGGGAATCTGCTAATAAGAATAAAAGAAGAATGGACCTGGAGAAATATATTATGCTGTCTTCCATCAGAATTTGATCCTTTCCTGAAGCAGATTAAAGGAGAGGTTTAGCAGAACACGGCTCAGAGAATTTAAACTATGTGGTGATGTGGATCAAAATCCAGGAGGTTAGTAAATTCTTCTCAACAATAACAACCACAAAAAAGACCATTTTGCAACCTCTTAAAAATAGAGGATGATAAGATGAGATGCAAAAGGCAGTGCCAAATAACTGTAACAAGAAGTACGTGAGGAGTATTTCTTCCTTTTTTTTTTTCCTTACAAGGTTTATAGCCGTCTTCCTCACTACTAAGGGCTAGTCTACTTTATTACTGACAGATATTAGCTAGCATTATGTGAATTTCAGGATCACTCTTATCTGAAAGCAAGTGGCCATGGAGGGACACACTTGTTCTATGATGATTTTTCACTATTTGCAAAAATGGCAAGATCCCAATTCCAACGAGTAGCTTCATCAGATTGTTCCCACCTCTTTCTGCATTGTCTTCTGGGGTACAGGAGAGATCATTAGGCAACAGGTAGATATATTCAGAAGTGGAGAAATAAAATATCACTGCTCTTAAACAGGTGCTCGTGAACTTGCGGATAAAGCTGTAATTACCTATGAAAGTTTCCTTGGCATCTTCTGTCACCCTTTTTGTTAGATTAGTTTATCAAAAACTGTAATCAAATATAATGAGAAGATACAATCAATGTGGCTCCTGAGAGGTGGAGTTACACAGTCATCCACATAATTTCAGGCTTGAATGTTGTGTTAGGAAATCAGAGGCCAAATGGGTAAGAATATTTCAATCTGAGAACAGTAGCCAAAGTAGGAAAAAGGATTTAAACAAAAAGGACAGTTGTCACAATCCTAAGGAAAGTCAGCAGTTTATACAAAAATACAGGAAAATATAGCGGAAAGGGAAAACATCCTAAACAGACTAATTTACTTTGTGATGTCAGATGAAAGCAATGTTATACGATATAAGACTGTAAATATAACATGACTCTGCACCCCCAGTGGAGTTTGTAGACAGTTCTGTGCTTTAAAATGTGTAGCTTGGGTCTGCCTATCTTATTTTTGACTGCAGTGTGTTAACTTTGATCTCTTCTATATTACCATTTTGGTTTGCTTTCTTTTTTTTTGTTTCAGTCACCCCCTAGCATATTTTCTGACCTTTTTTTTTTTTTTTTTTTTTTTTTCCACATTGTGACACATAGTGTCTGGTATTTAAATTATTACTGAAAGATATTCTGGCATAAAATCTCCATTTATTTAGTTTGGGCAAGCATATTAATTTCTCTAAGAAGTCTCAGGAATCCAATCCCCACTTTGATTTTGATCTTTGCCTCATTCCCTCCACTTATTTTTTTTATATATATTTATTTTTTCTGTGATCCTTTCAGTAAATAGAACAGACTCTAGTAGCTGAAGGACATTTTTGACCTCTAGAAATGCAAAGTTAGATAAATCTAGGGATGTATAACATGTACATGTAATAAAATATGCTTCAAGGACTTTGCAAACATCTTTTATATCTCTATCAAGAAAATACTAAAATGAGATAATGACTGAAAAGTTCACAAGCACAAAATCTGCAGTGCACATGGGGTTTTAAATACCTGCTTCAGCTCTCTGCCATGTGGTTGATTTAGACACATGATGTGATTTATTTAAAGGGACACAATCAACTTGAAAATAACAGTGCTGTCTGAAAAATTGTTACTGAGTGTAATTATAAGTAGCAACCAAGATTACTATAATTGAAAAAAGTTAATGAAAAAAATCTCTACTTTTTTTGATTGGTTTACTTTGTGCATTTGACAGCTCTCTGTAATAATTATAATACCTACCTTTTATACAGCACTTTTCATCAGTAGACCACAGAAGCTTTGCAAAAATATGGTCCATTTCCCATTATGTATAGACAGCTTCACTGTTTCCTGCACAGTCTGTCAATTTCTTCCTGTCTAAAAGACTTTTATAAACATCAACTCAGAATCAAGAAGAAATCCAAGACAGTTTATGAAATGACAAATGTACTCTTTAAGAAAAGATTGCTATCAGCTCGGTTTAATTAGCCACACTATAAAGAAAAGGTTGAAAAATATCTTTGAGACTGTAAAATTGGAATAAGAAGTTGATCATTTAGTATCTTAATAATTTAAAATCTGTCTCAGATTTCTGGTGTTAAGTTATTTTCTGCATTCCATTAAACTCTTTTCGTGTTGCATTAGGTATTCAAGAGGAGAACATCACAAACCACTATGAAAATTAACATATGCGTGTTAGAAATGAATTGACTGGGCATCACTTATGTTTGTAAAGACAAAGATACCTAGAAACAAAGGCTTTTCCTTCTTTCACACGAAACTGATATTTTCTTTCTCCTCTTTCTCTGTATTTCCTAATTTAGAATCTTAAGCTCTTAATTGTTTGCTGCTATTGTGTGCAAAATCTTGTATTTCCAAATTTCAGTTAGAAAATATCTTGCCTCTTGAATGTGAAGTTTGTGAAGATTGTTACTATTGTGGCAGAATGCACGTTAAATGCTTCTGAGCTGTTCAAGTGGTGAAATAAATACATGGAACAATGTTTGGTACCTTTTGCTTTTCAAAAGACTTTAGATCTCATAACTACGCTCTCTTAAAAGCTTTTGCCATACACTCAGCAGCATATTCTGCTTTTTTGTTAGATTCATCTTTTTGGCCTAGTTTTCAAACTATATTTTAACTCAAACTCAAACTCTTTTCCCTTTCCTTCTATTTGCTGAAGCTAGCAATCCCATGCTGAGTAAATAATCTATAGTCCATGATCTACTATCCTATCAGCCTTGTTATCCTGGCTCCAAACCCCAAAATGTTGGATATCTAGCTGATAAGTATTCCCAGGAAGGCTTCCTAATGACCTTCCCCACTGGTTACTATCATCATTGCTTATACACAGATAGAACTACCTTGTAATACACTGACTATATTTGGAAAAATTAATTGGGAGTTCTTATGGTGTTTTTGTTAGGAAAAGTGACGTTTTTGAAGTTAAGAAAAATATCCCAATTCTCTGTCTTTCATTAGATATAGCAAAACATTGCAGGAGAAAATATATTCCCAGATGTAATGGTACTTCATTCTCTTGCAATAAAAGCAGCTTGGGATCCAAATCAATCAGCAGATGAGATTATTGCAGTCATTTGGCTGTCCTGCCATTTTTAAAACACATTTTGACTGCATTTATAAAGCATTTAATATATGCTTAAGTGTGGCGCAAACATACCATTACTTATTAAATTACAGAACATAATGAAAAAAAGGTTTATACATACATTAAATATCAGGAGAATGAAAATTACACTCTGGAATTGATAAAATGTTATTTCAGCTCAGCTGGGAAACCTACATATAAACCTTACACCTTTAGTAATCTGATTTGAAAAAAATGTGAAGTCTTATGGGAAAGATTTTTTTTCTGGGCTAGATAGAAGAATTTATAACTCAGCCACTAAGGGTTTAACAAAATGTCCTTCTTCAGGTATAAGAATACGTGGTGCGGTTCTTTTAGTATTTTATGTTGTCTCTGGATAAATGCAAAACTAACAAGCATGCAAGAAGTGAAGAGAACCAAATCATTCTGCACTGCTGACATCCAGACATGCAGGCAATATCATTCCATTTGTGTGTTTATGAAACAGATTTCCAAATTGAGTCTGCACTTATGTCTAGGTCAGCCAGCTAGAGCTTAAGTGTGTCTTTAATGATGCACTGGACATAGGTGTGGATTCAGGGTTTTCTGAATAGCTCCTTTATTTGAGCCTTTTACAAATAAAAAAAATCAGTTTTCTTGGATGTCATTTAACCAGTTCCCTTTCCTATTAGTCAGGAGATTAGAAAACACTGAAAAAGGTCAGTTATATGCAAATTGGCTTACTAATTACACTGCTAGCTATTCAGCTATGGTAACAGATAGATTGCTTTCACCTGAGAGCAATGAATTCCATGTTTAAAGCTGGAAAATGTGATAGGTGAAAAACCTAAGGAAAGGTAATTAGTTGAGTATAATTTGCTAAAATGAGTCACAAGTAGGGCTAGACTGGTACACTAGAAGGGGTTTCCTGAGTGCCAGGACCAAGGCTGAGGTGGCACACTGAGGTGCTGCCTGACACGCTGCATTTTCAGTGTGGATGTGGTAGCAAGCCACAGCACGTTCACACACAGCAAGTTCAGCAGCAAGCACTTTGCATGTGCAGGATGGATGCTTCAAAGTTGAACATCTGCAAATCTATTAGTGACAAAAATGCCACATGGTTGTATAGTGTTAGAATAATATCACTGCAAACTAGGCTGCTGTCCTTCCCTTTTTACCCTGTCTCATATCATAATGTTGATTTACTCATATGGTGGAATGGCAAAAAATCTTGACCACACCAACATCACTGTCTTTGGCTCTTTCAGACATGCATAATCTTTGGAAGCATGAGAAAGGAGCATGAACTGAACCTCCAATGAATCTGAAGAGACTTTCTTTGTGCTGCACTTTTTTTGGAGAACAATTATGTTAAGAATTCATTAATTCCTTATATCCAGGAAAGCTGATCAGGATCTGACCATAACATTGACCTTACCTGTGAAAAGTGCAGCACAGAGGGCAATACTCTGACCAATCAGTCAGCTACGTCAGAGTAGACCTATAAACATAAATGTTATATTCAATAGTGAAATGTGTCCTAGTGAGATTCTATTTTGTAAGGATGAACTGGAACAAGCTGCAATTATTTTGGCAGGATGTTCAGAGAAATTCTTTCAAAGAATTAATTTGTTGAAAGTGATGAGATATTTTTTGAGAGCTTTTCAGATTTTTATTTTCTTATTTTTATTTTTACATTGTTGAAAAGACACAGAAGCAAGTGAATAATTGGCAGAACATGGGATGTGTAACATGCTGTGTGAGAACTAGATTTGTTCAAATCATCAGGTGTCAGAAATTAGTCCCTATACTGGGACCTTACAATTGAAAATGTAACGAAATAAATTGAACCAGGTTAACTTGTGTTCTCTCCTCTATTTAAGTGTGGTGAGAAACATATTTTAAGCTATACAGTTGCTCAGTTGAGCTTTTTTATTATTATTATTATTTTCCTGAAATAAGTGTTCTTAAGGAGCAATCTTTTATTGAAGTTGTAAATATGATTTGGGGTGTGTTTTCAGGGCTAGCCTCCAAGATTAAGATCTCTTAGACTCCCTGTGTTTAAGAATTCAAGGAACCAAGGAACACAGAATAGTAACTTACTAACTTTACTTACCTCTGGGGATGGGAAGGGTGGGGGAAAGGGCTAGGGAAAAGCAGCTACATACCCATAAATATAAAATAATAACAGAAATCTAATTGTGATTGATGGAAGGATTTCAGACAGTTCTTAAAAACAAACAAAAATACAACAACAAAAAAACTGAGGGAGAGACTGATCACACTCTTCTAACTACTGCAAAACATTAAAAACTGAGAAAACTGATTTCCGAAGGAAGTTCACTGGTATAAGAATTGCTCTTGCAGATGAGAACAAACTTCAAGTTGTGGAGGCTCTATTGCCTTGCAGTTGCCAAGTGAGTACAAAAGGCAGATGAAATGCTACATCTCAGGCTAGTATCAATTCACAATCTCTTTTCATGTGATTTTGCTATTTTATTGAGTTAAAGGCATCAGAAAATCTGTTTTTCTCTTTTTCCCAGAGTTTTCATTCTTTGTTTTTGTTTCATGAAGTTTTTATTTTCAGCCCTGAATGCAAAGCCCAGATAAGGAATTTCTTTCACTTTATTCCTGCAATTGCTTTAATCTGACAGAATATTGGTTCCAATATATGATTTCTTTGGCAAGGGACTGTGCCACATTTTTTCCTTTCCAACATTCCACCTTCTCAATAGATACTCTGTATCCTGGTTCTCAAAAAAGGGGATATGACCTAAATATTATTTCATGTTTCTGAAGCGGACAGCAACAAAAGATGCCAAACTTTGACAAACACATTTTTGGAAAACACAATTATGCTATGAACAGTTGTTTTACCTCAAATACACTGCCCAACAGAAGAAAAAAATATATTTAATTTTAAAGAAAGTAAATAATTTAATAATTTAATCATTTTTAAAGAAAGTAAATAATTTATCTACCAGGTCTCACTGATTTGTGGAGATATTGGATAATCTGAGGCTTGGTATTAACATGTACTTTTCAGTGACTAATGGTTGCAAAGGCACACATTAATTCATGTTTAATATATACTTCTATTGATGCTATCATCATTATCATTAATATTGACTTTTCAAAGCATCTACAAATTATATTTCTGGACCAGCTTATCATTGTATTTAGGTTATATATATATATATTTATACATTTATACATATATACACGTGTATATATATATACATATGAATGAACCATAAATATTGATCAGATGATATTCACTTGAAAACCATAAAAGCCTGATGTAAAAATGTTTATATATATATCAAGATGAGATTCATGTCTCCTGACATTCCCTAACAATTTCAAACTTAATGATATATTTCAGTAAGATAATTTTGATCTCCAAATAGAAAATAAAAATTTAATCTCTTGTCCCAAAGTACTGTTCATTCACATTTCCCATTTAGTATTCAAGCTTCTAGCTCCAGGGTCACCCATTTAAAAAAGATCTTTTTCCTAGCCTACTTTCTGGTAGGCGAAACTTTAAATTTGACAGAGATGACTAGGAGCAGTCTTGCAGCCATCATCTGTTATATAGCTTCTTACCTTATTTTCTTGCTTTCTAGAGAGTAAATTCCTCCAATATTTCCCTTTCTCTTACTGTTTGGGGCATAGTATACATTTGAACAGCATGTTTATACATGTATGTGATGAGAAAGTGTGACAGCAGTGACAGAAGTGGGGGTTGCAAAGTTTTACTTATTTAAGAAATAGTAGTTGGTTTAAGAGATCAAGATTTTTTTCCGTGTTTTTTAGTGTCTGTCAGTGGGGCAAGTAGACTGGGATCTAATGTATATGAAACAAAGTTCTGTGGGAGTTCTGCAGGCATAAATGTATATAAGCTGTCAATGTTCTCAGAGTCAAGAAAAACAAATCTGTATAATAAATCAAAAAACAGTGGTTGGTGAATGATGACAGTGACTAATGTGTGGATATTTTGATTAATAGAATCTCACTGTATGTACACATGCTCTTACACACACTCATGCACTTTTTTTGGCATGAGAAATGCTTTCCCATCTTTGCTCTCAGCCTGAGCCATTGTGCATATGTTATACAGTCATCTATTTTTACCCTCTTGTCTATGGAGTTCACAAACATTATGAATGTGGGTAATAGAGTGAGTACTCCTTGTTTTAAGGTAAGAGTTGATGAGGTGTTTTAAATGTTCCTGATTGCATCCATCATGCAGATGAAGATGTCCGTTACAAATGCATATAATCAAATCTTACAGTCAGAAATCTAAATTGTTTGAACATGTAGAAGGTATACCACTGTTTTTACAAAGCCTTTTTTAACAGCTGAGATTTGTAATAAATATGATGGCCAGTGTATGATCAGATAATTTTATACTTTTAGTGAATAGTGAGATTCATTTAAGTTAAACAGTTAAAACAGTATATTTTCTGCAAGGAAGATGGCTGTAGGGAACAATGAAATATAGATTGATTCCCACAAAAGATGGCCTACTTTTGAAATATGTAGAACTTATGGGTGATAATAAGAATAGTGGTATTGTTCAGATGTAAAATAAATAAACAAATAAATAAAAGATAAATGTCCCTATGGAAAAACTCCCAGTTACTTGTTTACAGTCATATCTTTTGAGGTATTATTATATTCTCTCTTTATAGAAAAATTGAGATTTAAGATTCATGGACAACAATTGTTTTCTGTTTTTACTTTAGTTTTATATTTTCCTAAAGTTGTTATTTACAGTAGACTCATTCCATGTTTACATTTGGTGTGACTTGAGGAAGAAGTCCCTTACATGTCTTTATGAGCTTCAGGAAACTTGGTTAAGCTGATAATCCCCTGTATTTTCAGATGAGATAGGAAGATGATTTGTAAGGTTCTCCATTTCATCAAACATGTTTTCCAAAATCTCTTAAGACTAAACTCTATGTCTATGTATCTATTTCTTGAAATCTTGCAATATGACGTCAGGTGCTTTAGTAAAATCCAGTTCTGAAGACATTTGGCATGTGATAATTTTTTCCTTCTTGTGAACTTTAAAGTATTGTCATTTCTTTGGTGTGAGAAGGCTGATAACAGTTGACTCAGATGGTTGATATGCTATTCCCAGTGCATTCTGCATCAGCAACCTTTAGGGTAAGTATGAATTCAGACTAACAATAGTTCAGGTCCTCTCAGACATACCACTTCTGAAGCAAATCCAGAATGGATACTTTAGATTATGGAGATATTTAAGAGTAAGGGAGGCAGTGAGTAGGAGCATAGAGTAGTCTGGCTTTATTTTTGTATAACATATCTGGAGTTATACAAAATTATACTCTTCTCACTGTGAAGATAGTAATTTGTTGAAAGGAGATTCATCAGGGGAAGGAAAAATAGAGAGGCAGGCTGAAAGAATTCTGGTGCTCTCTGTTTGGGAATTAAACATATATATATATATATATATATATATATAAGTAAAATTATATATATTTTTTCCTGTTTCTCTCTTTTCCTAGTCTTTTTTGTTCATTTGATTGAAACAGCTAGGGAGGTCAATGGACCCCATGATATATAGCTTGACTATGTTACCTTACATGTTTTGAAATAAAGCTGTTGTTTAGCAATATGGCCATAATTCATCAAATGGAAAAAAAAATATGCTCTGTGGTACTTGACTACTCTTGCTTCTGAGCACCTTCATTTTTTGTTGAGCTGGTTTCAGGCCTAATATAAAGCCTTTCTTCTCAGAAGGCATGGCAGTTTTTCTTCACAAAGTGTGAAGACATATATATTCTACATCTTAGGTAGAACCCGGTGCTGCAGTTCAGTTTGATCATGGAACTGGTTCAGGATCATCTTAGAAGAGCTTGTGCTCTACTGTACATTAGGAGAGATAACACTTAAGTTCCCGATGCGATCATCAATCGCATGATGTGATTTCTCACACAATCATGTGAGAAATGTTTAACAGGCCTTTCCAACATGGACTGAATATCTTTTCTCTTTTTCTCTGTGAGATATAACTGGTTAATTTCATGTCTTGCCATAATTATATTGTCAAGGCATAGATCCATTAACAACCTGGTGGTTCTGAATACTTTTCGCTTTCTCAGTATCTACTAAGAAATTAATGTTTGTTCTTTGTAAGCAGGTGTGAGACTATGAGTTATGCAGACTGTGGCCTCCGTGTAAGGAATAGATTTATTCTTGAAAGAAAGGACATGTTTGGTTCATGTTGGTATGAAGAACAGATGGGCAAATAAAATAACAGTGAATTTGAACGCAGATGCTTAGTGGTAGTTCATTAACAATATTAATTTGTTCATGTAAAAATAACTAGGATTCTGTGTATTTCCTTTTCATGGAGATTAGGGTGAGCCTAGTAGAGTAATCTACAGCTACAGATTACTATAACCTGCTGTATTTGTGGCTTACATTCATACAGAGGCCATTAGCTTAATTCACACCATTGTGCACAAGAATGACAGGCGGTTATGTTGTCAGGGCTTGCAGGTCACCAGAGCAGTGCTGAATCTTAAGGTACAGGCTTAAGGTACTCTTCCTTGAGTGTGAGAAAGAAAAGATCTTTGCTGTAGCCAAGGTGCCTTTGGAAATAAATGTTGTGGAGATCATATTTGCTCCAGCCAAGACCTGGTGATACAGTCAATAAAGAGTGAATACAAGTCAAAAACAGCCTATAACAAGCTTTGGCTCAATCCCAAAGAATAATTCACTCAAGAATGAGAGGGTCAGATGAAACTGAGGACATTTACCAAAACAGTGCAGTGTAACGTAATTTTCCACCTGATCAGTGCTGCAGAGAAGAATAAAGAGCAACAGTTGCAGCACAAGTCCAGTGCAGTAGTTCATCTACTTCAGACCAGAAAAGAGTACGGTGGGTTTGCAACAGATAAATTTTGCTTAAACAGAGAAATACAAAAGCCATATCTCCTCATCATGTTAAGGAACAAAATGAAAGTTCAAACAGCAAAGCAGTAGTCTGTGACAACTTTTGTCAGAACGATAAAATAGCAGCTGCTTTATGTTTTAGTAAAAACATTTTTTCTAATTTTCCCTAATTTACTTTCTTAATTAGTTATTCTTAATCTCAGTTTCTCCTTCTTTAGTTTAGGAAGGCTGCAAAACCAGAGATAACTTTATTTTGAAAATATCCTGAAGATGGCACAGTAAGCACATGCTGCTGTACAGTTTGCTTAAGGTCATACTGTAAGAAGAATTTTGCTAAAACATGAATCCTTTGGAGAAGCTCTTTAAAACCAGAATGAGAAGAGAAATTTAAACCTTTTTAAGTGCAGTCTATCAATAAAACTATTTTACAAGTGGAACACAGCTGTTAATTTCATACTCCCTAGAATATTAAAATAAATGGCTGGGCAGACAGGGACCTGTCATAGTCAGGTGTTATCAGCAAGAGGTTTTTTTTGTTGTTGTTGTTGTTGTTTTTTTTTTTTTTTATCAACACATTTCCTTTGTAATTGTAAAACAACTGAGAACCTCATCTGTTATCTCCTGCATAACATATAATCTACGTCTAAATGCCAATTTTTATGAGGCCCATTATGACTTTGGAGAAGAAAAGATTAGTTGCACAATCTCTATTTTATTAAAATATAAGAAATATTATGGGACATTTTTATTAAAAAAAGAAAATACTGAGTGTCATGTTTTATTAGTAAATGAATAAATCTATATTATAGATGAATTAACCATAAATTTTCTCTCCCCAACTTTCTTAGGTACCCTGCTAATATAGAGTTTATAAAACATGGGAGTAATTTCAGAAATGTACTATAGCTAAGGGTGGTTCAACTCATATTCTATACTTGGATTTTCAAAATGTTTTTTTAACAAAGGCCCTGCACTGAAAGCTCACATAGAATCAAAGTTGTTGTATGGCAAGGGGGGAAACTCCCTTTGTGGATTGTTATATGAGAGGTAGAAAAGAAAGAGTGTAGGATAAACGACCTGTTCTAGAAGGGTAAAAGGTTGTCAGTGGAGACCTACAGGAGCCTTTACTGACACCTCTGGTCTTTCACATATCCATAAATGATGAAGAAAGGGAGAAGGAAGTAAGCTGACAAAATTTGCTTGTCAAATAAAAATGAAAGGCAGTGCTGGATAGCTGCAGAAGAGTCCCCAAATTTTCAGTGACTGAACAGTGAAAGGATAGCTGAAGACCAATATGAGTATTTACATTCCATATGATTTGCATGGGGAAGCTAACTGGAACTGTGTTCAGTAATGTTTTATGTTAGCTATTACCACTCAGGAAGGAGGTATTGTCAGTATCTCCAGTAGTGTACAGATATTGTAAAATGTTGTTTCCTGCTGTCATCTCCATTACAAGTTGATAACAAGCAAAATCAGGGCTACATACACAAAGGAAAAGGCCATCTGAAAGAAGGCTCCATATTGAAGTCATATCTGTCATGTATGAAAGATTTTCTTAGTTGCCATCTACTGTGGCAGTTTTATGGACTCCTAGGAGTGGAATTCATCTAATGTAATTGATACAAATATTAGGTGTCTAATTTAAATATCTGTATTTAGTCTCCTTTTATTGCCAATATAGATAGCCATGCTCTTTCACTGTGTGATTCATCCCATCTTGAGTCTAAATAGATGAAATGCTCTACTCCTCTCTGTGGTCAGTATAGAGAACCAAGACATACTGTAACTTTACTGTAACTCACATTTATGCAACTACAGTCAATTAAATGAATCAAGTGTCTTAAATTTCCTCTGAATATACACCTAGGCTCTGATTTTACCCACAGGCCTGTTATAGTATAGGAACATAAACTGTTGCATCCTTTTTTTTTTTTTTTTTAAATTATTTTTTATTATTATTTCTTCTCTTCCATCTATTTATCTGCCTCCATGCTGAAAAATGCATTCCGTCTACTTGTTCCCACCTGTGTATTGTAAATCTCTGAGCCTTTCTGCATGCTCTCACAGCTGATTGAGACTATTCTGTTCGTCAGGTTAGTGAAGTGATTCCAGCCAAATCACATTCTTTGGGACGTGATAACTAATTGTCTGTTTTATAGCAGAATCAAAGTAGCACTGCCCCACACCTGAGGGTGTGTAAAAGTGAGAAAGGATGAGAGGAGGGAGGAGAGAGAATGGGAACTTCTTCAGCTGGCTTCCTCACTGAAACCAGTGTACTGTAGGCTCTTGACTGCAATGAGCAGTGCTTAAGTGCCTTTCTGGTGCTTAATCCCAGCCAGGGCATTCTCGGTGGAGCCTCTTTTAATCTCTCCTCTAGGAGCTTTTTCTCTTTGTGTAAATATTCATTGGAGCACTGACTGAAATGCTGGCTTCCCAGGAGAACGGAGTACCCACAAGACTGCATCATCTTTCTCACTCTGCAGGCTCATGTATTTATTTCTGTATTTTAAATGCAGTGAAACAGCTTCAGAGAAAGAGGCCGAGGGATCCCATTTACAGGGCATCCGCTTGCCCCAGGAAGAGGGGAATGTGGTTGTTTTTATCCATGCCAATGATTCTAATGTATGATTTGTATAGCCTATATGAATGCTATAACCACCAGACATTGAATGCTAGTGCGTATATTGAACTTATATCTAAATTTTTGGAAGAGAAATGGCTTAGGACATTAGGTCCCAGAAAGATTCCTGACAGTGGATGATAAAAGGGAGAACAGACTTATTCCACCAGATCCTTATTAGGGGATGGAATTTGTTCTTCCCCATCATCTTGGTGTTTCCTATAAGCTGGTATAAACAGCCCTCTTTCCAGTGCAAAGGTTTTGTTGAATCTCTCTCCATAAAGCTAATTCTCCCTCTGGTTTATATTTTTCTTACCATGAGTGCCTGGTTGAAGGCTGTGAACTCTCCCAGGTGGTTGGAGCTGGAGAGGAAATGCCACTCTGAGTAGAAGAAATGCACAGTGGACAGTAAGACTATGAGAGCCACCCAGAGTCATGCTCCAAATGGGTGCTAGTTCACACAGGCTGTGAATATAGGGCTTTTCCTCCTTTCCTTTTCACTGGCCACTTTGTGCAGTTCTGCAGGCCATATTTCTCTTTATATTTTTTTTAGAGCTTCAAATGGTTACCTATGTTTATGGATATAAACATAGTCCTCTGCAGGATATTTGTGTCAAGAATCAGGCTGCTCTGCAAGGCAAGGCTGGGAGTTGAGGGTGAGGGCTGGGAAGACAAGGATGCAACCCCTGAACAGGGCAAGTGGAGCGGTGTCAGTGATGCTGACCAGTGTCAGCCACAGCATACTGGTCATCAGCCACAGCTATGGTGATGGGGCTGGGGCTGCTCTAGCATCATGCAGGGAATGGTTAGGATCAGTGAGGTACATGGCATGGACATAACATCAGCAAAGCTCAGGCAAGGATGAAGGGTGAGGGTCTTGGTTTAAACACAGCTCCTGAGCAAAGGAAGGAGGGCCAGGTTCCTGTTTAAGGAGGGCCAGGTTCCTGTTCCCCCCCCCCCCCAAGAAAACAATTGCTTTCACATTTTCTGCTCCATTATTAATGATTTTACCATCTCCACGTTATTCTCTTCTGTTCCATTGCCAGGTTTTCTTCTGTTCCTCTGAAGGTGACTGTAGTTAAGCTGCCTGCTTTTCATGGGAAATAACTACAACTGCCCATATGGACAATTAGGGCATTCCAGCTGTGTGTAGGGTGTAATTTCCAGCTGTGGGGTGGTAGTAAACTGTCGGGGGTGGTAATTTCTCAAACTGCTCCACATACATTCACAGCATATGTCTATGCCCTAAGGATTTTCAGTAAACTAACTGTAGTATTTGCAGTATTTAGAGCATTTATTATTTCAAATGCAAAAAGTAAAAGACAAAATTGCAGATTCTGAGGTAACTTAATCTTACTGTAAGCAAAACTGCCAAATATTTAAGGGCAACAGCTGTGGCTATTTTTTTTTGCTTGCAAGAATTTCTATTACCAGTTGAGAAGAGAGAAAACAAAATATTATGGAAAATTATACAATTCTGTAACACACTTCCTGAATCTACTTAAACTCTTCTGCTCGATTTTCCTAATCAATCAAGTTTGTTAATAATGCTGTTAAGATTTATAGTATAAACTGAGTACAGTGCAATTCTGGCAGACTTGTCAAGTCTTCCTGACAATTACTGTGTGTTAATACTAAAAATTTTGCATTAATGGATTTATTACGAATATTCAGTTTTATAACTCTATAGACTAATCTTGTGGCACGTTCCTTGCAGCCTGTCTCTTACAGTAATCTTGTGTAGTATCCTATAAAACTAATATACTGCTACTAAGATATAAATAGCAAGTCCTAGTCAGCTGTGGAAACTGATATGGTAGAACAGAGTGCTGTTCTGCACACCTGTGACTACGCAAGATTCAGGGCTCTGGAGGATGAGAACAGCAGCATGCAAATGCATAAGGCACTTGGTGGTGGCACTTCTGCCATGATGAGATTGCATGTGTCATGTAGGGCAACTAGCAGTGCTAAGTGTCTGTGAAATAAGGCCCCTGATTTAGGGTCCTAAATATAGTTTTTGTGACTTGCTTCAGGCTCTTAATTTTGACTATGTTGACTTAGCTGCTTGCAGTACCATAGTTTATCATTTCTGGTGAAATGTTCAGCCAACTTACAAGAGTTCATGCAAAAAGAGTTGTTACAGAAATTCAGATAGACCCCAAACTGTCACACACATGCATTTTACAGAGGTATTATTATAAAGAATTCTCAAGGGAAATCATAATTACCTTGCCTTCTTCCACTGTCTGAAGTTTTTCATACAGTTAGAAAAAACTTGTGGCTGCAGAAAACTGGTTCATTTGAACTAAGCAAGCAGCTGTAATGATTTTACATGTTTTGTTGCTATATGATAAAATGGATTTTTTTTGATAGCTTCAGCACAGTAATATTCAAAAGAACTTAACTACTGATGTTTTCAGAATACCATCTTCTACTGGTGCGTTTATTGTTTCAAAATATTTTTATATGGAATAGTAATAATAATAATAATTCATGCATGTGATTCCTTTCAATTCTGAATCTCAGAGTACATGCATTAATAAATTAAGCCTCACAGCAGCTCTGTAATTTAGAGGGTTTTTATCCATGTTTGACAGATGGGTAAACAGAGGTACTGAGAATTATAGATGCATTTGCAAAGGTGTGATTAGACTGCACAGGAGAGAATATGAATGTGGTATTTGAGGTACTCCAGATCTATGGAGAGTTTTCAAGAATAGGAGGTATGGTCTTTTGAAAATGTGGTCCTCCTCAGGGTGTGTAGGCGAGTCAGCATGGCACTGCGCTGCTCTTTCAAATGTATTGATTCGACTCTGTGCTCTCTCCACTGCTGCTCTTTTTGTGTTATAGATTGGTGTTCTGAAACCCAGCTCAGCAGCAGACCAATATTTCAGTGCTCCACTACAAGCTCATCCTCATACTTGGATAGATGTAAATGATACTTTTTTATATTGTGAATAATTCCCACAGTGCCAATAACACTGCAAACATGCACAAAGCAAATGACAATTGCTTGCATGCTTTCTGTCACTAATCAGGGGGGTAACAGAAGAGTGAGGTATTCCTGTCCTGGTTTGCGGGGATACCAGCTCTGGTGACAGAAGTAGCTCCTGTTTTGTGCCAAGCAACATATGCAAGCCAGCTCATACTTCAGGCAACACATGTGCAGCTGGAGATGTGCACACTGAAGAATGGGAACACCTGCTCTAGTCTAGGTCAGGGCTGTTCCTGCTCATGCAAGTAGGAATGGACAGCTTGGACACTGCAAGTTTTCTGGGTCTGTGCAGGTTTGGCATGTTTCCCAGGGGACAGAAATTCTGTTCAGCTTCATGTTTCATATCTGCGGCAACTCAATGACTCTTGAAAATTATTTAGAAAAGGTGAACACGTCAGCATTAAGGCACCATTAAGTCCTATGACATCTTCCATCTAAAAATCCTGGTATCAATCCTCAAGTGCTACAAGTCAAATCAGAGACCAAACAACATTTTTTTTTTTTTAGCTTCTGAGGTACTCTCCTTGCCTGTTTGCAGATATAAGGAAAACCATTCTATTCTAATCTTTTGTTCTTTTTTCCATACAGAACTAGGACAGTATTTAAAACGTTGAAAAGTAGAACATGCATTCAAAACCAGATGAATACAACGGCTCTTTAGTTTTTGATAAAATATTAATTACTATCTATCTGAGGTAGACAGAGATGATTGAATCTAACAGCACTTGTCACTTAGTGTTTGTCTTATTCTCAGAGTTTGAACCTCTCATTTTAATGTCTCTTTTGAAGAAAATAAGTTTTAGAATATTAGAAATACAGAATTATTTACTGCAATTGTTCTGTGGATGACTAAGAGCTTCTTTCAAAAATCATTTTAAATGATTAACATTTACTTCAATATTCATTTTGTTAAGGGTCCATTGAAATAAGTGGAGGAAAAAGTGCTGTAAATAAATTTCCATCCATACGTTACATGCAAATTTCTATCATAATAAAAGCTCTGCAGTTCTTTCGTAATATATTATGCTAAAATCAGCTATGAATGTGTGGGAGAGAAATAAATTTATAGGACTGTAGAGACTGTTCATGTTCTTACTGGACTGTAATACCAAATATTTATGTTTACTGTTTTGTTTCTTTTATTTTTTAACTTTGTTAATTAGCACTTTCATGGAGGAAAAAAAAAAAAAAAGATGACTGAATCTCATTGGTCCCATTGACCTTAAGAAACCTGTCATGACATTTCCTAAGGATACACATAAAAACTCAGAAATTTGAGCACAGTAAGCTTGAAAAAGATGATCTAATAATTAATATAAAATAATGTGATTTAAGTTTAAGTCTCATAGTATTTCTTCTTTCCCACAAAGACCCAAATCCTGAAGGCCTGTCTTTATGTTAGAATTACAGGAATTTAAAAAATCCTCTAAATGATATTTCTAAATACTTTAGTTGCAAAAAAATATAAAATGAAGACTGAGGTTCAAAATCCGAAGGCAAAGAAGTTCTAAATATGTCTTTGAAAATATTTTACATATTTTACTTGATATTATGATTGTGAAGACATGGGTCTTTTTGGATTTATATTTTTTTCAATTCACAAAGGGGGCTTATAAAAGAGGTGACCTATGTAGTGGGGGTTGGAACTAGATGAACATAGAATCATAGAATGGCTTGGGTTGGATGGGACCTTTAAGATCATGTAGATGATCTTTGGATGGACCTTAAAGATCATGGATGCCCCAGGGATGGGGAATCCACAACTTCTATGGACAACCTGCCTCACCATCCTTAAACTGAAGAATTTCTTCCTAATGCATAATCTAAATCCATCCTCTTTTAGCTTAAGACCATTGCCCCTTGTCCTATCATAATCTATCTGAGTAAAGAGTCCTTCTCCATCCTTTTTATAAGACCCCTTTAGGTATTGAAAGGCTGCAATGAGGTCTCCCCCAAAGCCATTCTATGATTAACCGCTTTAATATTTTTGTGTCTTCATTTTCCACATCCCAGGGTTTACAGTAGGAAGTACAAACTGCTTGCTCTGGCTTTATGCTGTTCAAGGACTCCCTGTTCTGAGAAACTCTTAGCTGCTTGTTCAAGGCATTGTTAAGTGCCCATTGTGCTACTGGAGTTAAAACGTTTAATTAAGGCTGAGGCTCTTGCCTATTGTTTTTATTTAAAAAATATTTAGGCTACTGATTAGCTGAATTGGCTCTTCTACATTTCCTTATTTAGAAGACCTCTTTGCATTTCTTTGGTGCATTTCTTTTGGATTTTTTTTTCCCCCGTAGACCTGCTGTGCATAAAAGTAAACACATTAATGACGTCTCAAGAAGGCTTATGAGGAACACAAATAATATGAAAATGAACTCAAGTGAAGAGAAACATAGCATTTATACTCACATTAATTAAATTATGTGGTGTTTTCATGGCTATATATTGTAGTAAATTTCTTTACAATTAAGTGAGAAATAAAGTTTTAAGACTACTTTACTGCATCCAGAGCACTGAGTTACAGAACTGTCATTTCCAATTCTTTTTTTTCCTTTGCTTTTCTGCACTGTCTGGTTGATGGATAGATAACAACAATGAGCTATTTAGCCACCTTCTTCCAGTGCTTTTCCCAGTGCATTCCCTTGTCATTAACATCCCACGCTTGAGAGCAGGCTCTTTTCATTTTTTGCCTTTTTAGTGTTTGAATGAAACAGAATTACTACACTTTCAAGTGAGTTTATGAAAACTGCTTTGGTGTCAGTGAACAGATAAGAAGTTTCTCTGTTCTGTTCTTGACAAGTTGGTCTTATTCTCATACAATGATTTTATTGGAAGTGGTGCCAGCTGGTGGGGATGCATCCTTCTTAAGTGTATCTTAATTCTTGGATTATTTTTTTAGGTATCTCAGTACCCCTTACCTTACAACTCTAGCTGACTTTTACATTTTAATTGGCTTCTTTTCCTGTGAGTCCTAGCAGCTCTTACAGCTACATTACAAAATACTGCTGGATAATAAACAGTTTTTGTTTTGTTTTGTTTTGTTTTGTTTTTAATTCTTGAGTCATTTTTGTCCACCCATCAACTATTTCGTCTTGCCACTCCTTGCTTTTCTTTAGAAGTTCCACTATTTTTTCCCATTTTCTAGTATTTTTACTGTACTACCATGTTACTTGAGACCATACCTTCTGTCATTTCCTGTTGTTTGTCTTTGTTATTCATTCTTCATGTCCAAGTTATCTACAAAGTCTATCTGAAGTAGTGCTGAAAATTCTTTTTTTTTTTTTTTTTCCTCATCAGCTGTAACCTCTTTGGATCTTATTCCATGTCATCTCATACTTTCCCTACCCCTTCCTACAATTTCATTTAGATTACTGTTCTTAAAACATTGTCCATTGTTTTCATATTACTCTTTGAATCCTTATTTTTGCCATTCTAATATATACATATATTTTTTTTCATTATTAAGACTTAAGAAATTAGATCCCCCTTCATTCAGTGTTGACAAAAAACAAAAGCAAACTATATATATTATTTTTTTCCATCTATTCTGCTTTGCCAGTAATGCTTTTATTTTATTTTATTTTATTTTATTTTATTTTATGTTATTTTATTTTATTTTATTTTATTTTATTTTATTTTATTTTATTTTATTTTATTTTATTTTATTTTATTTTATTTTATTTTATTTTATTTTATTTTATTTTATTTTATTTTTTTATCAGTCTTCTTTATCTCCCCTGTTCATTTCACCTATCAGCCTTCATGTTTCTGCAGAAAAGTGTTAAATATCTAGGAGATAATTTCATGTCTACATAACTACAGTCCAATCAATACTGTCAGATATCAACCTTTGAAGAGTAGTTGCATCAATCAGACTGTGTCCTTATTCTACCATTAATCCACAGTTATGGAATACTGAATACCAGTGTTTATATTCCCTGGGGAAGAGCTCCTAATTTCTGTTTCAGGAAAGGATTAGGTACATCTATGTATGCGAATGTGTTCAGGGCAATGAATGAACAGAAAAGAGAGAGAATTAATTCTGAAGTTCTCTCCAAGTATATTCTCTTTTTCTAAAATACCACTTCTTTGGTTCCAAACTCCATACTTAAATATGATGTATGAAACCAAATGCAAATGTTTTCCAGGTAACTCACAGCATGTTAGTATTTGACTTTGTGTACAGTGCTTTTTCTTTAGCTTTCTCATGGTCATGGCATGTCAGGTATTGTACATTTCAGATTTCAGTAAAGGTACATATAAAGAATTCATTTCCTTCTCTAATAAGTGGACTAATTTCTAGAACTACAGACCTTTCTCTAACTCAGTTCACATTCCTTGCATTTTTGAACATGATTGAGCCTTAAAACTGCCAATCCAAAGGGAAAATCTTAATAGTCATTATTAGTATGCTTAATACTATGGCAGATTTGGACAATCACATGCAGAAAGTTTCTTTTAAGCAAGAGTAGACATATAAAGAGCAGGACAAGAGAAGAAAATAATGTTGATGTGCATCCTTGAACACAACTATAGCTGATTACAGTGTGTATTTGAATTAAAGTGTTGTATCCTTGGAGAAGATAAAGTATGAAAACAAATGGAAACCTTTTGCACTAGAGGTCACTAAACACCTTCAAAGGGTCTGTAAACTGTGCTCTATTTTTTATTTTTAATTCTTTTTATTAACCGAACAATTGACTTAAGTTACTACGCTTATAATCCTCAGGATCTAGTAGTAGGTTAGTGGGTCCCGTTTATAAATGGGGAACGTGGGAACAATGCAGTTGCTCAGATGAGACCACCCCTCATGATGCAGCAGCGTGTACCTTCCTGATGACTGATAAGTAGGATAAAAAGGTATATCACTTTATTTCACTTTTGCTCCAACTTCGTAATCCAAGTATGGCATAAGGAAACTAGGTAGGTTTTCAGACAGGTAAGTGTTTATATCCTTGTGGGAGAGGATAACCTGGAAAAAAATTCCTTTAAAAAAATAAACTTTAATTCAGAGTCCAAGCAATAGGTGAAATTGCAGAGAAAGAGACAGATTATAATGCCTCTTTATAGTCTGAACCTTAACAGCAATATTTTTTTTAGAGACTTTCTGTCTTTGATGAAAAATTTTTCACAAGACTTATCAAGACCAAAAAAACCTTGCAAAAATTCTAAACCATCAAGAAATGAAAGAACTATTGGATATCTGGCTTTGGATTTGTTGGAAAAACTAGCAATATGTGTGGTTAGTATGGTTGTTTTAAATGTCTTTCTCTAAACATTTTCATAGCTATCTGGCATTATCTTTCATCTCTTATAACATGTAGTTTCTGTGGGACAGAACAGGATTATCACAAGAAAAGGTGTGGAGAAGGATTGGGTCAGGGAGAGAGATGAATCACTCTTGTGGGGATAGAAGGATGCAGACAACAAATGTCTTGTTTTCCAAATTTTCCAAAGAATGAGTTGTCTTGCAAAACCTATACTGTAACTTAGGAATCACATGCAATTCCCTGGATACTAACAAGTACCTGAGAATCTCACTGACCAGAGCTGTTAAATTATTGCCACTGTCAACTACTCTTTTAGCTGAAGTAACACAATGTTTTCCCATCTTGATGTAAAATATTGCTGCTGTTGTGGGGTTACTCTGGGTCGTGCCTGAGTGCACGAGGGGAAGAGTCTGGGGTGCCTGCGAGCACAGTGGGAGGGGTCCTGGGTTCCTGGGTGGGACGCTTCGGTGCTATATAAGATACTGTCACGTAGCAATAAATTGGGCTTACGGCACAGAACGCTGGTCGTTGTGTCCGTTTGTCCCAGGGCCTTTTCGGTCAGGTTATCTGACAGCTGTCAGTTTCATACCATGTAACAGAACTGTATTTATTTTTTTTTAATTGGAATCGTAGATATTTCCAGTAAAAAGAACCCTTGTAGAGATTTTTATTAGCATCAAAATAGAAAATCTTGTCATAGTCAGATGTCATAGTCAGGAATCTTCAGAATCCACTTTACTTTTCTAATCATAGTTTTCTCTTCTGAATATACTAAAGGCTTTAATTGTGTATACATTTTTAATAAAGAGTCCAAGTCTTTATATAAGAGTAAAGAAATATTCATTGAAGGATACTATTGTATATAGACACCAAACTAGTAGACCTTGTTGACCTTAATTTCTTTGCTCTTTAGTTCTCTATGGTCTTGCAAGAGTGTTGCGAACACTGGTTAATTAATATTTTTAATTGTTTAGGTACTGTGGTGATGAGCACCAGAGAGAAACTCAAGAGGAAATTAACAATTCTGTCTTGAGAGAAGGGTTTGAATAGTGTGCTGTAAATAAGGCCTCGGGTCACACGTTGAAAAATGAGGAGAAAACAAAATATTGAGTAGTTGCTCATTATGTGAACATTCGGTGCACCGAATGAAGCAGAGGTCCTGTGGAAGAGAAAAGTGATTGCATAATTAAATTTTGTCATGATGCTTATGCACAAAGAGAGCTGAATGAAGAATGCACAGGGAACTTAAAGATGAGCATTTCTTAACATTTGAAAGCTTTCCTCCATAATCTTATGGTGTTTCAAAATAATTATTTGGACTTTGTTGGATTTTTATGTGTGCATTTGTTTTATGTGTGTGTGCAAAAGGAATTTCCCATTGCTTTGAAATGCATGAACTTTTAAGAGCTGACGTGATGCATCCTGAATGAAAATTCAATCTTATATCTGGCCTTTTCAAGGAGAATTTGAAACATAAATAATAAGGTGAAGAACACATTCTGTGTCTTTCAGAATAGTTCACACCTTTTTCCTTGAGCTTGTTTAAGATCAACACTTGAAAATTTCAGGGCACAGTTGCAAGGAAAATGACTTTTCTTAAAATTATTCTTACAATATTTTTTCTACATCTCTTTGTGGCTGATGGATTGATCTGACTACACTCTGAAAATGCCAATCTAGAAAGAGCTGTTCCCTGTCAAAGATTACCTTTCAAGTAAACAGTTAGGTGTAATGACATAAAAAAATGTATACTTCAAAGAAAATTAATTTGAAGACAACCAGCTAGAATTCATTTTTTATCAGATTACAAAGGATTTATAATGTATAGTCACACCTACATTTGTGATACCAGCTTAAGAAATTTCTGGACACTGCAGGAAATATAGGCTTTATTCCTAGGGGGAGAGAAAAAAAAAGAAGTGACAAGATAGTTACTGGATTCTCTGTCACTAGGTCTATAGGAGAGGTTATCAGATAACTTCTTTGAAAACATGATGAAGAAGTGAATGTAAGTTTTTAAGCTTTCATTTGACAATAGACATTTTAAAGGAACTTGGAAGTTGTGGAGTGGTCAGGCAGAGTCCAGCAAACTTTAGCTGGGATTTTAAATTACAATTACTAATTCTGTAACAGGCCTCTTCTTTGAGGAAAAATGTATACTCAGGTTTTAGATGAAAAAAAAAAAAGGAAAGAAAACAAAAAAAGCAATGCCACTAATGCATACGTAAACAATTGAAGATAAAAGCTAAGAATAGTTTGAGTTTCTATATATTTCTGAAATGATAGATAATAAGAGATACTTGATATATAGAATGAGATATGAATTATGGAAACTTTCTAATTTGTGCCAAGCTTTAATGTAACATCTTGACATAAGTAGGTAACCAGATTTTATATTTATATGCTGTAAGCCAGCACACAAATTTGTTGGCTACTACAGAGAAGAATTTAGAATATTTGTTTTTGTCTTGAAGAATCATAGCCACAAAAAGTAAAAAACCAAGCTGTAATAAAATGAGCATACCTGTTCAGTAGCTCTAGACATTAGAATCTGTTCTGAAAAATAATAGGTCTTATCCCAGCTTTCATATTAATATTTCTTGACTTAGTTTTCCTGACTAAAGCTTTTGTACTTGATATTTCTCTTTTAGCAATATCTTTAACATATCTTTACAATAGTTTTTGCCAAAGAATACATTGAAAAAATTATTCAGCAGTTTTTCAATGTAAAACTGTCCTACTAAGATTACCTGTGATTTGGCAATCATCTTCACTGCATAGCATTTTGTAGAGCTATACAGTTTCTTCTTTATTCGTAATATTGTTTCAGAAATCAGGAAATAAATTTTTATGCTTGGTGATTTGAAAATATTATCTACCTTAAAAATGGAGCTATTTTCTTCCCAGGGAATCTAAAAAACTACACAGAACAGCAGACTATATCTTCAGTAATACTTTTTACTGTTTCAAGAGCAGATCTGAATGTGTGGGCATTTCTGTCACATATTATTACTGGGGAGCAACTGGATTTTCTAGATTATTTTGGCAGTAAGAGTAACAATGGCTATATTTCTTTTGATGTTTTCTCCCAGATAGTTTATTTTTATCTTGACATTTTGCCCATCCTGTGAATTTCATCATGGGGAAGAAACAGCAGTTTGTCTCAGAGCAGTTCAATTTCAATCTCTAGGTGACAAGCTGATATTTCTTTCCTCTTGAAGAAGCTTTTAATATGATGTGTTAAATGTCAAGGAAACTTTTCAATATATATTGAACTTTACTAACCTTATTTCTCTTAATATTAATGACATATTGACAGCATGTTTTGAAAAATGAACACAGATGTCAGGATTCTATACCTACATTATTCCTACAGGAATCCCATATTCCAGTTGTTATTGTTCAGAATTGTAGACTTTTACAATGACTTTTTTTAACAAAAACTTTTACAGACATTTAAAATTGGATTTCATATGTTGTTATTGGATGTTGACAGTGCTAAACTAATGGATAAGAGGTCATAATTTTGTTTAGTAAGTTTGTAAATTAGCTTTGAAAAATAATTTTAAATTTGAATCTAAGGTTTCTGAAGATAGCTCTGTTATGCTGATTTATTGATCTCATAAGTTCATGTGACTAAGTATGAGTATCCTATAACTGCTATTAAAAGTGAGAAGAAAGTGGAATTTTTATCCTGGAAAACAGCAAGTGTTTGTCAGTCTCCTGGTTCATAATAAGCAGTGCTGAAGACTCATAGCAGAAAATAGGAAGACATTCAAAGAGGACCCTCAAAGCTCACTAAATAGTCTTAGGTCTTGACTGAGTTTCCTGAATATTTACATCAAGAGCTATTTGCCATGCCAAAGGTTGAGATGCCTCTTATCAGGTGGAAAAATGCAGAGGGAGAACCCAGAGCCCTTATGCAGCTATGTTTGGCATGTAGATTCTGGCCACCCAAGGACACCTGCAAGAGTACTGTCAGCCTGTAGTTAGATAACCAAGATGAATCCCTGGTGACTATCAGTAGAATAATCTTTTCTGGGCCTGTGTATTCTACTGACTGTAATGAAGTGTTAGTCCCTTAGCTCAAATGTAGCTGCCTATATATAGGTGCTTATGTTGTCTAAATACACACTGAAATGTAGCCAGAACGTCTCCTTCCAGATCAGATTGTTAAAATACCTTTGTCTAGCTTTTCATCATCTTTCTGTTTTATTGCATGTTCATTATACATTTGTGTATTCTTCTGGACAGATAAAAATAAAAACATTCAATATCATCCTATTTGGACAATATTCAAATGAACATGTAAATGGAAGCAGTTATACTTTGACCACATTAAATCCAAGCTAAGGATGAATGTTTAAAAAACTGAATGTTTACAAGTTTTTGACATTCTCTATTTTTGGCTCAAAATTCATTGCTTTTCTGAAACCACTCTTTGCATTCAAATGTACTTGATAATGAGGTTACAAGAAAACAGAATTGGTTAGAATTGGATGGTTTTAATCTCAAACACCTGTAGCATTTGGCAAGAAATGAGGTGATACTCAAATTTCAGTTTGACTTACTATTACAGATCTGTCTCAAGATTTAGATAAGTTGTTAAAATATATAAGCCATAGAGCATAGCTATAGAACTTAAAATGTTTTATTTGTTAACCATTTACTTTCTTGTTCCTTGTTTCTCTTTTTGTCTTTGATGAATGTGCTAAATAAATTGCCTGAGATTTTGCATTGACTGTATTGTACTGAAAGAGAAGTCTAGGTATTGAACCTGAATTCTGCCGTATAGTTTTGTGCAGATCTTACTTTCCCTTTAATACAAGATAATATGGTATTAAATGCAGTTTATGTCCAAAACAAGCAAATATGTAATCTCTATGACAAGAAAATATAATTTAATAAAATTAGTGTTTTGAAAATGTTTGTGAGGCTCTTACATTACACAGAGACACAAACAGCTACAAATAATTCAGTATTTTTTTCTTGTCATTAAAAAAAAAAAGAAAAACTGAACATACCAGCAATACATTCAGAGTTATATTTATTTAAATGCTGTTATTTAGTATTTATTTTTTTAATGGGCAAAAATCATTAAGAGAGAAAAAACTTATTTAATTCCTGTGGAAAATCTGAAACACATTATAAATATATTACATCTGTCTGAAGAAAAGCAGATCCTGCTCCCTTTTACAGTGTATTGTACTTGCTTAGAGTGCTAAAAGTATTTGTATGGAAGGAAAGGGATCAGAGTTAGCAGCAATGTGCAAAATCCATTTATTTATTTACTTATTTATTATGAACTATTCAAAAAGATCTATCTTGTGTCTGGAAGTCTTCATGAATATTAAAAGTTTAACGTAAGGATAAATATTCTTAGCAGAAAAAGTCATGATTGCCCAAGGCCACAACATTCCATATCAGTACCACAGATAGGTTTGGTTAGATCTCAAATCCCATACCATGAAGAGTAATGTAAAGTAATCAGATGTTTCAGGCTGCCCTTTGAGAAAAATACAATAAAATACAATAAACTATTTGTCATTATTATTCACAATTGTTATTCCAACAAAATCAAGGGAAGTATTTGTTCATGGATAAGCAAAGAAGGGTCAGGATCGATGCATGAGCATTATGCTCTGTCCTGGTCCTGAGAGGAAGGAGCATGGGAAAGCTTTGAAAAAGCTGTGGGGTCTCTAAGCTGTGTCTAGACTCCAAGAGCCAGGAGCACCTCTTGCTTCCTGTGGCTGCCCCTCACATTCCTGCCTCTGTTGTTTTTGGGATGTACTGCAGAGCACATCTGCTGAACAAATTACACATAGCCTCAGAGATGGTCAGCATCAGACTGTGTTGTAAGGAAGAAAACATGATTGCTGAATGTTGGCTGCAGAGGAAGTGTCTAGGTCAGCACCAATCCTAGAGCTGGGTGAATTGTCCCTCATGGACAATGTTACTACTATCACTTCACTTTGCAAATAAAAAAGAGAATTTTAATGCTCTGAGTATATTTTAGTTTTCTGCAGAGAGTTATAAGCTTCCACTGCTGTAGTACCATGTCCACTAGGATATGTGGGCGGTGTAATGTGCACTAGGGAAAAAAAATAAATAAATAAAGATGGGAGAAGCCTGGCTTCTCTCTAGCATAATATAAAGGCAAGGCTGGAGTTCTTCAGTTGCAGAACTGAATGCTTGGGATCAACTGGAATTAAGAAGTTCAATGTATTATTAGCAACTAAATATCGAATTCTGATTTAAGTTACACTAGTTATAAAGTGGAACTCCACAGAATTCACAACAGGTAGCGTGGATGTATGCGAATGCATCAGGGGATAGTATCTGGCTTTCTGTTCACATACAAACTAATTTGTTCAGCTTTCAAGAAATAAAGGCTTCATTTAGCAATGTACCTTTTTTGTTGTTGTTGTTATTGTTTTTGCCATTGAACTGTATGTATCCTTTACATATTCAGAAAGCAATCTGTGGCTATTCATAATCTTGCAAACTGGATCAACCATTCTGTTCCTTGGTGTTCCATTTAATGTGAAAATGATGGAGAGGAAGACATTGTTAATTTTAGTAAAATTAACGGTGTAGTGGTGTTTCAATGCTTTATAATGAGTTTATATGATGCTCCAAGGGCAGCTGCATTTGTACTGAAGTATCTTGATCGCAGTTTTGTTAGGGTAGAATCACTTGGCTTTATTTTCCTTTTTTTTTTTTTTTTTTTTTTTTTTTTTTTTTTTTCTCTCTTAATAGCCTGAACTCAAGCTGTTTTGTAGCTGCCCTATGATACAAATAGATGCACTCTTGGGGCACTGATTACAATTTGTATGTTTTAGAAATAAGTTCCTATAATCATTTTGGCACAAGAATACCTCTAAACAATTGGTATCTGTGCAATTTTCAAATCAAGGTGTAAACAGAAAACATTCTGGAGAACAGATAACTTATATTCTTTTAAAAATACTATTTATGCATACTAATTACTTGTAACCATGGGAAGCAGTATTAACAGTATACTTTTCATTTTAAACCAGGCTCTCTTGTGCTCCACTTGATTAATTGTCACAGAGTGTAATTTTATCATAGTTAAAACTAATTCAAGCCCATTTCCCTGTAGTAATATATATATATTTTTCAGTTTGGAGAAATTAATATTCCTCAAAAACTAATTAATGATCTCATAAGAATCATTTGCATAAAGGATGTTAGAGTTTTACAGCAATTATACATTGTATGCAACTCATTAAAAGGTCCATTTTCATTACTGGATTTAGTGATGAGGTGACAGGCGTAACCACTCCAAATGGCCAGGCAAAATGCAAAGTGAGACTGGGAAATCCTTCAATCTAAAGCCGTCAATGTACCCAAATTATTTCTCCACCACGAAATTTTGAGGAAAAAATGGCTCTGGAATTAACAGTAAGGTCCTTTGAAGGTTACTTCTTGTCTGATAAAACATGTGGTATATTCCATTCAAAAGAGGTTGCTTCTGATGATATGCTGAGGGCCCCTGTTTGCAGCCTGGATTCTGTTAATCCCATCCTCACTGTATATATGCCATCAATGGTTGCTTGAGGTTAGAGAGACCTACTGAAACACAAGATGCTATGCAAGTGTGAAAAAGGGTGGCAGGCAGCCACTGATGGGCAATGAGACTTGATCACAAGCATGAATGCTTCCAACCTGTCAAGGGTGTTCCATCACTCTTCTGATATAGGGAGAAATTAGAAGCACCTTTTTTTTATCATTTTTTAAGTGATAGGTTGCATAAAAATTTGACTCAGAAATGGACCTATCATTCTGCTACACAGGGAGTGACTGTGCATAACAAAATTTAATCTGTTTCGTTTGTCTGAGACACCGTTAAAGCCCACCAGGCTGGCTGTGCACAAAGGCAGCATAATTCATGGCAGACAGAAGATCCATTCATTATTCCTGCCATAATTACAGCAAGAGGATTATTGATAAATCAAACAGAAATAATAATTCTTTTGAAAAAAATGCAGTGTTTGTGGCTTTCTAATGAAGCAGGAGGATACTGTATGTAAAATCAATCTTCCCAATCACACATTTGTTAGAACTTCTGAGATACAGAATGAAAATATTCTCAGCTTTTCCCTGCATTTCAGGCATGTATTTCGTCTCAGGCAATTTTAATATATAAAGAGCCAGATATTAGAGCTTGAAACATGCATTTTCTCTCTTTCACCCCCACATTCCCCAATAAATCAGTGTTAATAATATCCAGGTCCTAATCCAGCAAAACACTTAAGCACATACTTAACCTTAAACACATGAGTAGTCTCATTATAATCAGTGAGACTCCTCATGCTTTAAAGTTAAGCTCATTTTTAAGTGCTTTGTTGAATCATAGCCAAAATGAAGTAGTACAAACCAAGGTGTTTTCTGCATTGAAATACAAGTACAAAGACATGGCATTAACACTGTGGCTTACACTGATGAAAGAAGCACTCCTGAAAGTGTGAATTACGAGAGCACTATTAATTCACCCTCATGGGGCTTTCGTCTAGCAATGCATGCTCTACATTGGGGAGTTTCAAGGCTGGATGTATTTAGAAGTGCTAAGCGAAAGCAAATAGAAAAATAGTTATGCTGGGAATCAACCATGATTCCTCAGTCAGCTACAGTTTCTAACATATCTAATTATACCCGTCTCTATTGTTACCATGTTCTCACTATTTTTATGTGTTTTAAGTCCCAGAGAGTGTGATTCCACCAGACAGGTAATATCACAGTGTTATTTGTACAGTGGGTCCCTAGCAGTGTTCGGACTCACAACGAAGAGATACTAAATAACAGCAATCTTTTTGTGGTACTGGAAGGAGGATATTCAGATGACATAATCAGGTCTTTATGGTGTTTTTCTTTCATTGTTGTTGTTAGTTTTTCTTTGTTAGTGTTTGGAAAAAACACCCCCCCCCTTTTTTTTTTTCAGATTCCCAGAGAAGTGTTCAAGTTGTGCAAATTTGCTCCAAGTAGCATGAAATGAACATAAATCTTTTTTTTTTTTTTTTAATAAACATTTTTTTCCTTTTTCTTTTTATATTTAAAAAGATGCATCTAATGTGCAGTCCACTTCAGAGTAAAACTTAGCCTAATGGTAATCCTACTGGAGTATTAATATTTTACAAGTGTGATCTAAGGCTAATTTGTATCTGCATATAAAATGAAGTCAATTAAAGAAGGAGGAAGGAAGGAGGATCTGATGTGTCCTCTCTCCTATTATTCTTGATTAATTTGGATAACTGTTGAAGACTAATTATTTTCTATACTAGGATATTTGAGGTAACATTTCATCCTTCTGTGTATATTCAGTGATACCTTAATTCTGCCTAAAACTGAATGGTAACGGTAGAGTTTGTATACTTGTTTATCATAATCCAAAATGTTTTCTCTCCCTTTGGTGATCATTGAACTATGCTGTGGCTATTTTTGCAACAGGTTAGTTAAAACTAAAATAGAAACATTATTATTAACTAAATTGTTGTGAACAGTCTAAAAGACTTATATACAAATATTATATCTAAAAATTTAAGCTAACTCATCATTATGTCAAAAGATGAATAGAGTGCTGTTAATATCAGTTAATGTAAGTTGCATTAAAGCATCAAGAAACCGCTTAAATACTAGTGGCCTCCCAGTTCTTGGGAGCTTCACTTTTTTTTTTTTTTCCGTATTTATCTATGTACTCTTCCCCCACAATCCAGACCAGAAGTTAGTTTCTTGATGAACTGCTATTTTCTCCAGATATATACTATCGTAATATTTTGCTTTTATCTCTGAAACTCATTCAGAGTTTCCATGTAACTTGCAAAGGCCAAAAGGTGCCTTTTGAGCCTTCAAATACTTGAGCTTCTGGTTAATTGGTGTGAAGCTTACACAAACTTGTGTGGACCTGAGGGAACAAAGAACAATAGAGACTGTAAATAATACATCTCTGCTAACATAGCTAAGGAGAAGGATTAGAAGGATACATCTCAGAAGATAATGGTTTTGAAGGTTGAAAATAAGAACTACTGAAACACCAGCCTTCATGTGAATACACCTGTTCCTTGTAAATGGGAGACAGGACAATACTCTCCCTCGTTCTTCCCACATATATTATATTATATTAAAGGTAGTATGCATGGCCATTGAAATATCCAGTGTCTGGAGAAGAAAACCAGACAAATGCAGAGCATCCAGAGCCAGCTTTGCATATAGCGTTAAGCTGGCAGTAACTATTTTTAAGCAAAAACATCCTTCATCCAGGTTCCACAAAAACTTGTTAAAAATGATATAGAGGAACAGATGTAGTCCAGTTACCAACTCAGTGAGCAACATACAACAGCTGTTTCAGAGAAAGGTAAGATGATCTGCTAGCTGGCAACATTTTTGAAAAGTTTCTAATGGGAGAAATCATTGTATGTCTGAAATATAAGGCTTTACATCTCTCTCACTTATTTTAAAGCAGTTTCTCTCTTATGATTTTTCTTTGCCTCTTCCTAAGTGTTTCTAAAATCATGGCTACAAGTCTATTTTTGGCAATAAGACTCACAGGATATTTTATTTTATTTTATTTTATTATTTTTTTGCCACCTTTTACCATCATGAGTTTGTTTTTCTACAGGAAAAAAATCCTTTCCTATCCACTTTCATTTGTCTTGTATTTTGTGTATATTTCCCCTGTTTCTTTGTAGTTTTCTTTTCTCTGAATTAATATGTTCTAGCTTTTCCATTCTCTCCATAGATTAGGATTTTATGAAGACTGTAATTATTCTTGTCATCTCCACATGCAGTTACTTTATTCCTAAAACAAATGAAATGAAATGAGCACGGTTTAAGAGATAAACCTATGGCACTGCCATGTATGTGATGGCATCAAAATGTTTTCTGCAGTGTAGTCATTTTCTTTCTGTATACATTCTAATGTTTTGCTTACTTTGCTCTATTGGGGCACATGGAACAGAAGGTTTCTGTGCACTGTTATCAATTCTCTTGAGTTGAAGTTGCTAATTTATGGTCTAGTCTTCCTATGAGTTCTGGAGAATTTATAGAAAAAGGAGAAGGAAATAATGAAATTCAACTTTCACTTTTTAAAATTTATTCTTATAGAGAGAGACTATTTTCCGGCATGACTTTTGCAACATATTTTCCAACTTCTTTCTATTATTACAGTTGTTTAGTTAATGGATTATCAAGCCTGGAAACATACATTGGTCAAGGAAAGATTTATTAGTTTTAAAGAGTTATGTACTCTCTTATTTGATACTTTTGTGGTAAGGATAAACTATTGCATAAATACATCACACATGATCATTCAGTGGAGATGCTTAATGATCTAATTGCTGTAGGATCTCTTAAAGGTCAATGGGTAGTGAAGGGCAATCCTCAAAGGTGTTTCAAGTTTGTTGAGTGGAACTGTTTTCTGTAGGTGACTTTCAGGAGATGACGTAGCATCCAATTTGACTGTCTCAGGTAAGTATACCCAGGCTTATAAATGTTATGGATTAGGTTAGACTATCCAAGTAACACTATCCCAGTTAAACCCTATCTAGATTACTGCATTCAGATCTGGGGGCCCCAGCACAAGGACATGGACCTATTAGAACGAGTCCAGAGGAGGGCCATCAAGATGATCAAGGGGCTGGAGCACCTCTCCTATGAAGACAGGTTGAAGGGGTTGTAATTGTTCAGCCTGAAGAAGAGAAGGCTCTGGGGAGACATAGCAGCATTTCAGTATCTAAAGGGGCTATACAGGAAAGTGGGGGAGGACTCTTTGCCAGAGAGTGTAGTGACAGGACAAGGAGTAATGGTTTAAACTAAAAGAAGGTAGGTTTATACTAGATATTAGCAAGAAATTATTCTCTCAGAGGGTGGTGAGGCACAGGACCAGGTTGCCTGGAGAAGCTGTGGATGCTCCGTCCCTGGAATTGTTTAAGACCAGGTTGAGCAACCTGGTCTAGTGGAAAGTGTCCCTGCTGGGGTTGGAACTAGATGATCTTTAAGGTCCCTTCCAAGCCAAATCATTCTGTAATTCTATGATTTACCAGGGGAAAAAAACATGTACTAAACCTTCAATGGGATCACTAAGGCTTGTACTATGTTTCTATCTGCAAGAAAACGAGTGATTTTAAACAATAATTATGTAGTCTCAGAAATCAAACTAAAACACATTTAAAGTCACTGAAGATATTCCTGTTGATAGTGTCTTCCTATACAACTATAGGATAGTGAATACAAGATGCAGTTGAACAAAATTTATTAAAATAATCAATCAATTAATTGAGGGTCTTTTTTTTTTTTTTTTTTTTTTTTTTAATTTGATGTAGTATTTGTTGTCCACTCATGTGTTCTGGGAATTGATTAAACATTTATTAATGCTTGCCTAGTAGTATGTGAAGATAATTTTCATTCCAAAGTTGTTTCCAAAATATTCAGTATTCATATTCACTATTGTTCAGTCATACTGTGTTGTTGGTTGCATAGCACACTTCCTTCTTATGGACTGCACACCTAAAAGCTATTAATTTGAGCATAACAAATGATGAATCAGTAGCAATAAATGGAACTCCAGTACATATATGGGACTCTTGAGATTTGCAAATAGTTTTATGACTGTGAGCAGTTAATAGCAGCATTTCTGAATGATTAATATGATAACACCACAGAAGAGAATTGAATAAGACTGCATTATGAGGGAAAAATATTTGTTGCTATTTTATTTTTTGACCTATGTGCATATGTGTTTTGTTTTTTTTGTTTGTTTGTTTGTTTGTTTTTCTTCTAATATATGTGATACACATACATGGATGCTTCTGTGGGTGTGTAAGAGAGGTTTAAAAGAATATGAATGATATTAGTACTTAAAATTTATTTATTAGCAATATATGACAATGCATGCGTAGCTTCTACTGAAATCATGGGGCCATAAATTCTAGGCCAGTACTTCAACTCTAATAATGGAAACTACTTGTCATTTGCTGATTTCCCTGTTCAAAGGTCTGTTTTGTTTGTCTAGTTTTCTCTAGGAGTCTGGATTACCTGAAATAGATGAGACTGTATTCTGTGGAAACAAGCACTTCAATTTTTTGACGTGACAAGACAGAAAGACCACGTGGAAATTTATGAATATGTTTAGACCTAAATTAAAATGGCCACACAGGTGTACAAAAGGATATAAGTTTGAAAATGGCTTAGACAGTGTCCCATGCTCAAATATTATATATCTTTGAATATGGCAGGCTGAGCTCATGTAAAAAGAAGAAAGAAGGAGACCTGGAAACCAAATCTTCTAAAGTCCTTGGATGAGTACAAATATAGAAGAGCAAGGTGGGAAAGCTACTTTTTTTTTAAAAAAAAAAAAAAAACCTGTGAACATGATTTTAGACTATGATTCTGTCACCATGAAGACAGGTCTGAAGAACATGGTATTTCAATTGGTTGTTAAAATAGCAGCTCAATTTTTAAACTGGTATTAGCAGGAACATGAAGGATTAAAATAAGTTATTTGAATAATACTAGTTGTCTTATCCCTAGGGAGTAAGTTTCTTTCTTTCTTTCTTTCTTTCTTTCTTTCTTTCTTTCTTTCTTTCTTTCTTTCTTTCTTTCTTTCTTTCTTTCTTTCTTTCTTTCTTTCTTTCTTTCTTTCTTTTACTTTTTTCCTTTTTTCTGCATATCACTTATGAAGCAGTACAGTACGTCCAACTCCATTTACACATTCACATTAATTGCTAATGGTTTCCTTCTACAGATTCTAAATGGTGGATTTATTGAATCATACTAAATTTGCTCCTCCAGGGGGTATGTAAGAATAAGCTTTTGTTTCCTTAAGAGCAAACTGCAAATGAGCAGTTTTAATGCTGCTTAAGATCTTCTGTTGTTGCATTATATATATATATATTTAATTACTAACATATATCAAGTTTATGTTAATTGTATGAAAACTGAACAGAAATATTCAGTAGCATTTAAGAAACTTAAAGTAGTTAACCTAGTTCTAAGCTGCAAAATGTTAGAAGACTCAGCACATTAAAGTAGGTGCAAAATTATAATTAAAATTATAATTTGCTTTTACTTGTATTCAGCTTTTATATGAAACTAAGTTAAACTTATTTTCCTAAATGTGTTAATGAACCTTCTTCAAATCATCTCCTTTCCCTTTTTTCTCTCTCACCCCCATAGATTTCTTTTTCATCCTTGTGCAATCATCTAAAATATCACCTTTGCTTAATTAGAAATGTCACTTACATTTGTTTATGCTTCCTCATGTGCGCAATACAAAGCATTTATTTTTCACTCTGGATGATAACTTAGTAAATTTTTATTCAGAACAATAAAGAACAAATATATTTTTTGTAAGAGAGAAAATAACCAGGTGGTCTGTCACCCTGAAACAATGAGTGAAAAAAAGATCTAGCATACCACTCACCAGCATATTCCCAGGGGAATATGCATACTATGCATTCTGCATAGTAGTGTACAAAGTTGCAAAGGGAGAAGAAAATCTTACATCTGCATATTCATTTGAGGGCAAGTAGTAGTATTGGATACTACAAACTAATGGTTATTAATCTCCTGAAGTCTTGGTTTATTACTTCCTCTGAAAATCCTTCTTTATCCTTTTCAGAAGATACTGATGTTTTAAATTTATAATCAGGCATTACAATGTGTGTGGGCTCAATAGATATAGTGAAAGGCTACGCATTTCCACAGTGCACCAGTGCTGAGATATCCTCATGTTGAGTTATGAGAAAGGTGAAATGGGAACAAAATGAAACAAATTCCCTAAATTATTCTAAGTGTTGCAGAAATACATGAATCAGGATGTATTTTTATGTGTCTGAAAATGTATCTATGCTGATTTTAATGAAAGCATTTCAAAAGAAGATGAATATCTGTCAAGTTAGACGTCTGTTTAAAAAAAAAAAAAAAAAAAAAGTTGTAGAAAGTTACCATGCAAGCATTTTCTATTGCCTGTAAAGACAGAATAGATAGGGAATAAAAAAGATCAACATGAACTACCCACACACCAGTGAGAACTTTCAATAAAAAGTGTGTTTAGCTTCTGCATTGCAAAACTGCTTGAGTAAGAATGCAAAAGTCATGACCAATCACTTTTTCCTATAATGTAAAAGCATCATTTTCTCCTTAATTGGTCCCTGAGAAAAATCTGTGGCTTTGCTTGAAAAGTGATCTTTTTGTTTAGTTTTAATGAATACAGTGTCTCTGAATGGTCCTGTATTGACAACTGTGAAGGCCTGTATCATCTCTTTTTATCTACAGAACCGTATACCTGGGGCAGTGACATTGCTTGTATCACCAAGGTGCCATGCTTATACCTTTATCTCAAATAATGACAGGTTTGTTCTGTCTCCTTGACTTATCATTTCCTTAGCTCCCTGTTGTGAGAGAGGCCCAGCTTATAGCCAATTAGTATTAGATGTGGCAGTGATGTTTCTGAGCCTGCATATGTTTGGCCTTTGGGAGCTCAGTTGAATACTCCAAACTCCTCACAGAAGGCGTGTTAACACCTATCTGATAGCAACATGATTTGCTCACTCTTTCCTGTCTGACCTGGATGAAGTCTGAGCTGAGAACACTGAATTCAAAGTACAGAGGCTCAAATATCTTTTTGGCAGGTAATGACAAAAGAATGCCAATATCATCAGAAATGCAAAATTTGTTGCAAAAGCATCTCCTTCTGGAGTAAACAACCATTTCAAAACTAATGATTGCTCTCTGCTTCAGGTAACAAAACCAAGCATGGTTTCTCTAGGAAGTATTATAGTAAGCTCTATTGAGTCATTTGGTAAAAATCCAAACTTTGCAGTTCTAACTCTCAGCAGATTTTTAAATTTAATCTTATACATTCAAAGCATCATGTTTGCATCATCCTGATTACTGTTAGATGGAATGAAAAACGGTGATTCTGCAAGAATCCTGTCATTTAATTTGCATTTAAAATTCTTGCAAAAGCATTTTAATTAACATTATGTTCCACATCACTTCTTACTGACAAAGTGGCTTTAATCTATATGTTTTTAAGGAATGCTATTGAAATCTAGGGTATACAGTAGAGTTTTGTAACAGAGCTCAAAGTATTCCTTTCATTTCAACAGGGGAATAGTCTGTGGAAATACCTTTGTCATACCTTAGTAATGACTGTAATTAAGGCATGAAGAATGTAGTCCAGTCTCCTTCTAGCCGTTCTGTTAATACTTGTAGGAGAAATAATGGAAAGGGCATTCCTATGGGCAAACTTCCAGTTCTACTTTGTTTGTACCTGAAGAGATGAAGAGGACCAGTTCTGTGTCTGCTCCACCACCGATAGCTGGCTAAATGTGTTTAGGAAAGCATAAACTTAGGGTTCCATGAATTCTTTTCCTCTGAAGAAGAAAGATAATTTTTTTCGGGATGCAAAAATATTTTTCACAGATATTATCACCTCCAGACCTGGGCTCTCCTTAAACAAAAGTGGTTGTGATCTCCTGTCTTGCTAAATGTGCAAAATATAATTTCTGTCAACTTTAAGCAATTAATACTCTGCTCCGGAAATCCTTCTCTTCTAATTGTTGTGTTCTCACCCAGTAGGCAGCTAAGCAGCCCACAGCTGCTCTCTCACTCTTCCCAGGTGAGATGGGTGAGAAAATCATAAAGGTAAAAGTTTGAGAGCTCATGGGTTGAGACAAAAACAGAAAAAACTGTTGAGACAAAAAGGTTGAGACAAAAAACATAAAGCAAAAGCTGTGTGCACAAGAAAAGCAAAATAAGGAATTCATTCACTGCTTCCCATCAGTGGGAAGTGTTCAGCCACTTCCAGGAAAGCAGGGGTCATCATGCATAATGGTTTGTTGGGAAGACAAATGTTATCACACTGAACATCCTTCACTCCCTTCTTCTTTACCCCAGCTGAACATGACCCCATATGATATAGAACACATCTTTGGTCAGACTGGGTCAGCTGTCCTGGCTGTGTTCCCCCCAGCTTCCCATACACCCCCATCTCCCTGACCAGCAGGGTGCTATGAGAACTAGAAAAGTCCTTGGCTCTATGTAAACATTGCTCTGCAACAACTAAAAATGTTGGTGTGTTATTACCAATATCATTACCATGCTACTTTCATCAAAAATTCAAAACACAGCACTGTGTGAGCCTCTATGAAGAAAATCAACTTTGTGCCTATCAAAACCATGGCGCTAATTCTCTGAGATTTTTGAGCTGGTAAAAGGCAGTGGAATCCTACGTTTCCTGCTTGTCTCAGAAGAAGAAAAAAAAATAATTGTAAAAATACTCAAGTATGGGAAAAGCATTTCTTGCCTAGATGGTGTTTCCAAATACCTTCCCCTCCACCCCACCACAGTGGCAATTGTATTTTAAACAGAACCTGATCGCCTTTATCTATGGTCTTTTTAACCTTTCCCTACTCTCTTCTCTTAGCTGAGCCAAAAATGCTCATGGGACTGTGCTGTGAACAGAATAGAGCAAGTGACTGAGGTTAAAAATACTCTTGCAGAGGAAATAATATGAAGATTTCTTAAAGTAAAATCAGTGGAGTTCCAAATCATATAATTAATGTGCTGGTGGGAATGGGTTTCCAAGACTGAAGTTGCAGAGTGAAACCCATAAAAATGGCAACAGCTACTAAGAAAAAAAATTCAAGGTACTGTAGAGTTCAGGTATGTGTTTTAATGAAGTTGCAGAGTTTTTGTGTTTTCCATAAGCATCTCTGGAATTTCCTAAATTTGTGTTTTAGATTTTTCTTGACATATTTCCTTTCTTTCCTTTGTACTTGAATGTGGTCCATTCATTCAGGAAGATGAGTATGCAAAAGAAAAATATTAAATCTTATTCAGTTGTACAAATGTTTATTACAAGCTTAAATTGCATGCCTGTGGTGCTTAACTTAAGGCTAGGTATCTATCTATAGGACATGGGCATGCAAGAAAGGGTTTATAGCTTTGTCTCTAGTTTAGCAAAGTGCCTTTTAAGAAGGTTGACAGCAGACAAAGTAGACTTGCAAATTAGAGCTTTCTTAACTTGTGCTTAATGTAGGCAAAACCCTCTGTAAACAGTAGCTGCTAATGATAATGAAAAATGATTCTAATTTTGATATAGATAATGTAATAAATAGGAATGAGCTCTTGTTGACATTATTTATAACTTCTGTGAACATTCTCATTGACTGTCAAAGGAGCCACCTAAGTGTAGTTGGAGACCTAAGTATTTGAGCTAAATTGTCACTTTTTTTTTTTTTTTTTTTTTTAAATCCACTTTCTGGGAAAAATAAAATGTAGGAATTATAAGCCTATAAAAACTCTCAATCAGAAGACTGTCTCAAATGTATTCTAAGGTTATTAAGGTGTTAAATGATACAGGGGGTACAGCTCAATTACTCCCCACCTAATCACCTCTTTCTTTGCTGACTTACATTTTTTGACAGAGTCTAGATGAGAATGAAGGCTGTTACTGCATAAGACTGCATTAATCTTGCATGAGTTTTTACATTTATTTAATAAAAAATGGGAACATTTCAAGCCATTCTAGGGATGAAATACTCAATTTCCATTTTCCAGAAGGAAAGAGTTTGTTTTGACTCATTTCAAACAAGATATGAAAACTGTCAATATTTTGAGGGAGGGAGAAGGAGGAGCTGAGGAGGAGAAAGGGAAGGGGACTCATTGCTTCATAGCAGGGTTTTTTGATAAAAAAGTCTCTATTATCTGTCTGCTCTTGACCAGTCAGAATGAAAGATGTTAAGGAGCTTGTGTTTAAACCTGTGGAGACTTCAACTCACAGTTCTGTAGGAATTCACCTTTAATGTTCCTTGTATTTCTTAATTGATGGCTTTACAGGATTTTATGTTTTTGATAGGATTTCATTTTATATCATGTACTTTTGTTGCCTTGACTTGGAATTCAGATGAGTCTGATGCACAGTGCAGGCAATATGGTTAGTCTAATTCAAGCTCAGTAAGATAGACACTGAAAGCAGGTTGTAAATGCTACAGTTCTGACATTTCAGTATTTATGTTTTTCTCTTTTAAATGTCAGAAATTGCACAGGTGTCTTCAAATGATTAATACCCCTTGCTACCCTATATATTATATATGTATATTCATATATTAGGAAGTAAAGAATATTGGTGGGTTACAGCCATCTGGACAGATTCCTTTCCGAAGATGGCTGAGGGCAACTCCAGCATCATATGTCATCATCTATTGCCATTACTGTGTGTTCCAGAATCTTTCAACCAGCAAAGCATGATAGCACACTGGCAGTATATCAGACTTTAAGATGTTGAACATCATTGTAGTAGTCTGTTAGAGAAGTACTTTAATAAGAATAATCCCCTTCTGGAAATATTTTATGGAGATGCACCCTGCATCATGGGGGTCATCTGCACACTATCTGTTCTAAGCGTTAATTCTGATACAAACTATTTCTGCATTTTTCTCAAATAATTATCATATCCTAAAGAAAAATGTTCTGTGTTGCTCATCTTATCCAATGCTGTCTGTGCTATCTTGTTCATAATTAATACCAAACTCCTCATGGTAGTTTTAATATGGTTAAAGGCTCCCAAAAAACATCGTGGTCATTTAATGCAAACTTTTTCATAACAATGTTGTAGTATTTGACAGCATTCATTCCTGTTGAAACCTAGATAGCTCTGTTGAACTGGACAACACCTTTTTGGAACAATAAATAAATAAATAAATGAAACCCATGTTGAGTAAAAACCCTTCCAAAATTCTTAGAAACCTCATTAATTACTTTCAGATATTACCTGGTTTCTAGATTGTGCTTGTATTTCAGCTGCTAGCAATTGGAGCATGTTAACCTCATCTTCTAGGCTGAGGGGTTCTGTTTTATTTGTATTGATGTGATCAACTTACCTTTTTCCTTCTCCTTGGGAGAAACACTGTTAGTGCTTGGAGACTTTGGGTCAGTACAAATTTTTCATCCTCCAGTCTTTCTTTGTTTCTTTGAAACTCCTTTTCAGCATTTTTCTTGATCTGTGGATATGCAGCTAGACATGACAGCAATTAAATGTGTTATGTAGGTGTTCTCTTATAACAAATATTCACCTACTTTTACATCTAAGGGGTTGTGCTATTCTACTGGACATCTTAAAAGCTCACATGCAGCCTATTAGTTGCTGTAACTCTTTAATCTTTAATAACAACATTAAAATAATATAATAAATAATACAAATGCAATAATTAATTATAATAATAATATAATATAATGAATAAATAATAATTAAAATACTATTTAATAATAACTCTTTAATCTTTTTAATCTTTAAAATAACAAAGAACAACAAATATACACCAAGGAAAGATCTCTGGAAACACAACTAATTTTAAAATTAAATTTCCCAATTTTAATGAAATTCTAATACATGAATTTCCTGTTTATTTTATATTATTGTAGTTTACATATACATATACATCTTAATAGCAGGACTTCAGTTATCATACTGACCTCTATATATTTCAACAAAATTATTGTCTTTTACACAGCTGCCAAGTTGACGTTTTGCAGATTTTGTGCCTGGGTATTTGAAACTGTATCGAAAACATATATAGTGCAGTTTCACCTTAGACTTCATTTCCACTACCTTGGAAGCAGCACTTATTTTGCATGGAAAATGTTGCTGAAACAAGGTACCAGAATGCTAAACCAGAAAAATTTCAGTGCTGACAGGCAGAAGAGGTTCCAGTGTGCTGTTCCAGAGGGTTAAGTCATATAATTAGCCTTGCCTTAAGGAAAATGTCAGCTTTAAGAGCAGTCTAGCCCTTCTCTGATTTAACTTGATAGTGACCTAAAGTAGAGCACAGATTGCGTAGCTGGTATCTGCTAGTTTTGTCTGCTGAATTCATTCCGCAGATCAAGTGTTCAAAGTAACAGCTTCAATTCATAATAGATTAGGTCCAAGCAACAACTTTATTTTACCTCAGTAAACAGTGATTGATGTCAAAGAGGGATTCTACTTTGGCAATTTTCAGTTCATTTTTTCCTCTTTTTGTGTTCTTGGTTATTATTCACCAAGACTGGAAAAAATGCAGTATGAACTAGTAGTGGAAATATGCTCCACAAATAATATACAGGCTGAGTGGGGATCATCTGACAAGAGAGATGATATTGACCATTTCTTTCTCATGTGGGAGGCTACTATTTGCTGCACACAGAAGGTTTTCTTTGACCTCTGCTTGCTGCTAGACAGACAAGAAAGAAGCATTGAAAATATGGTTACAGTTACCAACATTTTAACTGTGAGGCTTCTCTAGGTTTTCTGCTGACTTCTAAAGTGGCAAAACTGATATGCATCCCCTAATAGGTTCAGTACCATTAAGGTAATTACACCTATTGAGTAATTACTGGAAATTGTATTCAAAGGAATTAAAAATTTGTTCTATTTTCAATAAATGAACATTGATATATATATGCGTGTGTGAATGTGATTCCAGAAAAAAGGTTCCAAATCAAAATCAGGATTAGTATCAAGTTAATATAAAAAAAGAAGTATGTCAAAATGGATTTGAGTGGGGCAGGAAGTGATTTGTTTTTGACAGGCTCATGGTAGTTATATCACTGTCAGAAATGCACCAGTACTTATGATGTCTTGGGTCTCCAAGTCCTAAAGTCTGTTACTCAAAAGACTTCCACAGTTCACATTCCACTACCCATTGGTAGCTGTGCTGAATGCACTTAGCACATTTCTCAGGGAGAAGAAAATCTCTGATCTTAAAGCCAACATAATGCCATCGTTAATGACTTCAGTCCTTCAGTTACAATTGTGTTTGATGAGAGGGGACAGAGCAGGCTAAGGAGTGATTCAAGACAGGAAAGTAGAATTAAGTGAACTAGAAGATAAATGAAAGATACCTGTTGTAGCTTTAAGCCTATGCAAAACAGTGATTTTTTTTGCTTGTTTTTACAGTTTTCCTTGACTTCAGCACCGAATTCTTTAAAGCCACATTGCATATGAAAATTAAAAGTGAAAGCAGGAGGAAAAAATCCAGAAGACATTGGATGCTTACCAGAAAATATCCCTTTCCTAATACTTCCTGAGCACTGGTTTTGTAGAAACAGCAGCTGAAATAACTGTTTATAATTGTACTGTATCCAGGAGAGAAATGAGAGGTTTTTATTTATTTAAAGCTCATAACACAGCTGTTCTGTCAATTACCAAGTAATGGAAAGGCATGCAGTTGAGGATATTATCATTACAATGCATAAAGAAGTGTTAAAAAGATGCTTTTCTCTTTTCTCTGTATCATTTTAACTACCAACTTCATCATCTGTATGAACTCTCCTAGAAGAGACCATGTCTATATTGCAGAATGGATCTTAGTCTTGATGTGCACCTTCATGCTTGCAAAGATCATGTATGCAACTCTTTGTTCCTGGTGTGGTTAGGTTCTGCACTAATATTTCTGTGGATACTGCTCTGTCCAGAAGTCTGAGAGAAAGCTTACCTGTCTTGCTATGTGCAAATACTAAAGATACCGTGAATAGTATATTTCAGTTTCTTGAATACATTGTACTGCTGAGCATTCTCAGCAATATCAACTGGTCAATATTTGGACCAGTACAGGTATGGAGTAGGATGCTCATAAAGGGCAGGCTGCATTTAGGAGTAGGGAGCAATGATTTCTGAAGGCAGAGTACAACATAGGAAATGTTGTTTCTTCTGGTGTTTCTTCTACCAGAGTTCCTGGTAGAAGAAACTGCAGTTATGTGGGATGGTAGTAGCCTGTATTTTTGATAGACTGAAAGTAAGATGGCACTGCCTACATCTCTGTGGGTATAGATACAGCAGTGTTGTCAACAGCATGACTTCATACAACCTGCACAAACAAGATTTTATTTATTTATTTATTTATTTATTTTCCCAGTGATCATAGTAGAGCACAGAGCGTTTTCTGACCTTGTACTAGTAATTATGAGATGTCATTGTCACCCTGTGGCTGCTCTTAATAGTGCAAAGATGTGAATTTTCTTGTGTGGATGTTGTCTTGCTTTCCAGGTATGCCTGAGGGAATGTAATGCTATGAACTGTTGTATAATATGTATCCATTTGTCTACTATTACTTTTTCAAAAGCTCATTGTGGTTATTGGTCTTCAAATTTCATTCCCTGCTGTATATTTTTCCCAGGAAGCTTCATTCTGACAGAAGGCAGAGCAGAGTATTTTTTGTCCTCTTTTTACATTCATTGTATGGTATGCTAAACAGGGTGTTTACTGTCTTTCATTTCTAAGTGTTTGCTTTTTCCAATATGCTTCTACTGGGATTCCTAGCCTGTGTGCACTTCAGGAGACATTTCAGTTGTGAAAAAACATTCAACTTGACTGGCGGGATGGAGGGAAGCTGCTAAAACCAGGGTTCTGTTACTACTATTATTTTAGGGGCTAGGATAACATGTGGGGAAAAGTCCTCTGTGACTAACCCTAAGGAGAAAAAGAGTCAAATTTTGTAGCTTAGGGAAAAATATTTATTTATTAAAAGCAAATTCAGATGGATGTCCGAATACACAACTTGCACTAACATACATACTTGAAGAAAGGAAAGGAAAGCTACAGGGAGAGTAGTTAAGTGTCTGTTCTCATTAATTGCCTCGAGTATTTTTATTTTCCAACTTACAGTGTTCTCCCCCAGTATACATTATAGAAATGCAGTGACATTGACTACTTAATGAGCTGCAGTTTCAGTTCCTGGTTTCATTTTTTGCTACAGTTTTCTCTCTGAGCCTGCTCTCTAATCAGGCTGTGAGAGTATGGCCTTAAGGCTATCTGTCCAGGTTTTGGGGCTGTTTCAGCAGGGAGACCTGTTTCAGGGGTTAATTTCGTTTCCTCTACCTGATTTATTGATTGGCTTCCCCTTTGATGCTGTTGTCTGTACCTTCTGCCTATAGTGTGAAACACCTACTAACCCTGCTCAAGGGCTTGCCATGCACAACAATTAGTTGAAGGCTGTGGCCAGCATGCATTTGAACTTACTGAAGAGGGATGGAGATGAAGTGTGCCAGGGATCACCATTGTACAGGCATCCTGAGGTTTTTGAAATGTTCTTTTAACAGTGTAGCTGTCCATTTAATCTTTGCCTCTGCCAGGCTTTTCAATATACTTTTGTCCTGATGGTGATTAAGAGTGCATTTCACACAGTTGTGTTTGCTGCACTTGCATGACAATGTGACTGAGATCTTTTGGCAAGGTAATGGCATGCTGAGGCAGATCTTTATATATGGTGATCATAGAAATTGTGTTGGCTGAGTGGAATGATTAACGACCTGTATATGAACCCACAGATGGCCTCCCGGGTGCTGGAGCTCAGAGAATAAGCACTACCAACAGAAAATAGAAACCTGGCCAATTGTGAAATGACACTGCAGAAGAAAATAAGTTGAGTGTTTTTGTCCCAGCTATAATTCCACTGTAAAGAAGTTGTTTAAGAACTGCCTTAAAGCAAAACTTGGCAGGATCCATATGAACACTTCAGCATGAGACATCCTGGATTCAAAAGCCGTGTGACATGTTTGTGTTTTGTGTGAAGGTGGTATAGAGATTTTAAACTAGAGGCTGCATTAGAGACTAGCTATCAGTAGCAATCCTACATTATGACACAGATGACTGGTATGTAATATATCTTGGAGCAAAAAGTCGAAGTTCTTTCATCAGACAAATTCTTGTTTAAAGAAAGACATTTTTGCCTGACAAATCTGGAGGCCTAAGAACAAATACAGGCTGGGTAGAGAATGGATCACGAGCAGCCCTGATGAGAAGGACATTGGGGCTGTTCGTTGATGAGAAGCTCAACATGAACTGTCAGTGTGTGCGTGCAGTCCAGAAAGCCAACTCTATCCTGGGCTGCATTGAAAGAAATGTGACCAGCAGGTTGAGGGAGGTGATTCTCCTCCTCTGCTCTGCTGTCATGAGACCCTAGCTGGAATGTTGTGCTGAGCCCTGGGGCCCCCAGCTCAAAAAGGACATGGAATATTTGGACAAATCCAGAGGAGGACCACAAAGATGATCAAAGGGCTGGAGCACCTCCCCTATGAAGACATGTTGAGGGAGTTGGTATTGTTCAGCCTGAAGACGAGAAGGCTCCAAGGAGACCTCACTGTGGCCTTTCAATACTTGAAGGGAGCCTACAGAAAAGCTGGGGAGGAACTCTCAGGGAGTGTAGTGACAGCAGAAGCAGTAACGACTTCGAGTCCTGCACCTGGGAAGGAACAAGTAGATGTATCAGTACAGGCTGGGGGATGACCTGCTGGAGAGGAGCTCTGTGGGGCTCCTGGTGGGTGACAGGTTGACCATGAGCCAGCAGTGTGTCTTGGTGGCCAAGAAGGCCAATGGGATCCTGGCATGCATAAAAACGAGCGTGGCCAGCAGGTCAAGGGAGGTGATCTTCCCCCTCTACTCTGCCCTGGTCAGGCACTGGACCCTGGAGTACCGTGTCCAGTTCTGAGCTCCCCAGTACAAAAAAGAGGGGGATCTTCTAGAAAGAATCCAGCAGAGGGCAACAAAGATGGTATGGGTCCTGGAGCATCTTCCCTATGAGGAAAGCCCGAGAGACTTCACACACAGAATCACAGAATTTCTAGGTTGGAAGACACCTCAAGATCATCGAGTCCAACCTCTGACCTAACTCTAACAGTCCCCACTAAACCATATCCCTAAGCTCTACATCTAAACATCTTTTAAAGACTTCTAGGGATGGTGACTCCACCACTTCCCTGGGCAGCCTGTTCCAATGCCTCACAACCCTTTCGGTAAAGAAGTTCTTCCTAACATCTAACCTAAAACTCCCCTGGTGCAACTTTAGCCCATTCCCCCTCATCCTGTCACCAGGCACGTGGGAGAACAGGCCAACCCCCACCTCACTACAGCCTCCTTTAAGGTACCTGTAAAGAGCAATAAGGTTGCCCCTGAGCCTCCTTTTCTCCAGGCTGAACAAGCCCAGCTCCCTCAGCTGCTCCTCGTAGGACTTGTTCTCCAGGCCCCTCACCAGCTTCATCGCCCTTCTCTGGACCCGCTCAAGCACCTCAACTTGGGCCTGTTCAGCCTTGAGAAGAGAAGACTGAGAGGGGATCTTATTAATGTTTACAAGTATCTTAAGTGTCGAAGACAATGGGATTTTGGCAACCTCTTTTCAGTGGTTTGTGGGCACAGGACAAGGGGTAATGACAAAAAGGAGCACAAGAAGCTCTGCACCAACATGCGAAAGAACTTCACGGTGAGGGTGATGGAATACTGGAACAGGCTGCCCAGGGAGGTTGTGGAGTCTCCTTCTCTGGAGATATTTAAGGCCTATCTGGATGCCTACCTGGGCAACCTGCTCTAAGGAACCTGCTTTGGCAGGGGGGTTGGACCCGACGATCTCTTGAGGTCCCTTCCAACCCCTACAATTCTGTAATTCTGTGATTCTTATATTTAGAGCAGATATAAGGAAGATGTAACTCTCTTTACTATGAGGGTGGTGAGGCACTATACCAGGTTGCCCACAGAAGTTGTGGATGCCCCCATCCCTGGAAGTGCTTAAGGCCAGATTGGATGGTGCTTTTAGCAACATTGTTTAATGGAAGATGTCCCTGCCTATAGCAGGGAGTTGGAACTAGGTAATCTTTAAGGTCCCTTCCATCCCAAACCACTCTATGATTCTATGGTTCTACGATTTTCATGTTAAGGGAAAACTGAAACCCTTCTTTTAAAATTGCTGTTCTCAAAGGACTATGAAAATTAAGACAATGACATAAAATTATATCCTTCTAAAATTAGATCAAATTTGGTAGGAGTATATGTTGTTCTTTTTTGTTTTGTTTTGTTATATTTTGGGGAAGTAGGTCAGAGAGGCCATGTGGGTGATAATAATAATACAATGTGAATAATTAATTCATTTAGCACACCAGCTGTAGGGTGTAGGGGACACAAGCTGCATGTAATTCAGCAGCTACAAGGACTTGGTTCTATCTTAGAATAAGTTTAGACACAGCAGTGATGATTCTGATGGCATTTTGCACAGGAGGTTCTGGCACTGCATATAGAGGATGCAAGGAGGCAGGGCTGAATTCTCTAATTCCATGAAACAGAATTTAAAACTTTTTGTGCTTAGACCAAGTATTTCACTATCTTGCAGCCCCTGCCCTCCCATTTTATGCAGTGTTGTTTTGGAAATAATACCTCGTAATTAAAATCATACAAGATTTATTGACAGTGGGGTGGAGACAGGGACTTGTGTTCAACTGGGTTGATATATTGCTTGAGAATTCAGTAGTACTAGTAAGAATATGAAAATCCACTCCAAATATTGATGATGGATGCTGCAGCTGTTACTAATGCTAAAACTTTGTGGGCATCTAGTGCACAACGATTTAATTTCAGAATGACTTTTTTGAGGAATGTGTAGAATAGAATTACTTTGGTTCAGATGTCATGCCCTGAACACGGATAAAAAAGGATGTAAAAGTAAAGGATGACTAAATAAGTGTAGAGAATAATGCATTAGAATCTGTTAAATGGTAGTAAGACATAAACAAGATCTGTTAATAAGTGCTAGTGCATTTTTATCTGAATAGTCTCTGACATTGAGGAGTCGGATCATTTCCACTATAGATCTAGAGCTTTACATTTAAAGTATTTGAGGCCAAGAGTAATAACATTAGCTGTAAATCTCCTGTTATTTGAGCTACAGAAATTTTGCTCTAACTCTTTGTCTCCCGTTTGTATTTGTGGACTGATTTTTGTCTGCTTGAACACACACTTTAATGAGTTGTTTGTTTTCCTTTCCCTGTCTTTTCGTTTATCTCAAAATTCTCCCTCTCTTCTTTGAAGTACTATTTAATTCCAGTAGGAGCTCTGAGATGACAGACTGCATAATCCTCCAAACACGGGGATTCTTATTGACACAAGCAATTGACTAGTAAATCTTGTTGTAATTTTCTTATTTATCAGGTACCTGTCTAAATGATCTGTTGTTTTGAGGACCCACTTGTATAGTGCAAATGAATACTCAGAAATAAAACTCTCTGCCTACATTCAAAGCTATCAGTCCTTGTAATGTCATATTATTGTATATGTTCTAACTCTCACTTCATGGACTATTGTTATTAAGCAAAAGGTTGAAAACTTACACCTTTTATAAAAGTATATATTGGTTTTAAGTCATAAAGGAAAGCCTAAAGTAGGCTTACAGGCATCTCCAGTAGGCATTTCACACTTCCTATGATGTTTTAAATTAAAACAATATTATGATATCTCAAACCAGTCTCTAGTGATTTGGGGAGGGAAGAAAGAAACCATGGGTCTGAACCTTTGGGGCCAGTTAAAGAAGCTTTTACAAGCACACTTGTTCCTCTGTTCTGTATATCTGTATATTCTGTAATAAGCTGCTTAACATTCCTCTGTGAGTTTAAAGCAGGAAGCTTTATTCTCTCCTCTATCCATTTTCAAGTAAGATGCATAGAGCTTTCAGAAATAGCATCTTTCTCCCTTGTGTCAGATTCTCTGTGGGATGAAAGTGAAGCCTTTCTAAAGAAGAGTTATTATTGAAGCATCTTATAAGTATGTCAGAACAAAAGACAGCTTGTTCATTTCCTATTATTAGTTGGGCCTACATTAAAATCTTTTCTGCTTTTTTAGTGTAAGGAGTTTAGACTGTCACACTTTTGTGTCTGTAGTACGCATGTCTGTCTCACCACACCCACAAAACATGTCATCAGGTTTTTCTCCTTAATTAATAAATGCAACCAAAGAAATTCAAAGTTTGAAATGGAAAGTGAACACAGAACCCCTTTCCTCCATCACCATCTCATAAGCAACAAAAATAATAAAAAAGAATCATGTCCTGTGACAAAATTTCTTTAAAGTAGGGCAGGTAGAGCTGATGTTTCTATTGTTTTCATTTGCTCCTGTCACCTGTCTTCCTGGGACTCCATCAGTCTCTTAAAAAGCAAACTGTTCTACCTGTCAGCTTTCATCAGAAACCACAAGAACATCAGAAACTAAGCTCGAAAAAATATCTTGCTTGTGATTTGTTCATTTTCACGCTAGACTTGAGCTACACCTTATTACTTTCTATACATGCTGTTTTGCCATTCACCTTGGGATTAAAAAAAATATATATGTATTTATTTTGGGTTGGAGTGTCACTACATACCCTGCAGTGTTGTAAATATGAAACTAAAGTAAGAGAAACTCAGGATTCTGCACAAAAGCAATGACAGCTGAGCCTCCAAAGTCCTGATTTCTGTGTTTAATATGAACCCCTGCCACCTCGATCTCCCAAAGGGAGGGAAGCAGTTTTAAAAGCATCAGTTTACATACTTCTAAGTATGGAAGTGTTTGCTTACATTGCTATAATTATGTCAGCACTTCCACTGCCAACTTTTTATTTTCACGGATATAACATTTGACTCTAAAAACGATCTTGGCTGAACTTTTTAAATTAATGTTGATCTATCCCCCATGCTGCTGTAAGCTGAAGTTATTATACAGGAGCTGAGAAAGAAGAAGAGGAAGCCACGCTTAATACTTTATGCTATCAGTTGCTGTTCCTATGATTAAAAAGAAGTAGAACCCCAGAATCTATTTGTATGAGGGCAGTTCCCTCTCTGCAGGATATTTGTGTGCCTAGTGGTGGAAACATATGTTTAACATTTGAAAAGCAAAGGTACAACTTACCTTGCTGCAAATGGTTCTGTTCCCACCATTACAGAATATGATTTGTGCATTACAGAAGATTATTATTTTATTTTTTTAAGAAAGAAAATATTTGCCATTCATCTGAATTTACTGCAACCTTTCCTAGCATTTTCAATGTGTTAAATCACATGCCATTTCTTCTTTGCCCTGTCTGACCCTCAGACCTTTTGTGCAACCTTCTTTCTACTTCCTACTTTTCCACATCAACCTGCACTTCTCCATGTGAAATCAGATATGGTGGAAAGTTCAACAACTTGTTTCAATGGTTTGTTGTTGTACGAAACCTGGCTCTGCCCCTGCAGCTCTTTTGTTTTTGTTATTTGTTTGTTTGTTTTTGTTTATTTTCCTTTTGCTCCACTCCCCACTCCTCCCCATGCCTGTGTAGGCATGCCTTTTTTTTTTTTTGTTAAATTAGGAAATTAAAAAAAAAAAATTGATTTTTTTTTTTTTAAAAAAGCCTCTCAGCTGTATTATCTTAGGGGTATGATCTTCTTTCTTGCTATACTTGGTTTTCACTCTGAATTCTGTCCAAGTCCTAACTGCAAAAGAAATATGATATTACATTAAAAAATAAAAATAAAAATAAACAAACAAATGGACCAATTAGTTCATAAAATTGTGATCAAGATAAGTATTGAATAGGTGTCATAGAGCTTATGACACCCACATTGCTAAATGGGAAGATTTCTAGCTACAGAGAACATTAGTTAGTACAAAGAGCTATGTGATCACAGCTTAGGGCTTCCCTCCCCATGCTAAAGGACAGTACCTTATTTGTTCCATGGCCAAGGCATATACTGGGGAAGGTGAAAAAAACGGTTTGCTGGGATGTCTTTTCCCAAGACTAAAGAGACAAGGGATGTTTCAAGGGAAGTGGTGGGATGGAGGGGGGGGGGGGGGAAGAAAGAAAATTGCAACACCAATATAGACAAATAGTACTTATCAAAGATGTAAACAACAAAAGAGCAAGTTAAGTCCAAAGAAAATACAGACAGGAAACAAATGCTCTACATTCAAAATGATCCTTCTATTGATACGGTTCTGATTCTAGTAAGCCAAGGAGTCAGAAAAAGAGTCTTCAGATAACTAAAATTTGGATTAAGGTTGAAGATGAAGAAGGCAAAGAGAATTTCTTTGATCTAATGAAAACTGCAGAGCCAATTTGAAACAGTAAAAATTAAATATTTGCTTGGTCATCCAGATGAAGTGTCAGTCATTATATGGCTTTCTTTATTTAAATATTAAAAAATAAGCTTTCATAACTCTTGTGAACTTTTCTACTGAAAATGTCCTTTCTAGAGGTTCTTTTTTATAGTCATTAATGACTTCTGACACTTTGCTTACCAAGAAGAACAAAATAGTTTGAATATTATCATTTGGATAGTTGTTTTTGCTTGTTTGTTTGTTTTGTTTTCACTGTGGTGATGGCTTAAATTAGTGTTATAATACATATCCCTATGTATTTACACTAATGAAATCTGGACTAGTCAGACTGTAAGAAAAAAATGATCAATGCAGTTTATAAAGAATTAATCAACAGATCTTTAATCAACAAATGATACTGCATAAGCCTGGAAAGGAGAATTATTTCACCTGTCTGTAGTGTTAACCATGTTAAGTATTCTAAATAATAATAATAAAAAAATCTGCATATTTGGAACTTTTTTATAGTTTTACATGCATACAATATTCATGTAGTTGGTAAAATAAATAATAAAATTAGAAGAAATATTCAGCTGATATTGGATTTCATATATAAATTAGATTTTTTTCTTGACTACCTTGCTCCAATAACCTGAATATCAAATATCTACAAACATCCATGATACAAATTCAGCAGCTGCATGCAGTTAAATCACAAATTTAGTAACAATATTCACAGTAAGAATGAAGAAAAAACAATTTGGGAGCTCAGTGAATGAGAGTTGGTTTTTGTTTATTTTCAATAACAAAATAGAATAATCCTCACTGAAATTTTATTCAAGAGCCACATATCCACTAGTACAGCATAGAGTTGATAATGATTAGCAGAGGAATTTTGACAAGAGAAACATTTCTTTTATGCTTCCTGAAAATGTGTGATAATTTCGTTCCATTACAGTTTTAACAGAAAAGATACGAAACCTTTGTATATCTTTTGTATTAAAAGTGTAGGAGTCATATTCACTAGAAATTGTCAAATATTTATTTGAGAATAGACTGTTTCCTGTTCATGAGGGATAGCTTAATATGACAGCCTGTCAGAGAGTTATTGTAATGACAATTGCAATAAGATAGTGTAGATTTCAGTTAGCATTGTTAGTGTCTTAAGAAAAGAGAGAAGGGGGCTCCAGTCACAGTTTAACATGACAAGTAATTATTTGTACTAATTGTACTAAAAAACAAGTAAGAAATGTTAATAGTCTAAAAAACTGCATTTCTAGGTATATTTCTAAAGGCTATTTTGATTTTACACATAAGATTTATGAACTTCACTTGTGTGCTCTTATTTCATTGACAAACCGTGAACTCCAAACTTTTCATTTAATAACAACATGAGCCAAGTATATTTCTGGGGCAATTTTTTTTTTTTTTTTTTTTTTTGTTTGTTTGTTGCTAAAATTGCTTACAAAGTTTTACTTCCCTGAATTTGGTAGGGGAACATCATCAACAACAATAGCAGCTGTTTTGCTATATTAAACTGCCAGCCAATCTGTTCAGAAGATGATGTTTTCCTATGTTCTTTTAAAAGTCTTGCCATGAATCTTTCACATTGATTAAGGAGGAATCTTCAGGCGTACTTAACATTATTTTTTTAGCCATTTGCTTTTAACATTATTTAACATTATTTGCTTAACAAAACCAGGAACTGATCATGGCTTTTCTTATTCCTGTTGAAGAGTTTGCAACGCATCCCTTGATTTTATGTTAGATTGGACCCTAGGCTAGAAGTTTACACTTCTCGGCTTAAAAATGCACAGTCTTGGCATGCAAAAAGTTTTCTATGAAATGTCATTTTCATGTGCTAGTGCCATTTATTTTTGTTATACTTGTTGACTTCTGAAAGCATTACTCAATGTTCACCAAATGAGATGGTGTTAAACTACTATTACCTGTTTAATTAAACAAATTGTGAAAACTTTCAGCTTTACAAGCATAAAAGAGCATTCCTAGGGCATAGGGAAATTGGGGGATTCGCCACTTGCCGAGGCGATCGGCTCCGGAGCAGACACGTTCTTCAACGGAGCGGGGGATCAGGCAGGCAGGGCTAACTTTTCCGTGCACCAAGCCCACTCGAGGGAGCCGCCAGGACCCGGCAGCCCTCGCGAGGGAGGGGAACGAGGCGAGAACGAGGCGTAGCGGAGCCAGCAGCGCCCCCTCCCCGGCCGGTCATAAGCTGCCTCTAGGGAGTGCGAGTGACCAGGGACGTGGCGCGTCACAAGGGAGCGGTGCGGCAGTTGGCGCGGCAGTTCACACGACGAGCAAACAGGGCGTGGCGCCGTAGAAGGGAGCGGCGTGGCAGTACGAGAGGGAAGGGCAGAGCGGGAAGGGCAGCGAGCTCCCCCCCGGTCCATACGAACACCGCCTCTAACGGCGGTCTACCACTAGCTCAGCTGCAATGGAGTACACCAGGCACAGTGTGCTCTCCAGGAAATCTGTACACACCCAGACTGCCTGCCTGCTCAAAACTCTGGCAATTCAGGTCTCTGGGTGCAGGGAGTGCCTGAGCCTGTTGCTACCACCTGTGGAGGACAAAGAGACTGTGTGCGTGAGGTGCGAGCAGGTGGATGACCTGGTCTGCCTCGTGGCAGAACTCAAGGAGGAAGTCAAGAGGTTGAGGGATATCAGGGAGTGTGAGCGGGAGATAGACCTGTGGAGCAACTCCCTGCGCGGCCTGAAGGGCAGGCCCCGGGGTGAGACACGCCAAATGGGGGCGGACCCCCTGTCTTGTTGCTGTTGGGCAGAGGCAGGGGACCTAGGAGTTGAGGAGGAATGGAGACAGGTCCCTGCTCGACATCGCAGGCGAAGCCCCTCCCCCCCCCCCCACCGGCCCCACCTTCCCAGGTGCCCCTACACAGCTACAACTTGGTTGCCCTCATGGAAACATGGTGGGACCACTCTCATGACTGGAGTGCTGCAATGTCTGGCTATAGGCTCTTCAGAAGGGACAGGCAGCATGGAAGGGGTGGTGGTGTATCTCTCTATATCAGAGAGAGTTTTGATGTCATGGAAATTGAGGCTGGGAACGATAAGGTTGAGTCCCTATGGGTTAGGATCAGCGGGAAGGCCAACAAGGCAAGCATCCTGGTGGGGGTCTGTTATAGACTGCCAAACCAGGATGAGGAGACTGATGAGTTCTACAGGCAGCTGACAAAAGTTGTGAAATTGTCAGCGCTTGTTCTCATGGGGGACTTCAACTTCCCAGATACATCCTGGAAGCACAATACAGCCCAGAGAAAGCAGTCTAGGAGGTTTCTGGAGATCGTGGAAGATAGCTTCCTGACACAGCTGGTTAGTGAGCCTACCAGGGGAGGTGCCCCGCTAGACCTTCTCTTCACAAACATAAGAGGATTGGTGGGAGATGTGGTGGTTGGAAACTGTCTTGGGCAGAGTGACCATGAAATGGTAGAGTTCTCCATTCTTGGAGAAGCCAGGAAGGGGACCAGTAAATCCGCTGTATTGGACTTCCGGAGGGCTGACTTTGAACTGTTAAGGACACTGGTTGGTAGAGTCCCTTGGGAGGCGGTTCTGAAGGGCAGAGGAGTCCGGGAAGGCTGGGCATTGTTCAAGAAGGAAATCTTAATGGCGCAGGCGTGGTCTGTCCCCATGTGTCCAAAAATGATCCGGTGGGAAGAAGACCGGCCTGGCTGAACAGAGTTGTGGCTTGAGCTTAGCAGGAAAAAGAGGGTTTACAATCTTTGGAAAAGAGGGCGGGCCACTCGGGAGGACTATAAGGATGTTGCAAGGCAGTGCAGGGACAAAATTAGAAAGGCCAAAGCTCATCTGGAGCTCAATCTGGCGACTGCCGTCAAAGACAACAAAAAATGTTTTTACAAATACATTAATGCACAACAGAGGACTAAGGAGAATCTCCAGCCTTTACTGGATGCGGGGGGAAACCTTGTTTTGAAAGATGAGGAAAAGGCGGAGGTGCTTAATGCCTTCTTTGCCTCAGTCTTTAGCGGCAAAACCAGTTGCTCTCTGGATACCCAGTACCCTGAACTGGTGGAAGGGGATGGGGAGCAGAATGTGGCCTTCACTATCCATGAAGAACTGGTTGGCAACCTGCTACAGCACTTGGATGTATGCAAGTCGATGGGGCCAGATGGAATCCACCTGAGGATACTGAGAGAACTGGTGGAGGAGCTAGCCAAGCCGCTTACCATCATTTATCAACAGTCCTGGCTATTGGGGGAGGTCCCAGTCAACTCGAAGCTAGCAAATGTGACGCCCATCTACAAAAAGGGCCGGAGGGCAGACCCAGGGAACTACAGGCCTGTCAGTTTGACCTCAGTGCCAGGGAAACTCATGGAGCAGATCATGTCGAGTGTCAACACGCAGCGCGTACAGGGGAACCAGGTTACGTGTCCCAGTCAGCATGGGTTTATGAAAGGCAGGTCCTGCTTGACGAACCTGATCTCCTTGTATGACAAAGTGACACACTTGCTGGATGAGGGAAAGGCTGTGGATGTGGTCTACCTTGACTTCAGCAAGCCTTTTGACACCGTCTCCCACAGCATTCTCCTCAAGAAACTGGCTGCTCATGGCTTGGACTGGTGCACGCTTCGTTGGGTTAGAAACTGGCTGGATAGCCATGCCCAAAGAGTTGTGGTGAATGGAGTCCAGTTGGAGGCTGGTCACTAGTGGCGTTCCCCAGGGCTCAGTGCTGGGGCCAGTCCTCTTTAATATCTTTATCGATGATCTGGATGAGGAGATCGAGTGCACCCTCAGTAAGTTTGCAGATGACACCAAGTTAGGTGCATGTGTCAACCTGCTCGAGGGTAGAAAGGCTCTGCCGGAGGATCTGGATAGGCTGGACCGATGGGCTGAGGTCAGCTATATGAAGTTCAACAAGGCCAAGTGCCAGATCCTGCACCTGGGGCGCAATAACCCCAAGCAGAGCTACAGGCTGGGAGATGAGTGGTTGGAAAGCTGCCAGGTGGAGAAGGACCTGGGAGTATTGGTGGATAGTCGGTTGAATATGAGCCAGCAGTGTGCTCAGGTAGCCAAGAAGGCCAACGGCATCCTGGCTTGCATAAGAAGCAGTGTGGCCAGCAGGTCTAGGGAAGTGATTGTCCCCCTCTACTCGGCTCTGGTGAGGTCGCACCTCAAGTACTGTGTTCAGTTTTGGGCCCCTCACTACAAGAAGGACATGGAGGTGCTCAAAAGAGTCCAGAGAAAGGCGACGAAGCTGGTGAGGGGTCTGGAGAACAAGTCCTGTGAGGAGCAGCTGAGGGAGCTGGGCTTGTTCAGCCTGGATAAAACGAGGCTCAGGGGCGACCTTATCGCTCTTTATAAGTACATTAAAGGAGGCTGTAGAGAGGTGGGGGTTGGTCTATTCTCCCACGTGCCTGGTGACAGGATGAGGGGGAACAGGGTAAAGTTGCACCAGGGGTGTTTTAGGTTGGATATTAGGAAGAACTTTACTGAGAGGGTTGTGAGGCATTGGAATGGGCTGCCCAGGGAAGTGGTGGAGTCACCATCCCTGGAAGTCTTTAAAAGATGTTTAGATGTAGAGCTTAGGGATATGGTTTAGTGGAGGACTTGTTAGTGTTAGGTCAGAGGTTGGACTCGATGATCTTGAGGTCTCTTCCAACCTAGACAATTCTGTGATTATTTGTTCACAAAAATATTTATATATATATGGTTTTGTCTGAAATGGGAGGAACAGTTCCTCATGGAAGCAAGGGAGGAAGAGACAGGTTGTAGCAGATGGAGCTATTAAGTGAAATAGACAGTAGAGTTTGTCACATGAGAGAAGACATGATTTACCAACCAAGTATAAAGGTGATGCAGCTTATATCAGTCTGGCTTATCTCCTAGGAAGCATTATAGAAGAGCTTGTGATTGTGGCCTGTGTAGTTAAGAATGGTTGAGAAATGGACTGGAAAGAATTTATGGAGACAACTTGGAAAGAAGCTGAAAAAACAGTACTTGTAGGTGAAATTCTTTGAAATACTTCATTTTTGTTGGGCAGGATTCCAGGGCATATCTGGAGATGGAGAATGCTATTGACTGTCTGAGCAGATGATGTGAGCAATGATTCAGATTCATCAGGAACTGGAAATATTTTTCCGATTGTCAGATACATAGGAAGGATAGATTTCAGCAGAGACATGAGGGATCAAATCTGCTACCACTTTTGAAGGACAGTTCGAACTGAAGAGTCAGGTTAGATCCTGCTAACCCAATATGTGGGGTTTGGTGGAAGAGGCCTGCCAGACAGAGGCTCACCGGCAGTGCTATGGCCCCAGGATGTTAGTGGGGGCACACCTTCTGGAAATGAGGCAAGGTAGATCTCTAATCTGACCTGCTCTGACTGCTTTTGTCTTCTCATATAACCTGGTGTACCCTCAGAACTGTGTTACCAATCCTGAGAATAGGCTCAATCTGCCCTAATATCCTTCAAATGCTTTGTTTTGGTTGTGATACCACTTGACCAAGGGCAGGTAGGGAAGGTACTCTGAAGAATTTCTCACAATCCGATGAGATGAGTGAGTGCAGGTCAGTCTTTGTACAACTGAAATAATTAGAAGAAATGTCATATTCTGCACCTGCACCTCTCAGGTTAGGATGAACACATATCCTAAGAACACCTGTATTGGTGACATATGTGATCGAAGTGTAACTGAGCAGTACAGCCACAGAAAGAAAGTAAAGTGTGTTTGATGGTACTGATGTTTATGGAGAGAGAGGAATTAAAGTACATTATATGTACTTTATATGTATATATGTTTTTAGCTGGGACAGAATTAATTTTATTCATAGAAACTCTTATGATGCTGTGTTTTGGATTTTTGACAATAATAGTGAGGATAACACACCAGCGTTTTCAGTTTTTGCAGAGCAGTGTTTGCGCAGGGACATGGAGTTTTCAGCTTCTCCTGCTGCTCTGCCAGAAAGGGAGCTGGGGGTGCACCAGGAGCTGGGAGGGGACACAGCCAGGGCATCTGACTCAGACTGATCAAAGAGGTATTCCATACCATATGACTTCATGCTCAGCAATAAAAAATGGTGCAAATGAAATGTAAGTGGTGAAGATACAGGCATGTTCCAAGTGACGGCATTTGTCTTTCCAAGAAGCCATTACATGTGATGAGCCCTTATTTCCTGGAAGTGGCCTGATGATGGGAAGTACTGAATGAATTCCATTTGCTTTGCTTGTGTGCATGTGGCTTTTGCTTTATTTAGCATCTCAACCCATGAGTCCTCGCACTTTCACCTTTCTGATTCTCTCACCCATACTACCTGTGGAGGGTGAGTGAGCAGCTGTGTGGTACTTAGCTGCCTTTCAGGTTAAAGCATAAAGAAGTATAAGAAAACAGTCAAATCATAAGTATTACTTATTTCAGAGCCAGAATGATATAAGGCAGATATATTATATACAATATGTGCCTCATCAATAAAACAGCTGATTAAATCTTCTCAATACAATAATGGCAATTATATTAAGTAAACAGCACTTAGTCATGATACAACTAATTCACAGATGTATGACAAAAATAAAATATCTTGGTCAATTTATTGAGGTGAAAAATCTTAACAGCCATAGGAAATCAAGAGGCAATTATGAAGCTGACAATGAATGAAAATATCTCTAGTATTAAAATATATCCAAAGACGGGCTATTTTTTGTGAGTGTGTATGTGTGTATTTGATTCCTCATTTGCTCTGCAGGTTGAATATTGCAACTTTGAGTGCTTGAGGGTAAAATGTGCATAAAAGTAACTTCATTTTTTAAATCTCAAATTCAAAATAATAATAAAAAATGAATTTACAAAGGGGAAATCAGATGGACTTATAAAATGCTTGAGTTCTTAGAGCAGTAGGTGATACTGATTATATAGACAGACTTTTTTAAGATATAATTTCAGGTGACATTTTTATCTCAAAATGATAAAAACAAACAACAGGTGGTAGTTGAAAACTGTCTGGGAATCAATGTTCTGTAGTATTTATGATATGACTTAAATAGAATTTTGAGAACTAGAATAAAAATCTGAAGAAAAGAGGAGATAGGTTCCTTTTGTATGGATTTCAAATAAATGGTTCTGATTTTGCTTTCTAAGTGCAACAAAAGTATTTCTTTTACAAAGTTAGCAGAGTATGAGGAGGTAGGTAGGATTCCAGCAGAGTATGAGGAGGCAGGTAGTATTCCAGATAGAACTTGAAAATGAAAATCCTTCCTATTATGGAATCCAGATAATGACAATAAACCATACATATGGTTTATGAATAACCATGTAATGTAATATGTAACATATAAAATGTAAGTAAAATAACTCTGATTCATTTAAAGATTCATAGCATAATATTTTTTTCCTGAATTTATTTATTCTCTTCAATCTCAGATGAATATAATATATATAATATAGATATATAGCCTATATAGATAATTTATTTATATAAATATAATATATTTATTATATTTGAATGATCTGCATTTTTCTAGAAATATGTATACATAAGCCAAAGTACTGTTCCATCATCTAATGTGCTCTCATCATAATTTCCCTGGTCTGAAATGCTTTAAAAAACATCTGGTAAAGACTGTCCTATTAAAGTGAATGTAGCAAGTCCAGAACAGGACAGGTGAGCTTGTCAAAACCAAATGAAAGAAATGGATAGATATGTGATGTTGATTCATTATTTCCAGAGGAAAAAATAATATATATATAATATATATTTGTCGATAGAGGTTGAGAGATACAAGTCATCTGTGAGTATTAGTGTGATCAGGGCTTGCAGGTGTCATCTTAATTTTTTGAATTTAACACAAGGTTCTGTTTCTGAAGAAAACCTTTGCAAAACAACACCATTCCTGTGGAAATATCTACAGTTATTAGTTGATTCAGCTATGAAAGTCACATCAGGAAAGAAAAACTGTTGTATGATCAGCATGGTTTTGCTCTAGTAATGCGAAGTGGTGAGAGTTCTTCTGGCTGTTACATTGTGTTTGGAAATTCATGGAGGACTGAAGAGGACAGCTGGTTCTGTACCAGAGTAGCATAAGTGAAGGAAGCTTTACGGGCAAATTCCTAGAGAACATATCTAAGTCCTTTTGACTACAAAATAATGCTCTTCAGTTATTCTCCCATGCTAAGGTCATGGTTTGGGAGCCCTAATCTTTAATCCCTCACCTGCACAGGAAAGGAAAACTCTAGTTCTGTTTTTCCTGCAACAGTATTTTTATAAAAAAGACTTTACTCCATCTTTAGAGTAGTAAATCAGTTTTTATGACACAGTATAGGACTAGATCTTGAGAATCTATAACCTGTGATTTGGACTGTGTGGTTTGGGTTCATAGCCAGAAATTTCAGAAATGTTTGGTTTGTAGGAGATGAGCTTAAAACTTAAAAAGGTTGTAACAGTATCTCAATAGCACAGACTTAAAACAAATGAATTAATATATATGAATAACTAAGAATTTCCATGAGATAAAAATCCCTGAAAATGCCAGGTTATCTAAAGTCCATTAGTAAAAAGGCTGTAGCAATCATTAAAAAACTTGCATTACAAAATAGCCAATGATTAAGAATGCAAATTATAAAGGTAAATTAGCACTGGCAATGCAGGAATAGAAAAAAAAATCTATCACTAATAAAACTTTCATAAAGCTGTAGTAGGAAAAACACAGCTTAAATGAAATCATCAAGTGTTAGATTTACAAGTCTACGTGAACTTTTAAAACTCTACCCTTCACATTAAATGGTTCCATATGATTCACTACTGTGAATATAACCAGAGACTTTGCTATGCAGAAGGTATTGCACTCAACATGAGATAAATGTGGAGTTAAATAAATCACCTGGGTTTTAGTGATTGCCTAGTGACTAATCTTTGAGACCTGATTACCTACAATTCAAACAAGCAAGGGAAAGTGCTAATAACTGTACTGTATATAATCATAGAATGTCCTTTGTTGGAAGGGACCTCAAAGATCATCTAGTACCAATCCCCTTGCCATAGGCAGTGATACCACCCACTAGATCATGTTGCTCAGGGGCTCATCTAACCTGGACTTGAAACGTATATATATATATATATATATGTATATACACACACACGTAAATCAAAATAATAAATTCATTGTTGTTTCAGAATTTTGCAAATATGAATTTAAATGAGTAACTGGCAGGAAAAAGAAAAAGGAAGAAAAAAAAAAGAAAAAAAAAAGAAAAAGAAGGGGAAAAAAAGGAAGACAGAACAAGGATAAAAAGGGGAAATTCTCTAAGGAAAGATTATACTACTACATTGAAAAGGAGGACAGGTTTGGTTAAAAGCCTGTGATTGTTTCAGAAGCCAATAATGATATCAATTAGAAATAAAGAAAACCCTGCAGGGTTTTAAGGGAAGAGGTTATAAGGTAAATTCTGCTATAAATAGGAATTTTCAGAAGAAAATAAATATCTAAAGATATCATAAGAAAAGAAATACTTAAAGATATCAAGGAAATATCCATAGGTGGCATTGTAAAGGATAATATAAATTGTATTTTTTATAGAATATTAGAAAAAAATGAATCTTACAACTGATACGAGCAATATAATAGGTAGAGATGGTAAAATTTTACAGTGACATTGAAAATGCTGAAGTGGTGAATAAGTCCTTCTTTACCTGGAAGAAGGGGGATAATATGCTTATATAATGTACTCTCCAGTCCCTTAGTAACTGGAGAGGATAAAAATAACTATAGGCCAAACTTTTAAAATCTGCAGGTCCAAATCACTCTCTATCAAGAGTCCTAAAATCATATGGCAAGTGCATCTGGCCTATTGGTGAAAGTTATTAATATATATTGAATACTGGATGTGGTACAGGATGCCAAAAGAATGAGAACACAGTGCTAGGTATTCAAGTGTTCATCCCAATTCTATTAAATTCAACAAGAGCAAGTCCTGGATTCTGCACCTGGAACAGTGCAACTGTGGCTATACATACAGAGGGGGATATGCGAGTCTGGAAATCAGCCGTGTGGAGAGGGATCTGAGGGTTCTTGCTGGCAGTAAGATGAATATGAGCCAGAGGAAAGGGCCAGCCATATCCTGGGGTGCATCAGACATGGGATTCCTAGCTGGTCAAGGGAAGGGATTGTCCCACTCTGCTCTGCACTGGTGCAGGCTCACCTTGAGTGCTCGGCTTATATTGTGGCACCTCAAGTTTTAGGTGCCACAATATAAGAAGGGCATGAAACTATTAGCATCTAAAGGAGGGCTACAAAGATGGTGAAGGGTCTGGAGGGCAAGACATATGAGGAGTGGCTGAAGTCACTTGAATTGTTCAGCCTAGAAAAGTGGAGACTGAGGGTAGGCCTCATGGTGGCCTACAGTTTACTCACGAGAGGATTGGAGGGACAGGCACTGAGCTCTGCTCTCTGGGGATGGCGACAGGACCCAAGGGAATGGCATGGAGCTGTGACAGGGGAGGCTCAGGCTGGGGGTTAGGGAAAGGTTCTGCACAAACAGGGTGGTTGGGCACTGGGACGGGCTTCCCAGGGCGGTGGTAACAGCACTAAGTCTGCTGGAGTTCAAGAAATATTTGGACAATGCTCTTGGGTATACGGTCTAATTTTTAGGTGGTCCTATGTGGAGCCAGGAGTTGGGCACAATGATCCTTGTGGGTCCCTTCTAACTCAGGATATTCTGTGATTCTAAGAAAGAAATCAAGTGGTAAACTAAGTTGCCTAATCTAATATTACTAACAGGCAACATAAGCAAAAAGTGGTACAAGATTTGATTTTTAAACATAAGAATGGAAGAATGTTACTATACTCAATAAGAAGTAATAGAGTTTTATGGAATTCAGGATCTATCAGATCTGATTTTATATTTTAGATATTTGTTTTTGTTGATTAAAATTAGCTGTAATTACTCTTACATTTTTGTCTTACATCAGACATTATTGAATAACTGTGAAAGAATTAGGTGATATGAAATAAATAAAAGCAAAATTGATGAGATTGAAACAGTGCTAACATAACCTGGCACAGTGGTGCCAGTGAATAGTCAGCATTACATTGGTGAGTTTGTAATGTGTTTTAGTGATAAAAAGTAGCTTCAGGGATAATCTGGAGGATAAGATTAAGTCAGTTTTTGTTAAAATTTGAAGAGAAAAGGTACTTGGCAGGAATGCCAATAGCAAGATACATACTGAGCTGGTTGCATCCAAATGCTAAACAATATCCATAGGAAAATAGGAAGCCACAATCTGTAGAATGATGGAGTGCTGAATAGTGACTATATAAAGGATTCTGGCAGGGTAATAGACAAACATTTTAATACGAGCTCCTTGTTTGGTGCCGTGACATGTAAAAATAGAAGGGAATAGACACCAGAAGAAATCTAATGATATATGTGATTGAAGAATCCTGCTATTTCATCATTTAAAAAATAATGTTGAAAAACTGAAAAAGATACAGAAGAAACTTTAAAAGAATAAAAATCAAGAACTACAAAGGATGGGTTAAAAAGCATAATGAAGATGAGAGAAGTTGTGAAAACTTGCTTAAAGGGGAGAAAGGGCATTAAAAGCTGCAGTAGTATAGCAAAGAAACATTGAAAAAACAAGGCTGAAAGTTGAACAAGAACACAAAAATTAGAAAAATATTTTTAATATTGATGAGACGTTACCATTGGAACAAGCTGCTAAAATAGATGGATTACATATTTTGTTGTGACAGTAGAAAAAAGAAGGTATGTGTCTCCTGAGAAGTTATCTCCCTCAAACAAGACCCAGGCTAAATGCTGATTTAACTAGATGAATTAAATATCCTCCAGTGCTAAGAAGTCAGAGCACAGGTTTATTCCAGTTTCCAGTTGTTTGAATGTGCCTACTAGTTATTTGTTTTTATATACAGTTTTGAACGCCATAAGCATCAGTTTTCTAAAATATGACAAAAAAAAATATCCTTAAATTCAAATCTTTTAATTAAGCAACAAAAAAGGTATTGGAAGAAATACTTGGAAGAGTATTCAAAAAAATAATGGAGTAGAAATAAGAGAAAATGCACTAAAAAGAATTGGTACAACATCACAGCTATGTGAAGTACAAAAAAGAATGGGATATACTGAAAGAATAAAATCATAGAGTGCGATAGGCCCCAAGTCTACTTTATCGCTAAGAACATCCCTGTGAAAAACTAATGTGCTGTGTGATGGCCATAACTGTATTAAGAACTACAAGGAGAGCTAAAAATACCTCTTATCTTTGAATTACTCTGTAGCATGGAGATGTCACCTGAAGACAGAAAGAAAACAGCTATTTATTTTATAGAAGAGCAAGAAATAAGTCTTTGTTGCAGCTGTACAAAGTGGGCATTTCCTAATTAAGCACAGTGTAGTTAAGGTATAAGGGCTTGGGGTAAGTTTGCTGCCAACACTTCTAAATGGTCTTGGTCAGTTATATTTTTAATGGTTTGCCAAACTGAGTATCTATTCTTGAGTGGTTAGTATTTGTCACTAACAATGATGACAATTGCAGGGTCAACCTCAAAACCAGTCCTGAAAAAGCAGTATAATGCTATATGTTAGTCTTATCTTGCTCTACAGTATGTACCAACTGCACTCAATTTTTTTTTCCTTCAAATGTATATGGTTCTGTCTCTTAGAAAATTACTACTAGGTACTAGTTACGCATAAGTAGGACTCAAATAGGGATAAATGATAAAGAATTGCCAGTGTTAAATGAATATAGTAGTGGAAAAGGAAAGGAAAAGATCCCCTCCCACCTTCTTTTTTTTCCTCTGAGAACTGATACAAAAGTGTAAGCTTTAAGGAAAGTAGAAAAAAGTGTCACTCATAATATTTCCAGTTTACCTAGGTCTGTGTTAAATAATTTTCCTTTTATGTTCTTAGTACTTTGTCTATTTTCTGTTATTTTAGAATAACATGACTTTCTCCTCATTTGATTTCTGAAGTGATAAGTAATGAGTTTTACAGCAGCACAGAAGCTAAAAATGCTTGTAGTATATATAGATTTGGCTGGCTGTGCTTGAGTTCAGTTTTAATAAAAAGTAAATTTGGAAACTGTTTCCCTTTGGATATTATCACCAGCTGGAATAAGATAATTAAATTAAATGACCATGTACTCCCTTAAGGAAGCTGTAGTTTCCTTTCAATCAGTCTCGTAGATACCATGACTTTACTTTATAACAAAGCAATTACTACAGCATCTAAAAATGGATTTATTTATAGATATCATTTTAAATACAGTATTTCAAACCACTTTTAAACTAATTGCAAAGAAATGTATCTGAGGAACTTGAATTTATGAAATCATATTTCTGCTCTGGTTGTATTATCCTGTTTGGCAACCTGAGGTTTTACTTAGAGAAAATCTTCATGTAAGAAGCAATTTGCTCAAGGTGAAGTTGTCTTACTCAGGTGCATATGAAATTTACACACTTCCTAGAGGCTTGTATTACTTACTTATTGCAACTGTCTAATAAGCTAATGACCTTGCCATAAGCTTCCTCACTGAAAACTGACATTTATATTTGTATGGTTAAATAAAACAAATAATGAGGGAAAACTCTAAAAAGAACTGATTACAACTCAAAGAAACATAACATAGATTTTATCATCTTTGCTGACAATCAGAACCCATGTGTAATGATGATGTCAAAAATAATCCCTGTTAATTTGATTTCCTTTTATGTTGAGCTTGACAATTCAGAACTAGTGTAACAAAATGAAGTAACACTGATACATATTTCAGACTGGCAGATCAGTAAATGTAACTGCACTTGGTTATGTTTTCAAACCATGATGTTGACTGCTACAACCATCAGGGAATTCCTCAGTAGTATGTAAGTGTCTGAAGTAGATTGTAAGCAATAATAGTATAATGCTGAAGTGATATGGCACCCGTGGGCACCAATGTAAACATCTGTTTCTTTCAGTTAACTTGAGTTTTTAAGATACTATTTTGTTTTTAAATGTGTGTGTGTGTGTGTGTATATATATTTATACATATAAATATATATATATATGTGTGTGTGTGTGTATTTATATATATATTATTGATAGGCTTCCAAGCAGGGCATATTAAAAATACTGAAGAAAAAAAAAAAAAAAAACACCTTTGAAACATGTTCCATTAAGCTGTTTTTTGTTTGTGTGTTTTTTGTAAAGTAACATAAGTTAACATAATGTTAACATGTGTTATGGCCAACAGCTGGTGAGCGGATATGCCACAAAAAGAGAGGGAATTAGGTTAGTAGAGGATATGAAAACTGAGAAACCAGGCAGCCTCCTCTGATTGATCTCCATCAACTGATAAAGGTGAACAAGACGAAATGTGTTTGCCTTTGTATATCAGTGTTGATCACACTCAACCCCCTTTGAAAATTCCCAATAAGTTTTCAAGAAGTTTGTGCTTTCTTTTGGGGTTTTACCTCACAAAGCACTGGGATGTGTAAGTACAGCTTTGTTACTGGTAGTAACAGGCCTCAGGCTTTTTACTGGCTTAGCAAGGCCTCACAGCTGAGGTTTATCAGACTTTGTCTACATTTGCCTTGCCCTGCCTAGAGTTTTATTGTTTTGTTGTTGGTGGTGTTTTTGCTTGTTTGTGTGTTTTTGTTTTGTTTTGTTTAGCTGGAACAGCTATTTTTTTCTGATGGCCTAGTGGCTATTCCTGGTTTGTCTTACTTTAGAACAAGCACTTAACAAATACAAAATGTGTGATATAGAGTCAGTGTGGATATAGGGTCAGAGAAGAAAGAAGAGTTGTAGTCAATGTTAGCAGGCACGTAAGAAGCCCAGGTGGTTTCTAGAGTGGGAAGGAGGAAACCAAACCTATCACACTCCTCTCAGGAGGGTGGGCATGTCGTCTGAGAAAAAGGAGTAGGTACTGAGAGTCATTGGGTAATGGTTTTAATTTTATTACTGATTATTAAGGCTAATGTGTTTTTTTTTTTTTTCTCCACACTCTTTCTTGGATAACATGATCAGAACTAATTATTCTTTTATTAAACAGTTAAGATTTCTGTAATTTTAACAATCAAATCTTGGCATTATGTATAACATATTTCCTTTTTGCTTGTTACAAGAATTCGAGAATAACAGGATGCTTGCAAGACACAACGTAGAGATCTTTGAATTGCACAGGGAATTTGATATATCCACAGGAAAAAAAAAAATTAGAGTGTTCAGGTCAAACATGTTTAGGTACAACACTGGTGCTAGGGCACCAGTTCTATCTGGTTCTATCTAAAGTTCTATCAAGGGCATATCTATACTGTATGCTAGTGTGTGGGACAGCCAAATCTATTATCTTCAGTATTTGTCGGAATTTCAGCCCAAATCTAGTATGCTTGGAGAAAAGCAAAGAATGGAAGGAAACAAACTGAAAATACCCACTCCTATTATGACTGCAAAAAGCTGTATAAACATTGTATTGAGAACATAACTGTGGAATTGATGTTTTATCTACACAACAGATCACTGTGCTTATATTTAATATTTCAATATTTCAGCTCACTGAAAGAGCCCATTGTGGGTGTAACAACATAGTTCTCACTTTTCAACAGAATTCTGACTTTTTGAACTGAGATTGCCAATAGTGACTGGCTTTCATGGTGGTAGATTTGGTAATGGAAACCCAAGCATCACAGTATTTCATGTAGACACAGAAATATCAATGATAGCTAGTCAAACTAACAGGCAGACAGATATAAAAATGTAACACTCTAAATTAACACAACATCTTGAGAAATAGTTGAGAAGAAAAAAATTAAGTCTCTAGTCCAGTGTGGTAAGGCATTTAAGTCCAAATAAATGCACAAAAATACTTTAAAAAACAAAGAGCCAAACAAAACCTCTCATTTTAAATCTCCTTTCACTGACATACTGTTTCTAATATCCTGATATCAAGAAACACAGGAGTTTAAATGAATAAGTGCCAGCGTATGAGGGCTGGAACTAGGGGAACAAAGTTTTATGCAAGTTTGTTTCTTGTGGCTGAGTCTTACCTCTGAAGGTTTTCTTGTGAAAGGAACTTAATGATGAGTAAGGTAAGGGTTACTACAGACTTTTTTCACATAAGATATTTGTTTGTAATGAATTTTTATAGACTGCTATATGGAACTGAGTTATATAGCCCTCTCCCCTTCTCCTGAGTTTTCCTGAAAATAGTCAGTGGACTAAAAAGTTATTGTACTCTGATGGACGAACAGACACTTATCTGTGCAGATAATACAAGCCTTATTTCACTAAGAAACTCGTCCTTCCCAAGGGGTAAAACTAATTTGATCTTGCTGTGAGAGACATAAATACAAAAATTTTCCTAATCCCCAGTTACTCAGTTTATCAATGAAAACTTTTTGTCCAACCAAATATGGCATATATTTAGGGAGGACGGTAGTTTGAAATCAGTCACAACCAAAATGTACCAAGAGTTTATGAGATCAATTTATATTTTTCTACAATGATATCCAGTATCTCACTTGGAATAAGGTGTGTAAATCAGTAAGTGATGCAGGACTCTAATGTGATTAGTTATGAAGGTTCTAACAGAATGAGTGCACATATCCACATCAAAAGGGGTCCAAAGAAGAGAGCATAGAAAAAGCTGCGTGTTTTGCTGTGGTAAACTGTAGATTGGTCACTCTTTTCTAAAGCTCTCCTTTTATTGATGCCTGATTTAAACCTTCTGTGTCTTTACTAAGATTTTCTATCAAGGTTTCACATCTTTGTCATTATCCTTCTTATTTTATTTTTATTGGTATATATCATTCTGTCTAGTATCTGTGTACAGATTTTTTTAGTTGCAAGTGACAAGTCTTTTATTTGTATCGTTTCCCTCAGGGGAAGAAGAACTTGACTCTTTTATTGCAGTCTCTCTAACCATAATATTTTCCCTTTTCCACAAATTTGCTCCAAGTCAGAAACCTCCTACAAGTATCAAGTATACACTGATACATGTCCAGACCGCAAAGATTCCTGTGCATATCAGAGCAATATACAAATTTCAAATACCATTTCTGTTTCAAAATGAGAATTTTCATTCATAAGACAAGTCTTTAGCTCTCATGGTTTTGAGGAATGGGTGGTCTGAAAACACAGTGGCTGTGTTCAGAAATGTAAACACCTAAAAAGTAACTGAAAAAAAGATATATGCATGTCTAGGTGTTTTGCTGTTGCCCTTACTTTATGAGGGTTGAGGAAAAAAAAATAAAAATGTCTGCATTGGGAATCTCATCAGTTCTGGCAATCTGGGTCTATTACATCCTCATGGACTTAAATGTTCTGAAAGGGTGCTGAAATCTACCTATTCTATTCAAGCTCTTCTAAGTGGGAGGTGGAGAAAAGTCTCCTTATCCTAAAACTTGAACTGAGCTTATAAGGAGGCATGCAAACAAATGCTGTTAAACTCAAGTGTAAGAAGAGCAGACAGACACGGCTGCTTGCACAAAACATGCCATACATGGAAAAGGGTATGCCACCCCTGGATTTGTTTAAACCTAGAAATTCCCAGTAAAACCTTCAGCTCACTCAATCAGATAAAGACCTTTATTTCACCTTCAGCCCACGGCAATCACAGAATCATAGAATTGTTAAGATTGGAAAAGACCTACCAGATCATCCAATCCAACCATCCCCTACTATCAATATCACCCACTTAACCATGTCCTTAAGTACCACAAGTACCTTTCCTTAAATACTCCCAGGGACAGTGATTCCACCACACCCCTTATCAACCCAGTCTAATGCCTGACTACTCTTTCTGAGAGGAAACTTCTCCTAATTTCAACCCGAACCTGGTGCAACTTGAGGATGCTCCTTCTTGTCCTATTGCTAGTTATCTACAAGAAGAGGCCAACCCCCAGCTACCCACAACTTCATTTCAGGTAGTTGTAGAGAGCAGTAAGGTCTCTACTGTGCCTCCTCTTCTCCAGACGAAACAACCCCAGTTCACTCAGCCGCTCCTCACAGGACTTGTGTTCAAGACCAGTCTTGTAGCCCTTCTCTGGACATGCTCTAGGGCCTTGACGGCTAAGTTATTCAGAAGAGTTAATAAGAAGAGAAATAAAAATCTTGAAGAGTCTTATTTTCTTTCCCCTGAAACTCAGGAGATATCTTCACTGTTGAAGCCATAGAAGAAAAACATGATGTTTTAAATTCTGTATCTACATTTCTTATTATGGTACAGGCTTGTTAAAACTCTTGTGCGTGCTAGGTGGCTTTATCACTGAGAGTTGTGCTGCCTGCTCTGTTTAACTGGACTATAAACATTTAACTCTTAAAGAAATGCTGTCAGCTAATTTTTAAAGTCTGCATATATGCAAAAGTATATTTACAGTATGTGTCTGTCCACTTGTAGCTTGTAGTTTACGTCTAGCAATAAACTGTCTATATGTCCTATAGCATCTGTATAGAATGAGCAAAAGCAGTGTATGATATGTCTTTGGAACATTTAGTCTTTTAATATACTGTCCATAATGATCTGAAATCTTTTGGTTGCTCTTTCTTCTGCTCTGTGACAATTTTTAGCTGAGCCTTTGTGATAATATCCTCTCTCTAGGCTCATGATGACCACCTACTCTGTGCAGTAAATTGAAAGAAAAATTTATCAGCCCATAAACTAAAACTATTAAAAATTAATTAATTTGTTCTTCTCTGTATTTTCTCAACAGTGTTGTATTATTTTTACACAGATTTTAAATCACAGAAGAGCCTATGCTAACATTTATGGTGTATACAAAAGCGATGAATGTTTGTCACATTTTTTCTGTCTCTGTTGTGGAGTTTAAACTAGAAAGCAGTTTTGTATCGGGCTCCTGATATTTTTCCTTCCAACCAAATCATGTTTCCTAGAAATATCATTTTGGTTAGGTACCCTGAATCTGTTTTCCACTGGTTACAAGCCAGTGTACTTCATGTAGTCTGTAGATGTGTAAAGTGATATGCATAATCACTAATGTCTGTAAACTCCTCCATATAATTCTGGATACAGGCCCTGAATTAGATGGGAGCCCCATGATACAGATGTTCTATATAGAGTACGTCTTTTTACAGAAATTTGCAATCTAAAACAAATTGCTTGACCCATGGTTTTACCTAATGTATATCTTGCTGCATACAAAAAACAAAAACAACCCCCCCCCAAAAAAAAAAAAGAAAATGTAATTATTATTTCTTTCTATAGTGAAGGAACTTAACCCCAGAAAACTTCACTGTTTCAATAATAATTATTCGTTTTTGAGTAAATCTATGATCTAATTCCTTCCTACTCAGTAATCTTATGCAAGTATGCTCTCTACATCTAAATGAATGATGCAATTCACAAACTTTAATACTTTTTTGAATTTTGTACTTTTTGATAGTAAACCCTTCTATATACAAAAAGAAATATTCATTCTCTTAAAGTACATTTATAACTGCACTGCTGAGCTTTGGCCCAAATGGTTTGTTTATAATCCATACTTGAGCCATGTCCTGAATTTAATTTCTGTGATTGCTAATCTAGCCTTTACCATAAAAACCTCTCTAATGATGGATTTACATAGGCAAAAACTGCATCAGTGAGTGAAATTCAAATTGCAAGAAAATTAATCAAAAGAAAAGATGCCAGACAAACCAAAATCAGTCTAAAAGTATAACTGAAATTCAAGCTTTTCTGCTTGACATTTACTATTTTACGTGTATTTATGAATCCATCTATGAATTTCAGTATATGAAACTCTTTTGTCTGCTTCTGACTAGCTTGCACATTAGTGTTTTTTTAGTCTAACCCTTTTGTGTGTCTTTATATCTCCAGTATACCTCCTGTGAGTGTTGTGGATTTTACATGTCCTCTCCATTCCATTCTTCAACACTGGTGTGGCATTGTGTGCCCTTCAGCCCTCTGGTGCTCCCTGCCCTTACTGTGCTATTAAATTTGGCCAATAGTCTTCCCGTTTCTCTTCCTGCCTGCTGCAGAACTCTAAAACATAATGCCTCTGATCCTGGAGCTTTCACTGCTTTGTATAGCTCTAATTGCATAATTAACTGTTCTGTGCAAAGTGAGGAGGACTTTTAACATTTTTCTTCTCTGTTTTGGATGTTGTTTTTTGTCTTTTTTTTTTACTCTTGTTTTCCACTTTTTATTTTCTGTCACATTAACCTTCTTTGTCTCTAACACCAGGTTATCTCATTTCTTCCCATTCTCTGTTTGCTTTCCATGAATGTGTAAACAGAATAACCTTTTACTGTATATCGTACTTAATCCTTTTTTTTTTAAATATATATATATATATAATTAGGAGCTTCAATGCATTCTTTTTTAATTATCTTTTTTTTTTTTTTTTTTTTTTTTTTAATAAACCTTAATGTTTTTCTGTACTACTCATTGTTTTCTTGGCCCTAAGGCCAAGCCCTGGTGCTTAGATGTTCAACAAAGCATACCTTTTTCTCTAAACATTCGTTGCTTTGTGTTATTTATGCCCAAACTCTGCTTTATTCATGATTTATTTTTACTAAGTAACGTTATTATGCATGCATTATTTGTCTTTACTAAGTACATCTTGCACCCATCAGGTTGACTTAAGCAAGTTTTTTAGTTTTTTTTTTAACTCTATTTTTATTTTGATTACAACCACAGCAATATTACCTCTTTCCACCTCTTTGCTTTTATGTCTTCAAACATACCCTTTGCATTATTTCATTCCAAGAAGACCACTATGTTGTTATTTTTTTTTTTTTTCAGGCTTGAATGTGAATGCTGTTTGGTATTATATGTGTGCATCTACCTGTTCTTTCAATCTCATTACCACATTTAATGTACTCCAGGCTTTACCTAGGTAATAAAAATCTCCCTTTTCTTATTAGTACTTTGGCCTTTTTATACTTTTCTTTTATTTTCTCAGTCAGTTTATAGTCTACTTGCCCTTTCTTTGTTGAGGAATTATAATACGTTTCTGTAACTACAATAGTTTGCACTTCAGAACATCTACAATCTCAGTCCATAAAGACTTATGCGGATACATGTTTCACCTGAGCCTAATAATAGTGGTAAAATGATCTAATAAAAACACATACAGTTAGCAAAATATGTGTCTTCTGCTGTTTGCATTATTCCTTTATGCTAGGTGATGCTTAGAGATATAAATGCTATGGTAACCTAAGATAAACTTGCTTTACAACTTATTGAAACCTGTCAAGTGGTATATTGTAATGCATTCTGATGTCCAGGAGATAGGTACTGACCCATTCTCCATTGTTCCTTGGAAGCTGCTATTTTAGAAGTGATAAAAGAAAATGTATACTGAGTTTGGTACGGACACTTATCTAATGGAAAAAAGGAAAAGAAAAGAAATACTATCTAAAGAAACAATCTTGTGCCAGAAAGAGTGTGATAGTTTAAAGTGCATTAAAGATGGATGTAGATACTCAGTATCATTCTTTGGTATTACACAACTGAAGTTTAAGATCACTACATGAGTCTCTCAGGTCAGCACTGTTAATAATTCCAACACTGGTTCAGTAGTGCTGCTGAAAATCTACTTTGTTTCGTGTTTCTGCTGACTTTATTTTGTTCAATCTCTGGGAGATACATGTATATTCCATAGAAATTTTGTTCACTTTTCTGCAGAAAAGATTTTGCAATAAGATTTACTGATTTCTAGATTGTAAGGATTTCTGCAGTATTATTTCAAAACTATTCTTAAAAAAAAAAAAAGTATTTTATTACTATTATTTTATATGAAACAAGTATAATAATGAAATAATATTTAATAGGAGCACATGTAGCATTCAGTTTTCTGGAAACAAAGAAACAAATATATTGATATTAGAAATATTTTCATTGGGTCCTATCTTCTCAAGACACCAGAGATGCAAGGGCATTTTCCTATCCTGTGTAGGAATATACGTTAGGTAATGGGTATAATGAATATTTTCTGTCTCCAGCATTACTTCTTAGACTAATTGATTATGGCAATCATTGCTTGTTGTCTTAGAAATGGAGTAGAGAGCTCTATCACATCAATGACAAGCATTCAGTATTTTATCTCTGAAACTATCCTGTTTCCATTTCACCTCTTTCAAAGTATACATATGTTAATGGCTGTCCCTAAACTTATTTGATGCTTTCTTTGGTAAGGACCAGTGTTTACATATAATTTATTTATTTCTCCAGTGTATTCCTAGTATCCATCTTTCACTTTATCCTTCCCTCCACTCCCTTCTTTCTCCCTCTCTTATAATATTTCTCTAAAAGACCTCAGTGTTGGGCCATGGTTTGTACCCAATGTATCCTATTTTACTTTTAATAAAAGAAAGATTGTTTAATGTATTGTTTATTCTTATTTTCTTTTAGGATTTAGTCATTAGGATCTTTGGCTCTAATACTTTGTAGATTATAAGAGTGCTAAAATCACCTTTTAAGATGTTAGCTGTGTGTGGTGGTTCCACTCGAGTGGGCAGCTGAGCTCCACCAAAGCCGCTCTCTCACTCCCCCTCCTCAAAGAGGAACGGGGAGAAAATACGATGAAAAGGGCTCAGAGGTTGAGAAGATCACGCAGTAATTATTGTAACAGGCAAAACAGGCTCAGCATAGGGAGACAGTAAGATTTATTGCTCATTACTAACAAGCTAGAGAAGTGGGAAACAAAGGAAAGAAACCAAAACCACCTTCCCCCCATAATCCACCCTCTTCCACCTCCTCCCCCCGAGCGGTGCAGGAGAACGGGGGAATGGAGGTTATGGTCTACAGTGCTTCTTCTCTGCCGCTCCTTCTCGGTCACTCTCGTCCCCTGTGCTGTGGGGTCCCTGCCATGGGATGCAGTCCTTGATGAACTGATCCAGCGTGGGCTTCCCACAAGCAGCAGCTCTTCCAGAACTGCTCCAGATATGGGTCCGTACCACGGGGTCGGTCCCTCAGGAGAAAACTGCTCCAACCTGGCTCCCCTACGGGCAGCAGCTCCTGCCAGGTCACCTGGTCCTGTGTGGTCTCCTCTCCACGGGCTACAGGTCTGGCCTGGAATCTGCTCCGGCAGGGGTCTTCCACAGGCAGCAGCCTCCATCGGTGCAGGGCCACCTGCTCCACCGTGGTGTCCTCCACAGGCTGCAGCGTGGAACCCTGCTCCACCATGGTACTCCATGGGCTGCAGGGGGACATCCTGCTTCACCATGGTCCTCACCACAGGCCGCAGGGGACTTCTGCTCTGGTGCCTGGAGCACCTCTCCCCCTCCTTCTTCACTGACCTCGGTGCCTGCAAGGCTGTTCTTCACTCCTCTCACTCTCCCAGCTGCTGTGTGGTGCAGCGTTTTTTTCCCTGTCTTAAATATGCTCTCACAGTGGTGCAAAACAACATCGCTTATTGGCTCAGCTCTGGTCAGCAGTGGGGCCCTTCCCAAACATGGGGCAGCTTCTAGATCCTTCTCACAGAAACTGCCCCTATGGCCCCCTGCTACCAAAACCTTGCCACGTAAACCCACAACACTGTGCTATTTCCAAGATGTCCTTTGGTGTTAGCTGAGTTCATAATGGTAGAACTAACTTTGCTTGCTAAAATGTTTCTCGATGTAGCAGACCATGCACAGTGCAGATGGTGGAATGAGGAAAAGAGATAGTAATCTCAAGAGACGCTAGAGTATGTCTATAATGTGCAGTGTGCTGCTGTGAAGAAATCCCGAAGCTCTGAATGAGATGGTTTTGGAACTGGAAACATTATGTCATGCATGAGGTAACTGAGGGCCCAGGCTTGGCACTACTGGATATCATGTGGATATATTAGTACTCTTGGCATTAATTCAGGCATCTCTAACATAACACTGCTATGAAACATCTGTTCTTAATTTCCTATCCATTTTTAATCTGTGGGATTAATGCTGTGTACTGAGGAACTACTGTGCAGGCTGTATTCCATATAACTGGGAGGTTAATCTGAATTTGTGCAAATGGGTGAATGTTTTTAAAAGTTTAAATGACAGTCATGGGGAACACATTTTCCTCTATGAAAAAACTGTCAAGCCATAGTAGTTTACAACCACTGATTTCTAGAATTTAGTTGTTAAGAAGAATGGCTCTGATGCAGCATGTCTCTGTCTCACTGCAGACCTTGTTGCAGCTGCTGGACTAACCAAAAATTAGACCTTTGTCTGTAGGAGGCCTACTTTGAGTTTGTGGAACTTGGTTCACTGGCCAAGGTTGAGTTTCAAAATTTCCTTTTAACTTTCAGTTATACAGATGCACAGTTGTTCAAATGAACATTTTTTAGTTTGCTTTTATGTAATCACCGTTAATAAATTCTGGGAGGTAGAGGGTGGCTGGCAGTGTAGAATGGGTCAATTGCAAATACATTACTTGAGTAATTCTCTGCTTTTCTTTCCACAAATTGTTAGAAGAAATAATCCCAGTATTTCCAAATGCAAATAGTTATTAGTTAAGCCAGATGATTTGTGTGAATACATTTTAGCCTGTGGCTCTGTGGACATTGCTTCCCTTTTTTTATGTGGTGTGTAATCAATTAATTAAGCCAATACCATTGATCCAAATTCTTATATTTTCAAAACAATGTTAATAACCATTAGTATGAACATATAATGATAGTACGTATTTTGATTACGTTTGATAATATTTTGACTAGAATTTATTTTCAGTAAGCATGGAAATGAGTTTGATACCAGAAATGCCAGTAAAGCAAGCGTTCTTTTCATTATACTGTTAACAAATATATTTTTTAAGTCACCAGAGTTTCTTCCTTTTACATAAGTGCAGGGTCTGTCCTATAAGCTTTCTTCATTTTCTTTCTTTGAGATCAGCCATCTGCTTCCGACAGAAGATGTCAGAACCAATTATTATGCTGCACTAAAGTGTTTTCTTAAGTACTCCAGATTTATTTTTGTTACAGCTAATCATAAAAAGAAATGTGCAGGAGCTAAATCAAATAAAGAGGGATTTGGAGGCAATAAGTATTTAAAATTGTTAGATAATATTTTGAAGTTGACATTCAGGTTGTTTGCATTTGTTGGTATCCACATATTGTAAAACATTACAATTTACACACACACAAACTGCACACATTATAAAAGCATAACAATATTTTTCTTTCATGGTTCTGACATGAGAAAAATACTTCAGATTCCCTATCACAGTCTACAGTGTCATCAGCCATTATTCTTATAAAATATACCTCTGTGCAGAGCAATGGAATATAATTTACTTTATGTTCTGTTTTACGCTTTTTTCAGTGCATGAAGAAAGGCATGTTCATAAGTCATAAGTAAGCAAAAGAACTGGCATATCTTAACCGATCCTTGGCTTCAGACTCACTGCAGTGGATGCTGCCATTTGTAGAGTGTTGCCCTTGGCCTCAGCTGCTGACTGAACGAATGGATGCTGGCATCTGCTGGACATTGTTTTGTCCTGTAACATACAGAGTTTTTAGTAATCCGTATAACAAACATAGGTACAATCAAAAACTAAAAGCTGAGCAGTGCTCTTATTTTACTTATTTTACTTCACTTACTAATTTTTTGAACACATTGTGTGTTCAATTCTTACAACAGAAACCAAATGAAAATGTATATGAACATTCACCTCTGAAATTTCAACCTTCAGTACCACTAGAGTAGCAGTTACAGTATGTTTTAAATTAGTATATCTAACTGTATATTTGATTAATTAGGATTTTTGCTGCTTGGTAGTAACTTCGCAGCAATGGCTGTGTTCTTGATGATTACTTCCCATGTTGTGCTGTTTCTGCATTCTAGCACCTCAGCATTGCTGAAAAATTTATTTAATGCAGGTAAGAAACTGTAAAACTGAGCTTTTTTATGACATGGAAAAATAATGCTCAGTCTTCTCTTCAAACATTATTTAATTCTTCAACTGTTAATCTTCACTGAAATGGTCTGACACAATTCTCTACGTGGTCAAAATTCTGTTTGTCAGAGTGTAACTTCTTTTCTTGAGATATTTGACTGTGCTCCCTCTCTATTTCCTTCCTTCTTTCTTTCTCTCTCTTTCTTTCTCTTTTTAGCTGAAAGAGTTTCTACTTTGATAAACGGTCACAGTTTTTGAGAGATAATCTCAGTCTTAGGATGATTCCTCTAGAAATAATCTGATTTTTTTCTATTTTATTTTATTTTCTCCTGTATCCTCAGTGAATCATCAAAATCTAGTAGAAATAGATGACTAGCTGACAGGTGGATAAGATCCATCTAATCAGCAGTCAGTGGTTCTCAAGTATTTTCAGCAAGGCCTCAGCATCTGTTTGGTCAAGTTCCAGATCTGCTTCAGTAAACTCAGAAGTAGTCAGTTTTAACCTCTCTCATTTTTCTCAGAACTGTTTGGAAGCTCACTGCTCAAGTAGTACATGCTGAAGATTAATAGTTTTTTTTTTTTTTTTTTTTTTCCTTATTGTCTTTATTCACCTCTTCAATCTTCTGATCTCCCAAAGATGTCTAGAGATCCATTCTGAGCCTCCATTTTTAAGATGGATGTGGCTATCTGGGAAATGCATCATTTGTGCATTGAGGAGACAGTTAAATAGCATGCATAGTTCAGCCTATATGCACAAACGTCCAAAGAGTTGTAGCATGGTTAAAATTCAGGTGTAGCATCCTGTCCCCTTCCCTTGATGCCCCTATTAATTCCAGAACAACTTCCATGATGACAATGCAAGCATTTCAAAATGCTGTTAGGTTTCCATTATTGCTATCTCTAAGGAAAGTAAGTCATACTTTGAGTCTATGTGCATTTCATGAAAATGAATGATTATAAAAGACTGTATCCAAATGACCTTGGCAGATGTCAACACCAGCATTGCTGATGCATTTAAGTGCCTTTTCTAAGTGGGAGTCATCAGCTATGCAATTATCCAGTAGTCAAGGAAGAATTTTTTTCATGCTAAGTGAATGATATAGGACTTGCAAAGCTTGACTGTGTGGTTACAAAGTTATCATGCCATTACTCCTCAGATCCCTGATGACAAACTCCATATATGGTTTGTTTGTTTGTTTGTTTTTTGTTTTGTTTTCCTTTATTTTTTTATTATTTTTTTTAAACTTCATCTTGGAGTTTTTATCAAAAGTATAGAAAAAGTAAAAGTTAGACATTCTATCATCCTGACAACAATATTTTGCAATATCGTAAAAGCAACTGTTAAAGGTACAAATCTGTATATGTATATTTATTTTAATGGAATATGTAATATAGAATAGAATCATAGAATATCCCAAGTTGGAAGGGACCCACAAGGATCATCGAGTCCAACTCTTGGCACCAAAAAATTCAGACCATGTGACTAAGTGCACAGTCCAAATGCTTCTTAAACTCCAACAGGCTTGGTGCAGTGACTGCTTCCCTGGGGAGCCTGTTCCAGTGTGTGACAACCCTCTCAGTGAAGAACCTTTTCCTGATCTCTAGCCTAAACCTTACCTGCCTCAGCTTGACGCCATTCCCACGGGTCCTATCACTGCTGACTAAAGAGTATAGATCTGTGCCTTCCCCTCCACTCCCCCTTGTAAGAAAGCTGTAGACCATGATGAGGTCTCCCCTAAGCCTCCTCTTTTCCAGGCTGAACAGGCCAAGTGAACTCAATATAGATAATTTTGAAAATGAATTCAAAGTTCTTGTTTGGAAGTGACTTCTATTTACCTCACAACGTTCAAAAATCCCCCCCCCCTTTTTTTTTTTTCCAAGTTAGAGAGGCGTTAACTTTAAAAAGTGTTATGAAGTTGGTCTTCACTGCATAAAGCATGAAAAACTGTACATTCATCCTAATGCATCCAAGTCAATTTCATCCATAAATCATGATTTGAAATCTCACAAGACTAAGCTTAGATTTACAATATGTCTTGATTCCTCTATGATGATATTTTAAGACTATACGCCCTTGACTGGCACATTACCTGTATGAAATACCAAAGCTGGAATCTTTCTTTCTAGGAGTTTCTTTTATCTTGGCTTTAATAACCAGAGCTTGAGAAGTTCCTATTATTTGAATTTGTGTGAGTTTACTTAAATCACACATTGTCCATTATTAACATTAGCACAGGGGTAAAAGGTCAGACTTTTGTCTTGTTATAAACAGTGCAGTCAGCAGTGAGTGCAGTCTGCTTTTAACCTATTTTTGATAACATTGATGTAAAAAAATAAAAGTGCTAGCTGAAATTAAGCTGCAGTAATATCAGAGATATTTGTAGCACAGACTATTGCACGGTTTGTTAGAAATGTCAGACTTTGACCCCAAGGCCAGAACAGACATGGGTCATGAGTCAGGTGAATTCACAAACCTGTGTGGAATCCCACTCTACAGGTGTCTGCAGTACAATTAACAGAAACATTAATTAATTAGACATCCTATCACAAAATTACCCCCTAAACAGTTATTTCTGAATGTCTTAATATCCCTGCACAATTGTGTCAGAAGCCATGGCAACAACATCACTAAACATATGGGAAGATTATCAATGGCTTTCTGTGAAATTTAGGAGCTTTTAAGAAGCTAAGTAAAAATAATTGCTTGTAGTCTAAATGCTTACTTTAAATGCTGTGTTTGATGTCTGCCAAGATGAAGGGATAGACTGCATATGTTGTTGTTGGCTGGAATATGTATGAGGTAGCTGTGGATTAGAGATGAATGATGAGTAGGAACAAAATACTGCTCTTCAATTTAGGAAGTGTGAGATTTGTTTGTTTGTTTTTGTTTTGAATTGGGCATGCTGATAACTTTTTTTTGTGTGTGCTTGTGTTTCAAAGAAATTCTATCTTATGGACCAAAATTGCAAAGTAACAACTGCACATTTTAACACTGAATTTTGCAAAATTGGCACAGTTTTAGCTATGTAACTAGTAATCGTAATTATGGTTAAATAAATACAATGTGAATTTCTTAATGCTACTTTAGTCAGTAGCTTTCAAAAGAGGATTTTAAGTACCTAAAATGAAAGAAATATGACATACCACATTAGACTGATCCACAAATTCAATCAAGGGCAATACAGGTGAACAAAATGTCTTTGATGTCTAAGGTTGACGTGCATCTGTTATACTCAACACTGAAAGGTCCATCCTGAATAACTCTATAAAAATGAGTAGAACGGGTTAAAACAAACACACAAACAAACCAGTTAAACAGTTAGTGGGTATACACAGATAACAAGTATATGAATAATTATAACCTATGTGAAGGGAGTCACTATGACTTCTGCAAAGGGAAAAATTGTTTTTTTCAGTGTTCAACAAACACTGTGTGTAAAAGTGATTTAGTTGATATAATGTACTGAATTTCTTCTGTACTTCTGAACAGAGCTCTCACCAAATACTTTTAAGGAATCTAACCAGGCATTTTAGAGGGTCTTCTCATAGGTTAGTCATTATTTAAATTGACCACTCAATTTTATTATTTATTTATTTATTTATTTATTTATTTATTTTTATTAAATGACAAGAATGTGCCTTCCTTGAAAGGAGGGAGATTACAGTGCAGTTTTGCAAGCATCCTAACCTGGAATCTGTGCTGGTCAAAAAATGACCTCGGAAAGAAAGATAAGCAGTGAGATGGGAATATTTGCTGACACAGTTATTTACAGCAATGACAGTGAGAAAGCACCGAATAATTACAGAAGGATATTACGAAGCTGAATGACCAGCTAACAAAACGGCTTATAAAATTCATAGTAGGCAAATATCAAGTAATGCATATGTAAAAAACTTCTTAATTTTGCATACCATAGAATGAAGCTTGAAGTGACTGTTACCACTCGTGACTGAGATCTTGTGGCAATACTAGATTGTCTCATCAAAATATCAACTCAGTGCTCAGTAACAGCCAAAAGGCATTCCAAATATTAGTAACTACTGGAAAATAAATAGGAAGTCGATCAAAGAACCTTATGATTACATCCTGCATCTGTAGTGGGTTTACGTGTCAAGGTTTTGATAGCAGGGGGCCATAGGGGCGGTTTCTGTGAGAAGGATCTAGAAGCTGCCCCATGTTTGGGAAGGGCCCCACTGCTGACCAGAGCTGAGCCAATAAGCGATGTTGTTTTGCACCACTGTGAGAGCATATTTAAGACAGGGAAAAAAACGCTGCACCACACAGCAGCTGGGAGAGTGAGAGGAGTGAAGAACAGCCTTGCAGGCACCGAGGTCAGTGAAGAAGGAGGGGGAGAGGTGCTCCAGGCACCAGAGCAGAAGTCCCCTGCGGCCTGTGGTGAGGACCATGGTGAAGCAGGATGTCCCCCTGCAGCCCATAGAGTGCCATGGTGGAGCAGGGTTCCACGCTGCAGCCCGTGGAGGAGACCACAGTGGAGCAGGTGGCCCTGCACCGATGGAGGCTGCTGCCTGTGGAAGACCCCTGCCGGAGCAGATTCCGGGCCGGACCTGTAGCCCGTGGAGAGGAGACCACACAGGACCAGGTGACCTGGCAGGAGCTGCTGCCCGTAGGGGAGCCAGGTTGGAGCAGTTTTCTCCTGAGGGACCGACCCCGTGGTACGGACCCATATCTGGAGCAGTTCTGGAAGAGCTGCTGCTTGTGGGAAGCCCACGCTGGATCAGTTCATCAAGGACTGCATCCCATGGCAGGGACCCCACAGCACAGGGGACGAGAGTGACCGAGAGGGAGCGGCAGAGAAGAAGCACTGTAGACTGACCATAACTCCCATTCCCCTGTTCCCCTGCACCGCTCGGGGGGAGGAGGTGGAAGAGGGTGGATTATGGGGGGAAGGTGCTTTTGGTTTGTTTCCTTTGTTTCTCACTTCTCTAGCTTGTTAGTAATGAGCAATAAATCTTACTATCTTCTTATGTTGAGTCTGTTTTGCATACTGCATACTGCAGTCCATACTGGTCTCATCTCAGATTATTTTTGCATTTTGAAAGACAAGAAAACAAGAACAGCTAAGTAGGTTAGAACTTCTTTTTTTTTTTTGGGGGGGGGGAGAGAGGGGAAAGGTCATTTAGAGGAGACATCTTAGAAATATATCAAATTTTGACTGTTTTTAGAAACATTTATAATATTGGCACTCACACAGTGTTGTGCATAAGTACTTACAAAGAATGCCGCAGTTAAAAAAGCTTATAACCATTACTGTTTTTAATAAAATGCATATCACAAATGCTTACAGAATAATAATAAAAAGTTTACTATGAAGATTTATGCTTACTTAAAATGTTAATTCAGTTTGAGGTACCAAATACCTCTAAATAACAAGCTGTGTTGAAATATTCTATTAAAAAAAAGTCAAATATGTTGCTCTTTTATCAGTTCTAATCCTGCAAACCTTGGTAATTTTTCTTTTGTATAAAAGGTCTTGAGTCCTTCTTATGAAGCTGTTCTATATCATTACCAAAATAAACACTGGTAAAAAAGTCATATTTCAGGAAGTGAGTCACAATTGTTATGACAATTTTTAGAAAATATTGGTTTGTTAGATACCAGAAATTTCACAATAAAAAATCTGTAATTTGTAGACCTCAGACTGGATTAATTAGAATTTCAAATATTTCTTGACTGTTACAACACACCAATTTTTAATCTCTTTTGTTAGAAATTTACATAACTATATTGTAACTGAGAAAAAAATATTAAATATACTTTAGTAACTATTTATAAATACCTATGTATAAGTCCCGACCAGTCTGGAAAGAAGCAAAAGTTTCTAATGTAGAAAGATGATCAGCTAAAGTGTGGGGCCTAAACTAGAAGCTGAGCTTAAGTTTACAGACTTAAAAGTGTTCTTGTCCTCTCTCTCTCTCTGTTTAATACCACTGTCTCTGAAAAGAAGAAGAATAGTAGAAAATTGTTCTATTGAGATTTGGTACAAAATGTGGGAGATCTCTGTTCAGTTATGTGTCTAGCCAAAATTTTCTATGTGAATTTGAGCAACTAACTCTATCGCTCTGCATCTGAGTTCTCTTATCTCCTCCCGCTTCTGAGTAAGTCTTGTGACCCTCACCTCTAAACTTTTTGGGGAACTGAACTCCTATTCTTGGTTGAGATTTCTACATGCTCTTATTATGCAAAGGGTGCTTTCTCTGGAATTTGGATTCAAGTTTGCATCAGGTTTGATTTCAGCCTATATATTCTTGCATTTATTGTAAAAGCATGATACCAGCTGGATGGCATAATTTTTTTTCTTAGTTGCTGCACTACAGGTGTCTTTTGTACTGAAACACAGAGACTATATTTCTCTCTCCTTTCTTCCACATATTATTGTCTTTTTGTTTGTGCCTTAAGTTTTGTCCTGAGTGCTCTGGTGATAATGATAATGTATTTGGAGTGATCATAAGAATAAACATTAGTTTGTTTAGTGTCAGAATCTTGCAGAAAGTGAGGGCAGGCTGACTTAGCAGTGGCTGAGAAAGACTAGGAGATTTTGTCAGTCTTTTATACCAGTCAAGGATGATCAAATATAGGTTATGAAAAATCATGGATATGGAGCAAAAAACTCAGAGACTTTCTACCAATGCCATCAGGAATGTGTCTACTGCCTTATTCCATTAATCAAATTCCTCTCAACTCTTCTAATTCTGTAAAGTGTAATATAATATAAACAGTGATTTATTTCTACATGGCAATACGCTAACTACTGATATATCAATTTAATTTCTTCCTTGCTATTATGGAAAGCCTTGTCATGACTCCTGAGTTAAGGAGTTCGATTTTGCATTTTAAACAGGTATTGAACATCTTTGCTTTCTTTGAGAAATACTACATATTCTTCACAAAATTACAACGTTTATTCTTCAGGCACTGAACTGACTAGTGAAGTCATTAATTAACTTATGTTAATTACATATTAGGTCCTTAGGAAATTTACCATCTAAGTCCATCCTTGTCACTATAGATAACAGCAAAAAAGTAGAAAATCTGTCTATGTATCTGTAGAACTAAAATGGGTTGAAATCTCATTGAGATTCTTTATGCATAGTAATCAAGATCAATTATTAATGTTTATTGTATTTGTGGTCATTGTAAAAGCAACAGGTATTCTGAACTATGACTCAGCAAATTGTTAAGGCTGTTGTGAGAGCAGAGGTAATGCAAACACTTGACTCCCTTGTAGAAAGGGGAACGGCCACATGGGTGGGGCATAGGTTAACTGCGGCCCCCCATTATACTGGTTTCTGGAGGCTCTGCTGCCCTGCATTACTCATTGATTAAAGCAATGTGGGGTGTAGAAAGGAAGCCCAGCAAGTGCAGCACTTTTGTTTGTTCTTTCATCTTTAAATGGGGAGACAGCCTAATAAACTAAGGATCAGATTCAACTTCTTTCTCTGGTTAGGCAGCCAGCTCTTGCATCAGAGCAGTCTCCTTGCTCTCTGCTGTTCACTAGCACCTATGAATCTATCCTTGAAATAAACCATAACAATAAAAAAGACTTATTTTTAATACTTGGTGTTTTCACTTGGCTGGGGATAGCATAGAGTAGCATTCATTCTGAATTTCTTTTAAGCCTTCAGGGAACTAAAAAAGACTACTAAGGCAGGATATGTATGAATAATTTACAGGAATTTTGCAATTATTTCCATAGTAAGTATTCAAATCTTCCAAATTAAAGTTAATTTACCCTTACAAGTATTCTAATAATTTTAAAATCAGAAGTGTGAGATTAAAGCCACCATATAGTCTTAATTTGGTCCAGCAACGATACCTCATGAGAAAAAATTTATCTGTATAATAAAAAAATATGCCATTAAAACCCAGCTAAATCTAATCTGGGATTTCAAACTTTAAAACGTATTTTTCATAACTATATAGTTATTACCTCATGTCACTATAAAGCTGAGGTAAGGTTATTGCTTGTAGCATCTTAATATATATTTTATCTGGGAGTTACATACATAATTCATATTTATTAAAATAATTTATTAATATGTCCAAGGTGAGTCAGTTGACCCTGAAAACCACAGTTTTAGGCCTTCTAAATGAAGCTAATAGGACTGCTCATCTGGTGCTATTAATGTAGCCAATGTTACAAAGATAAGAATTAACACATCAAGCATGCATTGGGATTTTCACTCCTTCTCTGTCTTGCTGTCCTTCCTTCTCTATCAGTGGAGACCTGGTATGGGTATTAAGACCAACACAGTACAATAAATTCTACCAGGACAAGACAGAGCTTGCTATTGAGAAATATAACCTGTTTCTGTAGTTGTTAATATTTATTTATTTACTTGTAAATAATTTTTGAAAACTGCTTGCTTTTTCATCAGTCAAGGGGTTTCCATAGAAAATCTATTGATATGGATAAGCCAAATTGTACAGTAACATATACAGTAACATGTTAAAGGAACAAAGTTACATATTCTTGAGCACAGTTCTGTGGATCTGTGGTCAAATCCAATATGATGAATATTGTCACCCTATATTAGGAAGTATTCAGATAGTATTTTTGCATTTAGATGGACAATAGCTCAATAGCTAGAAAGCAGAAGATGAGAGATTGAATGTTGACTCCGTGTTTCTCCACTATGAACTCAGAGAGACAGCAACCTTTGAGGCCTGTCATTGTCCATCTCAGGCCAACTCACTGAGAGGAGTCTCCTTTTTATTAAAACGTCTTGTTTCTTACTTGCTCTTTTGTTTCTGAACTTTGGAGAGCATCCCAGAGTTCAGAGTTGATATTAATCTAATCTTAGTATTATTATGAAGATAGAATATTTGATTGTTCACATTCATAATTAATGACAAAGGTGTTTAAGGGGGCAGTATGCTTAATTAAGGATTCCTACACTTCAAGAGTGAAGAAACTGCCTTTGAAAGGAAAAGTGGCATCAAAACTTCTAAGTTGTTGAAAATCCATTAAGAATGGAAAGAAAAGTGTCAAAGGCTGGGTGCAAAATGGGGAATGATGTGGGTAGGCTCTGGCCTTCCTCACCTTAGTGACCAGGTCTAATACTGGAATTATCTCTGGCCACATGATGTGTGTGTCTTTGTAAGGCTACCTTTTGTCTTTTTCTCACATGCATCCAGTAAAAAACAAAACAAAACAAAACAAAAAACAGAAAAGATAATGGAAAGGGAGATTAAGAAAACAAACAAACAAACAAAACACAGTAACTACATAAAGAGAAAGGAAGATGTACTGGGCACATCTTCTACTACCCTAGAAGTTTTTTGCTGTCACAGCTACTTTGGTTATTTCCCAGCTATTTTATGATGCAGTCAGGCCAACAAAGCCCTAGCAGTGCTGTAGATATACTAGCTCTTGACATGTTAGCATATATTGCTCATTGAAATAAGAGATACCAGGAAAAACACTTCTTTGCAAATATAACTATATCAATAGAAAGACAGTTTTAGTGTCAGAGCTGTGGCAGTAAAATTAAATCAGCTAAACACTTAAATGTCGACAAGTTTAGGTGAACAGAAACTTCCAAGGAAAAATAAGTAGACAAGGAGCAGGGGCTTGAGGATTATGCAAGAGAAACAGAAAGGTAGAATAGTTGATTGCACATGGTCTTTATTTAAAAACAAAACAAAACAAAACAAAACAAAAAAACTCAGCAGCTGTTTCCTGTATTTGAAATGGCATGTAGCAGTAGAACTGATAGTAAAACTAACCCATAAAACGTAAAAAAAAAAAAAATGTGTCTGTCATGTTGAAATAAAGAGTAAATCTTACATTTGGAAACTAAAACACTTGGAGAAGTAGTCCCTGAGCAAATCAGGAAGCTGTTTTTATGCTGTGAATACAACAACACATCTAAAAGTTGCTGGCAGTCTGGCAGCTGAGCTTCCACTTGTGAGCTGTCTTTCAGAGAACTAAATATTTAGTGTATGTGAACAGGCAACAGGATTTCTTTCCAAAGAGGAAGGGTCAGTTCTCCTTTTGGGATACGTTGATGTGTAATTCACTTCGATGTACTGTGACTACTACACAATAAGGTCTCATATATGATTCTATCTCTCCTCAGAAACTCTCAGATTCTGCTTTTCCCCATGAGTAAAGATCATCTCTCTTATTACTTTTTTCCTCACTGCAATCTGATTACCAGATAGATTGAGGTAGAAATATTGACCTATGGTAGAGTAAATACTCTTCATCTGAAGTAGCAAACTTTCTATTCTGCTATGTGGGAAAGTATAGGAATAGTACTCTTTTCTGTATGCATATTTTTTCTACGCCTCATTTCTGAGTTGACATTATTCAGTCTATTCATAATTAATACTTTGAAAAGATGAGATTAATAAAGTTTATTTTTAAAGCTAAAAAGTTAGTATTTTCCTCAAAACTAATATTTTAATAAATAAATAATAAATCCAAGATCAAATGAGTATAAAGTTCCTTCAGGATGAGTCTTGGCAATACAACAAGGTCCTATGGAGGTCGAGGAAAGTTATTGTTGTTAAAAAGAGGCCCTGCAAATAAAAATATGGCCCTGCAAAACACAGTGAGGAAGGAAAAAAGAGGTCGTGAAATGAGTCTGAAGTGGTGTGTGAAGAGTTTATTCATTCTGTACGCTTTGACTGTGCCAGGTCTAACAGTGATGACAGACATGGTAATAGGTTAGTGTTAGACCATTTCACAAGGTGGATATTAGCTAATCTAACTTGGTAGCTCTTAACCTTTCTGCCCCACAGCTTCCTTTTCAGTCTCTCTATCCATGTGAGATATGGCTGTCACTCACTGCTTTCAGTAATAAGGCAAGGGCAGGCAATCAGGGCTTGCAGGTTGAAAACTCATTTGTTTTCCTCTGAAAAAAGCATTTTTATCTCTCCCAATTCAGAAAACCAGTAGACAGTATTTGTTACAGTGGTTTTGTCTTTCATACATCTGCAGGAGCAACAAAAAAAGATAAGACAAGATCATCAGAATGTTAGCCACATGGGAAAAATGGATCTTTGTAAAAGAAACTACCAAAAATACTCTTTATAGAGGCACTCCATACAAAAATTGTTACATGAAATGAACAGTGTTCCCTGCAAGTAAGATAGCTCTGGATAATTGAGATCTGACACATACTGCATTTAAAAATAATTTAATCACAGTCTGATCAAAGTTTCATAAAACAGATAGTGCTTTACATTTCCTTAAGGCTTATGACAGTTAATTATAATTTTGATTATATCACCATGCTTCAGGCTTCTTTATAAGTCAGAAGGATTCCTCCTCATATTAGAAAGAAGTATACTGTAGTTTACTTTTACTTTTCTTTGATGAACTGCCTGTAGAGGACAGGTACCCAGTGCCTATTCACTTGAGTGCGTATGTTCAGTAATGACTCTGAATGACAAATGCAGTGTAAATCATTTTTCTATTTTTCTGTAACTGTGTAATATCATTTATAGGCTGATTATGTGTGCTTAGTCAAAATATACACAGATAAGACAGCTGTGCTCTACTTTTGTTTTACCAAATCTAGCAAGTATTTTATTTGCAATAAAGAAACTGAAGGGCCATCAAAGTTGTATACAGCCATCTGCTTCTGAAATTAGTTTCGTATTAGGGATTTAAGCCTTGGTGATGCTCTTCTGTACAGGAAACTGAAAATGCTCTTTTTTGCTTGTTTTTAAATATAGAGTTGAGTATTAAATGTGTAGAGTATTGTTAACAACACATAGCTTACTCCTGTGTCTCCTCATCTCAATTTGCAAGCACTGCTCTGCTATATGGCACAGATATAGTTACAAATTGAAGCTTTTGCATGAGACATAAATTGTACCACTAGTGCTTAGAAAAGTGCTGACTTCCTGATTAAATAATAAGAACCTTACTGCTGAATATGATACATAACGTGTGATAATAATGGTGTGATGTAAAAGCTGGTAGATGAGAGATCAGGTGTTAGGAAAAGCCAATGAAGCCAACTGTGGTATCTGCTATACCGAAATATTACTGCTGTGATACCAGCTCCAACTTGTTAGACCAGCAGGAAAAAACATTAAAGTCCCATCTATTACAGCACTTAAGGTAGTCCTAGGAAAGTAAAATGGGACTTACCACAGGGTTGTTGACTTTGTTGTGAACCACACATATATATGATATTTGGATATTTGAGGAAGGTTCACTACAGAGAGTTAGATTCTTTAGGTGGCAATTAGGCCACTAAGTCCAAATTAAGTATCACTGGCATTCAAAAAATATCCCCATTCAGCTGTTGCATTTCCTTTGTGAGCTCTGAAGTCCCTCAACACTGCATTTTCTGCCAGAACATGTATAGAACTGCCTAAATCTTTAATTGCCTTGCTTTTGCAGTATCCATAGTCTGGGAGGGATTTAAAAACAAGGCATTTTCTTATTTTATCCATCTCAGACTGCATGAGCTAGGAGGTGTGATAAGAGTGTACTGTGTACGTACTTGTGATTTTAGTCCTTCAAAAGGTTTGGATGAATAAGAAACAGAAAAAGAGATGGGAAACGCAGTAAGGAAAAAGGGAGAATTGGGTGAGGAAAGAAATGCTTCTCTCCAAAGGCCACAATTAGATGAGCTGTCTGGACCGTGTGAGAGCCAGGCTCAAACCCCTGCTTTGAAGCAAAGGCTTCAGTTTTAGCATCGTACCTTCAAGAACACCCTAGCAATAGACGAATGGATATCCTGCCATACAACTCCCTTTCAACTTTTCTTTTATTGAAGTTGCTTTATATTCTATAAAGTACATAACTTTTGCCAGACTGCCAGACTGTTACATTTCCTTAGCTAAAGAAATAAGCTAATGGCTAATGCTGCAATGCAAAATAATTATTTTTTAGTGAAGGTATTGAACTGTGTAGCCTAAATTTAAGTCCCCTCTCCAGTGACTACCTTACAAAAACAAGGACAGCTTCAACAAAAGAGACTCAACAGCACTGTACTTCAACTACTGTGGGGTGATGTACTTAGTGACGATCTAGGTTTGACAAGGAATAGAATAGTCAATCCTGACACACTGATCAGATAACTGCTTTAAAAGAGATAGGAATATTAGTTTTATATAAAATTGCAAGACTGCTTAAGCTGAGCAAGAAAGCTTCAGTTGTTATGACTGTTGAAATCCTCTTTGACAAATCGGGTTTAGGATTGTTCTGGAGTTTACTGTCTGATTGGATTGAAACATCTCTGTCTCTCCAACTTTTCTGTGTTCACAGTCACAGGAATTGGATTGTGAATCTCAGTGTTGGGATGTTTCTGAAAGTCCCAGTTCCTGAAACATTGGAATAGATTATTTCGATTTTAACAAAACGTCTATTCAGATCATGCAGCATATTTTTAAAATTTATTTATTTATTTTTATTAGCAGGGGCTTGTTTTCACTTCTTCTGTAGGACACATTTATAACAAAATAAAGTTGGATTTATCTCCCAAGTAATCTGAGAAATGGAAAAAACAGTCTTAATACCTATTCCTGATCTTTCGTAAGAAAGAGAAATCTATCAGAAACTGTTAACGTGCTAGTAGAAAGGAGGATGTCAAGTGTTATTCAAATTAAGAATAGCATCAAAGATACTTCTGAAAAAAGCTGCGACTTTGTGACTTTGACTTTATTTAGCTACCAACAGTGGAGCCTATAAACACTAATTCCTCTCACATGACAGAGAACAGTCACAAGTTCAGGTTGATTAAAACTTGTCAGGAAAACTATGTTTAAAATACTAAGTTTGTTCCCAAACTATAATTTCTGTGTAAATGTTTTTTGTTTGTTTGTTTGTTTGTTTTGTTTTGTTTTTCCAGTGGGGAGGGAGGGAAGGAGCACTGTTTGTCATGACCCTAGCTAATGTCAAACATATCTGATGTGGCCTCAGAGATATATTTTTTTTCAGTATTTTTTTGTGTTCATTAATTTTGCATTACTCAGTCAACTTGTAGTATTGCTATTATTGCTCTGTGCATTGCATATACATGTAACTGGCTTTTGGTTAACTTTCAGTTCCCCAGAAGCTGTACAGATCCAGATAAACTATTTAGGGTCAAACTTTTCTTGTATTTCCAATGACATTTTCTACATTCCTATTAAGAAGTTGGGACAAAAATTTTGTTTCTCTTTTATAATCACCTTATTGTCTTTTTTAGTGTGTCTTTCAGTGACAATGACAGTTGAAAAATCCTTCAGTATTTTTACATTATTTATCAGGGCTGTTGTGCACCCTACACTTCTTGCAGGGCAACCAGGACACACTATAACCAATTTTGTCATACAATAATTTATACTTATTTCCAGACAATTCAGTAAATCCAATTACAATAAGACTAATTGTCCGTGGGGCTTGGCCATGTATCCTGCACTCAAGATAGACATCTTGGCTACCATTTATCTTTGCTATAATATATTCTGGGAGAATATTCTTTTTCTGCACAGCCATAAAGCTCTCAGTTTCTCTTCTCAGTGCTCCTCTGACAGTGCACTTATAATTAGCCATAATCTCTTTGTGAAATTTTCTAAAAATTCATGTAGTTCTTTTCTATTAATTTATGCCCATGTATATATTCGTGTTATCTTCCTAATGACTTGCTCTCAGCAGGACTATATTCCTAATTTAGTTTTGGGAATAGATCCAAGATGTTCTATCTCATACACTTTCCTGCAGTTACATACTTTTGTTCCACAGTATCAGGCCACAACTTCATGCAGTACCTGCTCCTAGCCTCCTGTCTTAATAAAATACCGGAACTGGGATAGATATATGTTTATATATTGTCTTAAATATATTTTACTAGTTCAACTTTGCTTCAGCAGACTCTGTAATTCCTAAAACATTCTTTCTGGAGTCTTTCCCTGTTTCTTTATCAATCTTTTGCTTATAAAGAACTCTGAAGAGCTTTCAGTTTCCAAATCAACCTTTTATTTCTCTCTCTTTTTTTTTTTTTTTTTTTTTTTTTTTTTTGTGCTTATACTATTGTAACATTTGTACAGTTTCTTTGAGTACCTTAAGATATCTATATGGTTCAACCTAGAAGTTACTCCTTTCTCTTTCAAAAATGGTAAAAAAACTACCATTCAATTAATATAAATTTTATTGTGGCATCATATTTCAGGGAGTCCACCCGAAAAATGTAATGTAACCTTCCTTTTAATAGTCATTAATTAAACTTCTTTTGAATGTCTCAACACTGTGTACACCTGAAAAAAGAGAGACAACAAAGAATCAGAATGACAAGGAATCAGCCTGAGAAATTCTGTGTTTTTATTTGGCATTTTATCACTATACTCAAAGCCTAGGTGTATCTTTGCTATTACATATAAGTACCACAAACATAATAAGTGTTATTTCAGGCACTCCTAAAATTACCTTATTACACACATATGGTTTCATATAATATCAACAAACATGAAAGGTTTTTCACTTTCCTCAATACATCTTTGTCACTATAAAATAATTCTTCACCATTTTCCACTCACTGACAACACTTAACCATTCTTCTCATCATTTCTACTACTGAAAAAAAAAACATACATGATTATATTTAAAAACCTCACTGTTTAGTCTCAGAAAGTTCTTTTGGATCATGAACAAATATTTTTTTTGGTTTAAAACTTTTAGCTTCCTTTATATCCTTGCCTGTGTTTATTCTAGTGAGCATTCCTTATTTCCAGTTCACTTTTATAATGCATTTATAAAGCTCTTCCTTTACTTTCAACAAATTAGTTGCCATATCCTCAGTCTTCTTTATCAAATAGGCTAAAAAATATCAAAAAGATCATTTCCAAATACTGCTTTCCAAATATTGCTAATTCTTTGTATTTCCTCAGTTCTGCTGATTGTCTCAATAGCTTCAGATCTTCTCAAATTCTGTGATATTGCAGTATGAAATTTTTTTTTTTCTTTTCACATGTATTATTATTGATCTGATTCTTTCCCCTTTATCTTGTATCTTTTATTTCAGCCACTGGATCTTCTCACTGATTATTTTTTTATGTTTTATTTTTTATTTTTTAATTTTTGATGTGTTATTTATTTCCCACAACATTCTCTATTACTCTATATAGTCAGGACTATACACTATGATGAGTCTTGCTAATGTATTACTTTTTAGCTGTCATCCTCTTATGTAAAATATTAACAGTTTTTGCATGATCTGCTTAAGTACTTCAAAACACAGCAAATGTCCTTCCACTACTTTGCTCAGCATAGAAATAGTTTCTTTATCAGATTGTGACCATTTCTTTTGTTCTTTCTTCTCAATATTTTGGTTCCCAAGAATGACCACCTGCATTTACAAAATGCTGCTTAAGTTGTGTTGCCAGCAGCAACACACATTCTCTTGATGTTTCTATAGTTACTTGATGATGAGTTAGTCCCACTTCAGTAGCATGATAAAACCTGCCAGGCTACATATTCAAAGCAACATTATAAATTGCCTTGCCATTTTGATTTTACTTCACCATGTTGAGAATGATGTCTCAGGAATGCAGGGTTCCTAAAATCCCTTGGAAATTCTGTTGTACTGTTAACCTAAAATCAGAGTCTAGACGACAAATTGCATTGTTCTAAGGAATATAACCACAAAGAACTAAATGTTTCTGACTTTAAGAGTTAAGAATGCAGTTGCAAAATATGGAACCATGTTATTAACTTAATTGCAATTTTTATTATAATTTTTCTTCAAAAACAACGTGCAAAATATTGAAATGTATATGTGCCAGATTCTCTGCTATAGAGTCCTTTTTTCATGTCGTGTATCTTCTAGGCAACATCAATTAATATTTAATCTTTAATGTGTTTGCTTTTCTGCCACCACTTCATTATTATTTTTTTTTTTTTCACAAATTCTAAAAGCTTTCCTCCTGTCTTATTTTATTGTGAGGCATGTTAGACTTACTAGTATATGTCTGGCAGTTTTAATGATAAGATTAATTGCAAAGCAACGAAAATGCAATGATGTAGAGCATTTTTGGGTGTATATTCTGGAAAAGCTGAATTTCAGCTGGATAATCATAGAAACAAAAGAACAGTGTGTTGGTAAATAAGTGTAACCAATGGCTATTGTCCAAAAGCTGTATAGAACACAGTGACTTTTTCTGTGTCAGCTGACACAACCATGACATGGTTACACCATCAGATGCTCCCAGGGCTGCATTTCAAAACGTTTATTGTTTGGTTACTGCTGTCCAATTTCAGCAAACAGACTGAGGAGACTAAATAATCAATTAACAGAGGACTGAAGGCTCACAGCTAGACATGTCCACTAATGAAAGCTTTTCTGTCTGAGAACACATTTGCTTGAATATGGGCTGAGGCAGTACAGCTTGTCTCCAGAGTCATACACTGAATTTTAGGAGTAAAAGTTCAATCCAGATGATTGGCACTTCCAGTTTAAAACTTAGATTATTTTAGTCCACTGCAATGAGCCACATGATAAAGTCATGTGTAAGCCAGTAGCTGCACCCTAGTGTTACACTATATGATAAAATACTTTGGGTACATGATCTGCTGTAAGATGAGCTGCTCTTTGAGTGTTTTTCTTGGTGGAAATTAAAAGGCCCTGTGTGTTACAGACACAGTGGAAGAGGCATGGGGAGACCAAGGAACTAACAGCTGTGGAGACATATAGCCTGCAGCTCACTGTGAAAGCAAAACTATTGGTCTAAATGAAAGTGACAACTGGACTCAGACTTTATCTCTGTGCCTTGTATTTGTCACTGGGGAGAGACATTTTTATTCAGGACTCTGTGTTGTCTAGGGACTTAGCTGGTTGTAAGATCCTTGGAAAACTTGGCAAACTAATCAAACCCATAGATAACTTTGCAGAATAAGATATATTCTCTAAGGAAGACTGAGGGGGAAGAAAGAGCTTCTGTTCTTTAAGTTAGATAAGATTGTTTCAATTTACACTTTAAATATTTTTAGTAAAATGCACCTATTTGTACACTGAGTGTTTGTTTTTTTTTTTATAGAGTACACTTTTCTGAAGGGATCTGGAAGGCTGTTACTAAGATATTTTGATATTTTCATTATAAGCTTGAATTCTGTATTGCAGGTTTTATGGGACTAAATCTTTTTATCCTTTTTTCTCCTGCTTCACAAAGTGCCAGCCCATTATTTTTTTTTTTTTTTATATATATATATATATATATAAAAACAAAAACATTTTCTGAGCACATTGATTGTGCCAGTAGTCTGGGAAGGTCTCTGAGATGCAGAGCTCTGGTCACTTCTGACTGGTCAGAGTAAACACTTAAAAGTGAGAAGTAGGGATTGAAAAACAGGAAACGCAAGCTGACATACAGCAGTAAGAGAAAGTGCAATATTTAAAATGAGATTTTTCAGCAGCTTATGACCTTCCTGACAGTTTGGACTTTATTCTACAAGATCACAAAATTAGTTTCAGAAGTTGTTGCAGGAATGAAATCATCATTCTTTGGACAGTTCTACCATGATATTTTCTAAAAGGACATAAGAAGCTGGAAAAGTCATCTAATTATTTGCACTGGTGGAGCTGTGCTAGTGAAGCCAGTGAATCAAATGGTTAACCTGCATGTGGTTGGGGTGCAGTGCCTTTCAGGAGTTTGCTTTCTCAAAACACATTATGAAATACCTCAGTCTCTTTACAGTCTTAATCAGCATTATGGTTATTTCTGAGCTCCCACAGATGTTTGACATAGGAATGTGTTGCACAGCATTTAAAATAATAATACCAATATAGTGGTCAGATATAGAATAGTTTTGAAACAAAAGTTCACATACAAATTAGAAAATTAAAAACAAAAAACAAAAAACAACCCTATTTATCTAATACTACTAGAATGCTGCATATTTCAAAATAACAAAATTTTTCTGTATGTTTAAGTTCTGTGAAAAGTTGCCTGAAAGGTGATAAGGTGATTTTTAAAATCTGTCTCACAATCTTTTTTTTTTTTTTTTTTTTTTTTTTAACATGTTCATTTTAAGAAAATGCTATTTCTGGGTGGGAAACTTGTTTTTATGTGATCTGCAGTTACTTTAAGAAAAAGAGAAAGAGACTTTAAATATACATTTACAGTCAGAACCCTCTTAAAAGCTATTTTCTTCCTTATGCAGTATTATATCTATCAAAGTACTCAGGTCATTCTCCCTCTTCCATGCTTGTTTTTTAAGCATAATCCACATCCAGAAAAGTATCCAATCCCTAACCTGGAGATTCTAACTTATTTAAACAGTAATGAATTCCTATTTGAATTATAGTACTGTTGTTGGGTGAGTCTCTAAATCATAGAATCATAGAATCATAGAATATCCTGAGTTGGAAGGGACCCTTAAGGATCATCAAGTCCAACTCTTGACACCGCACAGGTCTACCCAAAAGTTCAGACCATGTGCCTAAGTTCACAGTCCAATCTCTTCTTAAATTCAGACAGGCTCGGTGCAGTGACCACTTCCCTGGGGAGCCTGTTCCAGTGTGAACAAATGAGTAGTGAAATGAGTGTGAAATGAGTAGTAGTTAGTAGTTAGCACTAGGTAGTAGTTAAATAAATGAATTGATTGTCCCTCAAAAGAAGCTGCATTTTCTTAAAACATAACTGTGTTAAAAGGGGAGGTAAATTTAGACAGCTTGAACGAATTGTTGCTGTCTACTGCTATACACCTCTGTGTATGAGGGAATGATTATTTTTAATGACTTTTCTTGTTTTCAATGATTATTTAGATATTATTTAGTCATCTTTCCTCATAGTGTACTGCAAATTATGTTCTTCCACAATGATGATATTATAATTAAGAAAAGAAGTTACATTCATATTATCCTTTGTATAGTTTGACAAAGCACAATTAAAAAACTTTCTGTGGGGAACAATAAAATAAATGAAAGAAAATGTCCCACCAAATATTTCCCTTTTGGTATCCCCTGTTAATATTTTTACGAGCCTCTTAAGCTTATCTAAGAGATTTTTAATGCAGCAGGGTATGTTATTAGGCTTGTATTTTTTTGAACAATATCATACATTTCACTCTTTATCACAGTGGGAACAATAAAATAACAGACCGCAATGCATTAGCATCATAAAGAAAATGTAATAAATGTCTTTATAACTGTAGTAAAAGTTGCATGAGCACCAGCAGCTGTAACAGAGATGTTGCTACAGCAGCATTTTATGACCTAATAGCACTCAGTGGGCTGATAATATTATGTGTGTGTGTGTGTAGTGCCAGCAGTTTCCAAGGCCTAGATTTCAATTCAGATAAATAATTGAAAGCACTTTTAGACTTTTCCATAAAATGTTTAATAAGAGATCAAATCCTCCCTCCCTGTAGTGGAAAATTAAATAGTTTTTACAAGGATGTTTTATGATGAAACTCTAACTATTATCTGTAGGAAGAGAGGGTATTGGTTTCATTTTTTTAAAATACTGTTGTTGGAAATAAAATACATTTGAAGCAGCCCTTGTTTGCTTTGTCTTTGAATAACAGTAGTAGAGTACAATACTTGTTTTTACCCTAGGTTTTCATTCCATTGGAGGCAAGTACTATAATAATAAGATTTACAGAAATACCTTGAATATGATAGTAATCATGACACAATATGTCTGCATTTCTGTAATGAGAAAAGGACTAGAAGGCTGCAGAAGAGTCAATCTTTGGGAAATGATGGTATTGATAATCATATAGTATAAATGTGCAATTCACCTAGAGTTCTCTAGCTTTAAAAAAAAAAAAAAAAAAAAAAAAAAGTGATAACTATTTTCCAATCTCCTTCTCAGAAAAGATGAAATGCAAAATGGCTGTGGGATAAGTGGAGGAAAACATCATACAATATACAGTACGAGAGATCAGAGATCATGTTTCCATTTAAAGCACACCTGATACATATTATTCTACTCCAGTTTAAATGGGATTTTTGAATTACTTTTCTTCCTCTGTTTCACAAAGGCTTTATTTGTTAAAAAAAAAAAAAAAAAAAAGAGAGAGATGGGTATATATTACATTAACTACTCTGTTAAATGCTTTTGTTTGGCACATTAATCTGTTCCTTCTATTCTAATCTTACTATTCTGAATGCTTCATAGTAACTAATGTAAAATAACTTGTTATTTGTCAAAATGCATTTAATTTGATTTATGTAGCCTCCTTTCAATGTGTCTTAAAACATCTTTCAAACTGGACAGAACTAGAACAATTTTGAAAGTGTGGATATTCTAGGATCCCATTTATTTCTCACTTGGAAACTCTCTTCATCCTTTTACATTAGCCAAAGATAAAAGCAGGTGGTGTGGATGAACAAATGAATTCTCCAGCCACTTTTTTTTTTTTTTTATTTCCTCCTTTCCATCCTCCCAGAAAGGAAGGAGAAAAAAAAAAAAAAAAAAAAAAAGGTTTTGTGGCTTATACAAACGAGCTTTATTAGCATAAAGTTATCAAGGTCACTTTAAATAATTTTATATTTGGATTCTGGAAAGGCAGACAAAACATGGGTGGAAGATAATGCCTCATGAAGCAGAGATTACAGAAAAAAAAAGGGCAAGAGGACATTCAGAGGTAAAAGAGAAGGCAGTTGAAATATACATGTTGAATTCTTTTTGGAATTATTACTTTAATGTGCTTCTGAATTTTTATATTATGGATGTTATAATAGATCATTTCAATCCTCTGAAAGGACTTCTTTATTATTTTAAATCTAAATGAATCAATATAGTAATAAAAAGGTATGGAAATAGCATTTTTTTAAATTCATATATATGTAAGGAAAAATCCACATAATTATTTTTGGATGGGTTTAATACAGTTTTGGGTGGGACAAATTCCTTCATGCTAATCAAATATAAGTAGGTATGATTTTATCTCATGCACATTCAAGTCAGCTGAAAGGTTTTTACTGAGGCATTCAACCTTCTAACTGAGATGAAATGTAAGTCACATATCTGCCTTTTACTATTTTCTCTTTGCTAAATTGTGAACCCAATTACCCAGTTTGGTAAAAGTAAAAAAAAAAAAAAAAAAAAAAAAAAAAGGAAACTGTGAAACTGTGGCAGCTTGGTTATAGTATGTAACAGCAACATTAAAAACATTAAATGAAAAATTAAGCTGCCGTTTTGTTTCAGTTACTCTGAAAGACAAGGCATTTTCTGTTGCTGACAGTCAGTTAACAATAGAAAAAAGAACATTTTCTTCATTTTCTTGAGAAAAAAGAACATTGTGGTTACTTCCATTTCTGTTGCAGAGAGTTTATTTCAATTGCATCTCAAAAACAGCATGAACTAAAATTACTTCAGGGTTGTCTAAAGAGTCAGAGATAAGAAATCTCCATATTTCACAGGTCTTCCATAAGAAGTTTAACTATTTCACAAATGATTTGTTCTTTGCATATAATGCAGAAGCAAACACAAATGACCAGCTTGCTTTGCCTTATCATTCTCTACTGAGACAGATGACTATTTGAAGTCATCGCTTTTTAAAATTGTATTTATGTTACTTCCAAGATGAATACGATATAAATATTCATTTTTGCTATCAAAACAACAGCTACAAGACAGAAGGAATAAGTTATTACTGAAACATACATAAGATTTTTATGAGTGTTTCATTGTTCCGTGAAAAGAAATATAAACTGTGTCAGTAAAGTAGACAAGCAAACTCATGTACACTACAAATTTGTTATTTAAGAGCAATTATTATAAACTTCACTAAGTGTATAATAGGTACAGAAAGGAAAGCAAAATGCCCATGTGATTCCTAAAACAGGAAGGAAGCACTAGATTCACAGATGTGCAATTGTGTCATGAGATTATATTAAATAATATATGATTTTATATATTAAGTTATAAATCTATAATTTCTGTTGATTGAGCTGTAAGAACTGTGCACTAAATATTCATAATTCTCCAGCCAATTAAACTGGATGAGCATAGTTTCACAACTGAAAGCAGTATTTAGAACATCTTAATTATAATGGTTGAAAGGATTTTAAAGGAAATAGTATGAGGTATGTTTTACAGATTAAGGCTCTCGAGTTTAGTAATAAACACTGTATCCTTATTAAAGAGTTTATCCTTGTTAAACAGTTAAATATGTAAATACTACCAATTCAATTCACTTAATTTTCATTAAGGAAATCTTGTGTTTCCTCAGAGTGCAAGAACTGATATAACTAAGGCCACTAAATGAATAACATATAACAACTTGAGGGGGGGAGAGGGGGAAAGAGTTTACTTTTAGCTTCTTCTTTTTTTCCACTCCAGGCTGACACACTTTTTCTCCAATCTGACTAGTATATGAAGGCAGTGCTGTTGGGATATTTGCCTTTATCATAGATAGCTATCAATACTCGATTTTCTTGCATTGTGCACAGCTTTTCATGTTGTTAACCATTACTAGCTTTATATGGGTAATTTCCTTGTAAACACAATCTTAATGAAGTGGAAACAAAAGGTCTTTGCAATTTTGAGTGTCCTTTGTAAGATATCAGACAACATACTTGTACAAATCTTCTTTCTGTCTCTAGAGGACTCCTACTCCATTAATATGAAATTGATACTTGGCCTCACCTATTTTCTTTCTAAAGGTTGCTTCCTTTTTTTTTCTTTAAAAAAAATATCTGAATTTGACTGTAAATCCAGGTGCAGCAGCTCACACCCAGTGGATCTGGTGACAGAGAAAGTATTTGTGAGGTCTCTGAATAGTCATTATTAATGTTAGTTTACTGTATGAGAGAGAATAGGCTAATTCTGAGAAGTGAATGATGTGTCCACAGAAAGTATTTAATATCCCAAATAAAGTATTTCATGTAGCATATGTCTCCCCCAGCCTGAGTCCCACACTTACAAAGAAATCTATCAGCGTAATATGAAGGGATACATTCACTGTTTCATCCAGTGTATACTCCAATCTCTAATTTTCTTTCCAGGTACAGATTTTGATTTATAAAGACCTCTGTGATTACTATCTTGGTTTCCTTAGAAACCACCTCATATTCATTCCCCATTTATGTTTTATAAAAACAGGTGAAATCAGCTGAGGTGTTTTGATAAAAGAGTCTGGATGAGGTCTCTGAAGTTACTGGTGACAGAATTGTCTTGATGGACACTCCTTGCATCTGGTAAATGTTTGGTTTTTGTTTGCTTGTTTGTTTGTCTTCTAAGAAGGTGTTTCTAAGAACACCTTAATGATGTTTGCAGCATGATTTATTGTAAAGCTGTCCTCTGTATTCACTTTTTATCTAATGAGGCTGATGGGAATACAGATTAAGTTCAATTTATTTGACAATGGTTAGTACATTTTGCATATTTATATTAGTACATTTGCTCCAGATTTACTAATGTTTTTAGTAATTAGACTGTGGTGGGTAATTTATTGATGTGTCTTTATATTTTCTATGTTGTTGATTCTCTTTAGAGAAAGCAAGGATACTTGATATTTTTTGCTTGACATTTTCTTATTTATAATGACTATGCATATTATTATGTTGATCCTAATGTAACTAATAAATTGAAGACAGAAAGCAGTTTCCCACATAAAAAAATCTGAAAACGTTTGCAAAGATTTTAAATTTTCTTCTGTATGTGTGCATGTCTATAATATATTTCCATATATTACTAAAGGCTCAACTGCAATATCCCCGCAAAAAGTACAGAATTAAATTTATATATTAAACTTTTGTTTTGTCTTCTCCTAATTCTTGTATCACCTCCTGTGCAATCTGTAGTCTTTAACTTTCTGGTAAATGACACATAACATAATTTCTTTTCTTTTTTTCTTTTTTCTTTTTTTTCTTTTTCTTTTTCTTTTTCTTTTTCTTTTTCTTTTTCTTTTTCTTTTTCTTTTTCTTTTTCTTTTTCTTTTTCTTTTTCTTTTTCTTTTTCTTTTTCTTTTTCTTTTTCTTTTTCTTTTTCTTTTTCTTTTTCTTTTCAATTTAAGTCTCACTCAAACAAAATGTTTGAGCATATGATTAGTTGTATGGACCAAAGTTAAAATTAAAATATGTGCACACACACCTTATCATTTTTTAAATCAGAATTGATTATATATTGTATATTTCCTTCCTGAAAGTGCATTTTATACTTGATCCCAAGTGGCATCATATATGTTTCATATTCCTCTGTACAGACAGATTCAAGGGGGTCAGCTGGGAATATTTTCACTTTCACTCCATGCTGCCTTTATTTCACCAGAGGTTAGGATGTCCTTGCAGTGTATGTCCACTATATCTGGAAAGTCTTCACAATTCAGCTGTCAGTCTGAAAATAAAATAAAATAAAGATACAGTTACATTTATCCCAGTTTTTTACCCTGTTCCATGCTTAAGCTCACCACCAAACACCAGACAGATACGTCAGAGTATCTGTTCTCACCATGCGTATTGCATATATGAACATAATACATGATATAATATGTTAACGAAGAGTTAAAAGTGCTTTTGTTAAAGGAAGTTATGCCTAGCATTTGAATAGAGCAAAACCACTTGATATAATCTGTCTGAATTTCCAAGAGGCATTTCACAAAGGTTACTGGTGCGGCCTCACCTTGAGTACTGTGTGCAGTTCTGGGCACCACAGTATAAAAAGGACATGAAACTGTTGGAGAGTGTCCAGAGGAGGGCTACGAAGATGGTGAAAGGCCTGGAGGGGAAGACGTACGAAGAACGGCTGAGGTCACTGGGCCTGTTCAGCCTGGAGAAGATGGCTGAGGGGAGACCTCATCACAGTCTACAACTTCCTCGTAAGGGGGAGTCGAGAGGCAGGAGACCTTTTCTCCATTAACACCAGTGACAGGACCCGCGGGAACGGGGTTAAGCTGAGGCAGGGGAAATTTAGGCTTGACATCAGGAGGGGGTTCTTCACAGAGAGGGTGGTTGCACACTGGAACAGGCTCCCCAGGGAAGTGGTCACTGCACCGAGCCTGTCTGAATTTAAGAAGAGATTGGACTGTGCACTTAGTCACATGGTCTGAACTTTTGAGTAGACCAACTCGAGTAGACTTGAGTAGACCAACTTGAGTAGACGGTGTCAAGAGTTGGACTTGATGATCCTTAAGGGTCCCTTCCAACTTAGGATATTCTATGATTCTACTCACCAAAAGGTCTTAAGGATGCTGAGCTGGGTTATTATTGTATGTAAGTAGAGTCATTATTGAATAACTGGTTAAGGGGTAACAAAACTGAAAACAAATTCTCTTGGGGGAGACTAACCACCACTAGAGATTGACAGGATTCAGTATCAGTGCTTATGATGTTTAGCATATTTATAAATGATCTGGAGAAAAAAAAAAAAAAAAAAGGAAGAAGTGACCAACTGTGGCAATGATAATAAATTGTGAAAAAAGACTGTTTAGAATTATTGATGTACTTCATGATACCAAGCAACTAGATAATAAAATGGCAGGTGACATTGAATGAGCACAGATATTAATGAAATCCATGGGAAAAAAGCTATTCTAGTGATAGACTGTACAATCTGAAAAGGTCTTTGGTGTTTATATTTGTCTGTGCTATGAAGAGATCAGTTTGGTGCTTGGTAACAGTTAACAAAGCAAAAGTTAACATCTACATCTTAACATCATTGGAACAGAAGATGTCTTTGTGCTTATAATATTGAATGAATCCATAATTTCTGCTCATCTTGGATTAGGAAGTGTGCTGTTCTTGCACCATCAAAAATTATGTGATAAAACTATAAAAGATGCAAAGAGAGGTGATGAAGATGATGAAAGATATGGAGAGGTTTCTGTAGAGAAATTTTTAGGGATCTTCAGTTTGGAAAATAAATGACTGAGGGGAGATATGGTTGATAGAAGTCTATAAAACTATAAGCAATATTGAGACAATGATTACAAATATTTGTTTAAATCACCTTCTAATTTGAGGAATATTTTTTGCAAAATACAAAATACAAAATGAAACTGTCAGACAGCAGAATCAAAATGAAGGAGTATTCCACACAAGACACAGTCTTGTAAGTGGCAGTCACAGCTTATGGCAAAGTATCACAACTCTCTCAGGAGTATCTATGGATACTAGAAAAATGTATTTTAAAACAAAAAAATAAACAATGAAACACTGCGCAGAGGTCATGGAAGTAAAATCATTTAAGACTCTTAAACCACAAGAAAACCACCTCTAGCTCAGAAGATGCAGAGTGCTGAAAGCTGAGAAGACATGCTGGTGAAGTATCCCTGAATGTATGGCCAGTTTGTGTATTTTCTTAGGTGTCCCTATTAGCCAATATGAGAGAAAGGATGTTTGATAACCTGAATCCTTCATCTATATCCAAATATTTGGTCTGATGTTCTCATACTTGCACTAATGTCATTACACACTGTTATGTGTGACTTTGAGGCTATTTATTATTCTTTCCTCCTTTAAAAATTAAGCAGTTCAAATGAAATACCACAACATTTTTTTTGAAAAAGAAAGTAGTAATTTCCATTTGTTTTGTCTTGTGTGTTTTCCTTTTAACGTCTAAAAAAAATTGTTTTTACTCTAAAATTGTATTTTTCTTTATTATTATTTTTCAGATAGGTGCTTGTTTGCTCTGGCAGAAAAAAAAATGCATTAAATATCATCTATTTTGTCTAAAATCTACTAGATTAATTGAGAACTACCACCACTAAAGCAGAAAATAAGGTTGGATTTGAGTAATGAAAGATGCCTGGTTAATGATACTGTAGACCGTTAGAGCAAAAAAGACACCATTTTCTCCACATAGGCTGGTTGGGGACGGGGTTAGACTTGGCAGGAGGCTGTGAGATGATGCTGAGTGAGAAGAATGTGTTATTCATTGAAGAGAGAAAAAAAAAAAAAAAAGGAAATTTGAGAAAGTAGTTTAAAAGCATGAGAATCAAAGAAGGTCAAAGAAGTAGAAAATCATGAACAAGAACAAAATAAGGCAAAAAATGAGAGAGCGACACAAATCATGAGCATATTAAAAAAGGGAAAAGAATGATTATGCTTGCTGTTTTCTGCCTTTAAGTTTGCAGTTTGCAGCAGAGTGTTTACAATATATGACCCTGGTTAGAATACCAGAGTGTTTACGACACATAATCCTGGTTAGAATCTCTTTCTTATCTTTCACTGGTGGAAAAAAAAAAAAGTACCCATGGAAAGCTTTGTAATAAATGAAAAATAATAAGACTAAAAAAAATAAATGAAAAGTAAAGTAATTAACAAAGTAACTAAAATAATAAGATCCATGTATCTTGTTTACCTATAGTAGTCCCTTAGGTTGGAGACAACTTTTCCTTTCTCTTATGAGGCATAACCTTTTTTAACTGTCCTGTGGGGTATGACTGAGGTGACAAAAGAAGAGTACTGTAGCTTGATTAACTTCTATACACCTCCCTCTCAATTTTTACATTTTTATGTCACTCATTTCATTGCTTTTCTGAATCTAAAAGGGTGATGAAAAGATCAAGTGCATGTTTGACATTTTAACTCCCTTTGGAACTTTTTTTTTTTTCAGTTTTAGGCCCGTACTGTCTAGGCTTTTTTTTTCTTTTTTCTTTTTTTTTTCTTTATTTTTTTTTTCCCCCCGAAGAGTGTTACGTCTTTAAAAAAATCACATCCAGAATGAAGTGGTGTGGAAGTCTACATGGGATAAAAAAAAGGTTTTCATCCTAATTACTGTCAGAAGAAAATGACCCAATTTTTTTAAAGTGGTGTCAGTTACATATCACTCTATTCCTCCTGACCTTCTTCCTCCAAACAGGGATTGAAAACAGTATGGGCTCTCAAAATGTAGGACCAATTTATTTTCGGTACTCCGTGCATAATGCAGGTTCATACTTCAGATGTCTTTCATTTCAGACCCGATATGGTCACAGCAAAGAAATCTTTGAATATTTACTCCTTCTCTGGCTTAAAATGATGCGGCTAGTTTTTAGTTTTCTTATTTAGCTAAACTTTACAGACTCACAGCACTGCAAAATCCTCCTCAAGAGGCTTTAGCTGTGCTGATTTTGCCCTCAGTCATGTAGCAATGCAGCTTCTGGAGGCAGGGCTCGTGGTTCCTTGGATTGCAGTAGGCAGAGCCTTAAAACACCCTTTCCTAGTGAGGTGTCCATTAACTCATCTGTTCTTCTGAGTAGAAAACAGATTATGGGATGGGTTGGGAAACTGCAGATCTGTTATGCCAGCAGTTTATGACATGTTAATTTGAGTTTTAATCTGTTTACACTAATGGGACACATAGCTGTAGCACTACTATGCTAAATCTGGAACTGATGTTGTATTTGTGTTCAGGATCTGACTTAACAATAATAATTTTTATTAGCTTTCAAGTATTCCTGCTTTTGGTTAGTTAAATATTTCAGATATTCAAAACATCCTCAAAGATGTAAAGCACTTAAACATTAAAGATGTTTCTTCTCACTTCTACTTTTTTTTTTTTTTTTTTTTTAGAATAATTTACAAAGCTGCTACAGAAATTGCTTCTGTTTTATATCTAAGATATAAAATAAGCATAAGACAACTGCCAGGTCTTTGACTGACATAATAAGGACTCAAGCACTTGACCCACACTCCTTATAACGATCATTTTCCTCCCTTATATATAAAACATACAAAAAATATACAACAACTATGTACATATATATATGTTAAATATAATGCTTTATAGATCTGCTTGAAAGTAAATAAAAAGAATGTACATTTGGCATTTCATTGAAGAAGAGAGCATTGTTGTCAAAATGACCTAAAATATACTTTGAGAACCATTAGCCACATACATAAGGATTGAAAAAAAATGTATAACAGAAATGACATCTGGGTTAAATTGCACAGAACACATTGTTTATCCAGTGTTACAGTTATTTTATTTATTTTTTTTTCTCTCCTTTATGAGGTTTAATTTTATGATGAACTTCCAGCTTTTTTCCTTTCCCTTGCAAATCAATGCCACCAAATGATCTGCTTCTGTCTATAAATACCTTACTAATTTCATTCTGCACTGGAGGCTGAGAAAGTATCTTTGTGTTTTTTCTGAGTATACCTGATCATATTTTATTGTGAACAAGATAGGAGATGGTGAAAAACACTGGCTTGGCAATGATTTATCATTAACAACAAGATCGTATTACTGGCTTGGGAAACTAGTCTTGAATGACAGGGTGTCTGTTCTCTTTAAGTCTAAAATTACACTGCTGTTATGAATGTAAAACAAACAACAAAACAAAATAAAACAAGTATTTGAGATGCAGAAATTCTTATGCTTTGTAAAGTCCTCTTTATAGCAAATGCTTATTAACCTAAAATGACAGTACCTGTAACTAACTAAACTTAATTTACATTTTTTACTTAATACATTTTTTGTTTAGTTTGAGTTTTATCCTAATTAAAATGAGGGCCAGTATCCGTGAACATAGGCTAGAAGGCTAGTGATGCGGAGCAATGAGCTGGAGGCCACCGATGCATGGCATGAAGCTGGAGGCACTCGTGTGAGACATAAGGAAGAAGGTTTTATGGAGTAGCCTAAGAGGCTCCAGGGAGCGATGATATGCTTGAAAATGCTACCAAAGTACCAGAGTCTGAAAATTACTAGAGGAAGACAGATGGATGGGATGACCGACAAAGGACAGAAATCTGTAAAATGGCTGATTTGAGGGAACTGGTAGGCTGAGTCTATCAGAAGAAAAAGCCAAGCATGGAAGCCCACTGGAGCACAAGGCAAGTGCTAGGAATCACTGAAGTATAGTACAGGTGAGTATTCCAGAAGCTTGGTTAGCAAAGCACAGCTACTGCTTTGCCCAAGCGGGTCAGCCAAAATAAACTTTGAAACCTAAATATCACTCAAGTTAGCCATGAAGTTAAAAATACATATTCTGTCTCAGGTGAGAAATGGCAGACCAGGGAGAAAAAAATTACACTCTATTTTCATACACAATTGTAGTGTGCTGAGCCATGGTTATGCTGATCATTCAAGTGGTAGACCTCGCTCAGTCACAAAGTCACAGTGAACTATGTGGATTGTGAAAACACTGGAGGACACAGACTGAAGCTCAGTGCCAGAGTAGATTTGTGTGCTGTGCAGCACCCTACTCTTCTGGACGTCACTGTGATGCAGAGTGTATGGTGCCAAACACCCTTCTGCATTCAGCTCAGCACCTGAATAGATATTCTTGGATATCACTTTATGGGATAAATTAGCCTGCAAGGAGCTGCATCCTGCTGCAGCTATTCTGCAGTGAGGGTCTGAACCATTTCACTTACATATAGCCTCACTTTTATGTAGTTCAGGTATGTCTACCTTGCACTGAAGGCTATGATGTAAGTTTACTTATGAAAAAGTAGTAATTGCATTTCACTCATATCCTGTATCTTTTCATTAGCCAATGGCTATATTCAGAAACCAGACAATTGTGAAGTTGTTACTATTCATTAAAGAATATTCCTTCTTAACTAAGTAGCTGGATCAGCCTTTTCTGTTATCCTTCTAATTCTCCCCTGATTGTCCTATTATTGTTTGTGTTTGGAATTAAATTGTTGTGTCAGGAAAATAGCCATTTGCATTTACAATGCATTTCTCATTCTTGTGAATGTTTTACTGACAATTTTTTGGTCTTGCAAAACCAGAAAATTGTTATATGAAAAAAGCAGATAACAAACTGGTGAAAAGGCATATACTGTACTTACACTGTAATTTTATATTTGGCTTTCATTTCCTGACTGTTTTCATAACCACATCCAGGGAAAGATTTCATAAAATTTGCCTCATGACAAGTTTTAGAATTTGGGTTTGAATTCTGGTATATTTATAAAATTTCTAGTTAGATGGCCAAAATTGCTAAAAGTGCTTTGAAAGCAGAAGGTTCCTTATCTCTAAGAGAATGAATGAAAATTAGTGGGGGAGGTTAATATTTTTATTTTAGACTTCTCTTTCCTTCTAATGTGTGTATGCATGTCTTTTTTAATACTTATATTTATGGTTATGTTGGGAGATAGACTTGGACTAGAGATTCTCCTTGATTAACAGTATTCTAGAATTTAAAGAAGCCAAAATTGAATTAGGATCCAAACTTATAGTTTGATGGTATGATAATCTATATCATCTATAAGAAACACTATTAAATCAACAGGAAATGAGAAAGATTGCAGTTAGCCAAGCAACCATCACTCACCACAGATGCTAAGTGATCCTTGAACTGGATGAATCAATCTAGGCTGCCAGGGTCAATGAGTTGCCATGCTGGAGAAAATATGAACACATGCGGTAGGAACCTAGCAATAAAATGAGCCATACCTGCCATCTTTTGTTAATAGGCATTTTACCTGATTAAGGGAGGCAGCCCTTGTATCAGCAAATTTATACTAGCTTTTGGAGCAAATTGACTGAAATTGTTCAAAGAAGAGTTATGAAGTAGCAATGTTGCAGCATAGTTGTACACCATTAAGATAAGCTGAAAGGTACTGCAGACAAGAGATTTTAGTATCTCCATACACCTGAAAGTGTTTTAAATAGATAAGTTTAGTATTAAAAGATCTTGTATGCTACTTTATTTTTTGACAAGTTAGGCATAAAGTTAAGATTTTTTTTTAATTGAAAAAAAAAAAACAACAACATGAAGTTGGAATCTCAAACACTTTTTCAGAACATGAATAGAAATATATTTCTCTTCACCCTTGTACATTTTTTTCATACATAATTTAGTGTCTCTTTTGCCTTTCAGTCTCAAATCACTTCTGCTCCTCTCATATCTATTTCACAGAATAGGATTTGCATAATAAACAATTTTTAAGAGATTCAAAAAATATTTATTTATTTATTTTTCTGACACTTCAATGAAAGAAATTTGAAAAAACGTGATATTTATTATTGGCACAGTCAGCAGGGGTGAAAGTTAAGTCGTGTAGAAAGCACAGCAATTATGCTTTTCATTAGAACTCACATTTTCTCACTGACTGTGCTTAGTGCATCATGCAGATGGAAGACCTGTCTTAAACATGACCCATTATAGTATTTCCCACATATGAGCATAATAATTCACTGTGTTTTCAGTTACAGTATAAGACCTTAATGCTGGCTGCACTCATTTCTGTAGTCAAAAAAACTAGTTACTAAAACACCTAGTAGTGATAATAAGCACTGAAGGGAATTATATTAGTGCCTTTAACCATTAAGAACTCTTTCCCGCTCAACTGAGATTCTGGATTAAAATGTGATTATTTGAAAGAAGATAGCAGAAAGACTGCTTTAAGGACAGTGATAAGAAATTGCAAGGCTTGCTGTTATGCAAGAAGCCGCTGAAATGGAAATTGTTCCATCCTGAATGCCAACACCTGTCACTGGTCAAAATAAAAGCACTTGCAGCATACTTCTGAATGCTTTTTCAGAGTGGTTTTCATATGGGAATATGCATTTCTGAATGCCTTGATAAAAAGGCAAGAGTTGCAAGAGATACCAGTGGGTTAAGTAAATTTGTAGTGTGACTCTGTGAGGAGAGAATTTTTTGAGTTTAAGGCTGGATAGAAAGAGTTGAAGCCTCAGAAGAAATATGCTTCTCTGTTGGAATCCTTTTACAATTAGGAAACTGTTTTTTTCAGGTTCTTTGCAAGCAAACAATTATGTGTACCAGACACATTTAATGTTGTTTTTCCCTTTCAATTTGCAAGGTCAGAACTTTAGATAACTGCTTATGTAAAACAGGGATATGCTAACCTGTGATCTTTGTGTTGATGAGAGATTTCCCTAAACAGAACCAACAGTATATAGTCATGTCTCTTTTGGAGGATTTTTGGTGACCCTAGCTATCAGAAGTCCTACAGTCCAATGAATTTTGTCTTTCAAAACTACTACTCTATAATATGCATTATTGAAGTTCTAAACTGATGTGGTCAAGAATTGGCACAGTAAACATCTTCATAGGTGTCGTGGTTTAACCCAGCTGGCAGCTAAACACCACACAGCCGTTCGCTCACCCTCCCCCCTCCCTCTCTGGGATGCGGGAGAGAAAGGGAAAGTGAAGCCCGTGAGTTGAGATAAAGACAGTTTAATAAGACAGGAAAATAATAATAACAATAATAGTAATAACAATAATAATAATAACAATGATGATACTACTACTACTACTAATAATGTGTACAAACAAGTGATGCACAATGCAATTGCTCACTACCCACTGACCGATGCCCAGCCTAACCCCGAGCAGTCTGGCCCCCTTCCCCGGCTAGCCACCCCTATATATTGTTTAGCATGACGTCAGATGGTATGGAATACCCCTTTGGCTAGTTTGGGTCACCTGTCCTGGGTCTGTCCCCTCCCAGCTTTTGCTGCACCCTCAGCCTGCCCATTGGCAGGACAGAGCAAGAAGCTGAGATGTCCTTGGCTTAGTATAAGCACTGCTCTGCAACAATTAAAACATCGGGGTGTTATCAGCACTCTTCTCATCCTAAGCCAAAACATAGCATTCTACCAGCCACTAGGAAGAAAATTAACTCTGTTCTAACTGAAACCAGGACAATAGGACTCAGTTATCAAAAAGGACTCATACTTTTTCACATTTTTTGGAAAGATGATTTGAAAATTGTAGCCTTTACATGCCATCATAGTTCATAGTAAACATTACCTGTTCAGAGATAACGAAGGCAGTCTAGGAAACTATCCCAGAAAAAACACTTGGCTTATCCAAATTTTTTTACCAGACTTAGAGAAGAAAAGGAGTTAATCTGTACATCAACCAGTGGTGTACTAAAGTATAATCAGGGCTAACCATTAATCTATCTTGTATGAGCAGTAGTGTAAATGAAGATCCAATACATGAACTCTGGAGCAGGCTGTCATTGGAAAAAACTGTCACTCTGTCATTCATGGTGCCCTTTGCTGCCAGTAAATAAATGATATGTTTCACTTGTTTACATTGAGTGAACACGTTGTGGACATTCTCAGGGAGGTTTTTCTCAAGTGTGGTTTAGGATGTGTTGAGACTGGGAAGTGTTGGTGAAAAACAAGGTTAAATTGTTTCACCCATTACAAAAACAGAAAGGTTCATGAGGTATCCTTCAAACTGCAGTTAGAGCTTTGACATAAGGTGTTTCTTGTTGATGGGACCGAACTTTTTCTAGCTGTGTACTGATTTCTAGGAGATTTATTATGTGACCATTTAAATACACTGTCTCTTCATGTTTTAAGATCTTTCTCTAGATTATGGTCTTCAGTAAGATACTTTAAAAAATATTTCTTCAGACTAACACTGGTGAAGTTACTTTGAAACTACACTACTTCCCAGTGTTTTGCAGATGGTTCTCAAGGTGATTAAACTGTGTGCTGCCTCTGTAGCTCAAGTATCAGACAGTAGCATTTACTGAGAATATGATAGCTCCAAAGGTCAGTGACAGGCTTCTGCTAGGGCAGCTTGCTTAGTAATGGCTAGGCAAAATGAACAAAATCAACCTCTTCTTTTCACGTTTATTATTAAATATCTAATACTAATAGAAGTGATTTATTATTATTATTTAATATTATCAGAGACTCATCTGAAAATGTGTTGCTGAAAGTCCATGTCTCAGCTCCAACTAGCACTCAAGCTTTTTCAAATGATAATAATTTATAGGTGTGGTTGAATGCCCTTCTCCGGTGTTATTGGTGGGATTCTTAACACAATCTCAGCTCCAGTGCAAAGCTGAAGCATTGCATTTAATCTCTTTCAGCTACAATTAAAATAAATTACCTTTGGAAGATTCTTTGAAGCAAGAAATGTTCCCCAGTCCTTTATATATACCTTTATACCTATGATAGTCCAGGAGTGTCTGGCACCTCAATATCAAGCCCCCAGTAGCCAAGAAATGGGACAAGTTAGACATATTTTTTCAGAACATCTATACCTACTGTTACTGAAGATAACATTGTTTCAATTGTTGTGTTGCATAAAATTACTCAGAAGGCTCAACAAAGTGAGAGGCTGAATTAAGCTGCTGAAAAATGTTTACATGCAGAAAAGTGGAGTATTTATAATGCTAGCCAAGTGCTTCCCCAGTCTTATTCCAGTAGGTTATTGGAGTCTACTGCACTTTCATAATTCCTAAAGACATTGTGAAAGAAGAGGAATCATGTTTATATATGAAATATATGAAATGTTCTTCTAAAATGATGATCTGTTCCAAATAGTTTTATCATAAGCATCTTTGAAAATGATCCAGACTGAGAGATTTTGGGGACAATGATTGCAAACTTTAGCAATGAAACAAACATAATGATTGAAAAGCAATTGTGGAAAAAACAAAACAAAACAAAACAAAAAAAAAACAACTCACTGTAACCTAGACTGGAAAGCCAGATTTGTAGGCAGTAGATCTTTCATGTGAAAAAAGACATAGTTATTACTTTAAAATGCACAAATCCTCCCTGTCCCTGGAATGAAATGAGCTAGCCTATCAAATATTTTCTGTTATTGAAAGAAATATCTGATATACTGCATTCAAATAAAAAGATCTGTCCACAATCAGCAGAAATTTCCTTTTCACCCTGAAAAGACAGATATGCTCAATTATGAACGGGTATGGTTGATTAAGGTATCAACCAGATATCAACAAAACAGTCAAAAAGCAGTTCAAATGATCAATATTTAATTTATTAAAATCTGAAATTGTAAGTACTATATAAAGTTGCTTGGAATAGGAATACCCTTACATCAGTTTTAACAGCTGATGTTTAAGATTAAAATGGCATGTACATGATTAATTATTTACAACAGACCAACATAACTCTGACACTCTGATGTCCATAGCTACCACGTTAGTAAGTGTAGTATAAGCATGTGTATATAAAAATTTTTCAATTGTACTTCCAGTTGTAAGTCTTGTATTGGCAGTTCTTCCACTTTGCCTCCATGTGATGCTTCACTCTTTTCCTCCCCACCCCTCCACCCCCCACTTTAGGAATTTTTAGATATTTTAATGAGTATAGGGAAAAACAAAACAACAACAAAACAAAACAGTATAACTGCCACTACTTTTGTTCTACATATAGTGTAATTGCTATTAGTCTAGTAAAAAAGAACTGTTGTATTTTCAAGAATCCTCCTGAGCATATTTTTGCAAAATATTTTTCTGAAAAATGTAAATGTATCATTCGTGCTGCTTAGTCCTGTAACTTTACTGCCTGTTTCAATTTGGATATATCCCCACTGATCACTCCTACTACATCTGCTTTAGTGAACTAAAATAATAATAAAAAATATTATCCTAACTGTTCATCCGGTCTCCTTTTCTTTCCTGCTTTCCTCTTCCACAGGATTGTTAACTTTAACCAGTAAATTCAAATGCACATTTTATAGTTTATTGCTCTGAGAATAGGGATGATATTGATAACACTCCAAGGTGTTTAACATGTGTCTTGGAATTAAGATTACAGTCGAGGGAGTGTGCAAAGAGAAAGGATTTACAAAATGTTTGAGGCCTAATTAAATGAAGGGGTATTGCAAAACTTCTTTTTAGACGCATCAAAATATGAGAAGATTTTCCCTGATGTTTAGCAGAGTGGCTTTTATATCACATTTTCTGTGAAAAGTCAAATCCCATTTTCCATACTCAAACACAGAATCTTCAAATACTAGACACTTTATGATGAGAAATAAGTGTAAACTCTACAGTGCAAGAGTTAAGAGTTAGGATCATCCAGGATTGCACTAGGGAAGGCCTTTTCATCACTGCATAGCAAACTTACCTTCTGCTTTATATCCTCAGAAAAGATGTGAAATCCCACTCCTTTTTCTCCTTTTTCCCTCCACCCTATTTCAGGGGGATGTTTCTTTGAAATCTGTGTATGAACAGTGAATAAAAAAAAAAAAAAAAAAAAAAAAAGAGGGAGGGAGAGACAAGAAAGCTTTATCTTAAGGGGAAGAAAGTTTGTATTGACTTTGAAAATGGAGAAAAGTGTAGTCCACAGGAATAAACAGCAGACTTGAGAAAATAACAAATGCTCTCAACCCTAATGTGTATACATACAGACATGAAGCAAATGCTCTCTACCCTAATGTGTATACATACAGACATGAAGCAATCAAACAAAAATGAGATTGTGCAGCTAATAAAATAAAACAGACCAGGCTAGCTACAGCCATGTACAAATGGCCATTGAGAGTTCCACATCAATTCTGAATGGCTACTGGCAAATATGTACCAACATTTGATCTCTCTTGGGAAGCTATTTAATTGATCTCCAAATCATCTAAGTCCTGGGTGGGTGTTTATCTTGTATCACTACGTTTCTTTTATTGCTAAAGGATTCCTCTTTGACTATTTTTTTCCTATATTCCCTCTTTATTTGCAGATTGTTTATCTTCAATTTTCTTACTCTAGGGATATAAGTGCATAATTTGTTTGTCAATAATAAATAATGGTCACATTTTATTATGTGTTGCTAATAGTTCTGTGTAGGAGGACAGAAGGAAAAATCTTATAAAACTGCAAATGTACTGACTGCATAAAAAACCAGTGGTGTTCGGCATATATGTTTTTATTTATTTATTTATTTATTTTTATTTTCCATATTTACATTTTTATCTTTCTTTACAAGTATATATGCATACACATAACGTTCACTTCATTAATTGCATGTTAGGTGATTTGAGCTTTTCTCTTCTAAAGACAAAAAGTTTCTGGTTACTTCAGAAAATAAAGAAATGGCTAAAAGTTTTGATATAATCATTTGATATACTTTATCATTTTCTCTGTCTATGACTCTCAACCTAAAATTCCTTTCTTCCTAAGTACACTGACTACTGCAATAAACAACCTGCACCCAATAACACAAGCTCAGGCAAGAATCTCAGTGAAGTAACCTTTTTATTCGCAATTGCAATGGCAGGGGTCCTGCAAGTCAGAACACACAGCAGAAGTGTATCGTAACCTTATATCCTTTATTATCTGATGCTTGATTCCTTCCCTGTTTCCTCATTGGCTGAATACTACAGGTTCACAACCTGCCATCGTCCTTATTTTAGGACAGTGGGACCTTCCACTCTCCCTTTATCTGCTTAACATACCACCCACTGTTATGCCACTGTTATGCCTGCACAATCACTTTTGAATATGCAAGGTTAGTGGAATTTTCCACTGCAAAAACATAATTTTAATTCTCATACTACCTTCTGATTTCTTCTTTTTAATGTCTTCAGCAGTGACTTGAACTTACCCAAACTGTCTGTATTAGGTAGTGTTACAGGATCAAATCTTGTTGCCTTTGCTCAGTTTTGGTAGCATCCTGCTTTTCAGTTATTGTTTCCTTGAAGAAAATAAATCCATGAGTTATTGGCTCTTCTTCTGCTGCCAAGGTCCTGTGACACAAACAGACTAGACAAGAGTATACAGGGCTTCAGGATGTTCAGATGGGCACAATTTAAAACAGAAGCAAAGCTGACATAAAGACAAATATAAATAAAGATGCCATAGTGTTTAGTGTAATGGCTGTGATGCTGTAAAATACTACTGTCATCAATTATGTGATTCTGCATTTTGGGAAACAAAGCCCACATCTTTCCTCTGTGTGTCTTGCTCCATTCCAGTTCTGTGCTTTGGCTGAAGACATAAAACTTACAGCCTAGAAAACTCCCTGCTAGCAGCAATGAGAATGAACTGCCTTCACAGAACAGGTTCCTCTCCTCATGGCTTGGAGGGGTCTTTTGGATACTTCAGTCTAAGACACTGTAATGGTAACACCATCACAGGGATTTCTCCTGAAAGCATACAAGCACTGTGTTTAAATATATTAGCCTTTGATCCTCACAATTGCTTTGAAAATTACAAACCTGTTCTAATTTGTGACATATGTATTCACAGCAGTTTTGCTCTTCTTTTTTTTTTTGCTCTCCATTTGCTCTTCTTTCAGCACTGTCCTTGTCCTTAATATTTGTGCTTGATGTTCACTTCTTGATGCACTACGACAAACCAGTCATGTTGCTCTTGTTCTCCATTTTAGACTTCTGGGCAAGCTTGTCCATCTGTTCCCTTAATCATTCTTACATTTCTGAAGTGATTCCAGACCAAATACATCTTTTGTGGTGATGGCTCTACACACAGCTCCCCTGAGAGCTGTGTGTAAGAGCTGGTAACTCTTACCAGCTTCCTGCACACTAGCCTGAAGATTTCCTAGGTTTACTGCAAAACATCTTGATGGCTATATTTTAAGCTTCTATTGCCTTTTCACAGGCATTACATTGATGAATTATATATGTAATGAGATCAAAACAAGCACCAATTTATTTTATTCAGTCATCTCAATCTACCATCTCCAGAAATCAGCATTATTTTATTCACCCAGAATGAGGCCTTATATTTTGTTCTATTTCTGTACTATTGTGTTGTACTATTCTGTGTGTTTCTCTCCATTTTCTATTTCAACCTTTATTTCAAGGTGATGCTTATATTCTTTCTATAAGGTCTGTCCTCCATTCATAATGCCTTTCAGCTTCATTCTATCAATAGATTTTATTAGGATACATCTATATTTCTCAGGAAAAAAACTAACTTTGCTCCCATCCATATGATTCCGGTAGGGTCTTTCCAGATTATATCTGTGCATATTTTGACTAGTCTCTGAATTAAGAGCCACAACCAGTCAATGGTAGAAAGCTGTTCTACCACAAAACAAAACAAACAAACAAACAAGCAAGCAAGCAAACAAACAAACAAAACATTGTATTGGTTTCACTGTATAAATACCCCGGGTGTTCTGGCTGGTATAAAATCCATGCTACAAGATTCTTACATATACAATTATGTATATATATAAAACTGATGTGGAATTTACTTTCAAAATCAGTGGTGAATATAAGGCATGACTGCCACAAAACCAAAATAAAATTCACTGTTCAACATAGATGCATTCCTCACACAACAACTGCAAGAATAGGTTCTGTGCCTTGATCTTTCCCTGGGAATAGAACCAACTCAGCTGTCTGTAACTAAGAAAATGTACATCAGTCTCTCAGTGAGGAGCTGGAGTAAATTCAAGCACTGCCCACCAATGAAAGAAGGGTTGCATTAATGATGCTCCACAGATAAAGGTGGCATAATAAGAAGGAGGAACAGTGATAACTAAGCTCTTCTATTTGTGTTTTGCTGAGAAATTTCTGAAGACAGACTAATATGACAGGCGTTTCTTTCATTCATTTGGCCTTATATCAGCTATGATTCAATTGTGTGAGTGGGGAATTACGATCCAATTCAGTAATTTCTTTCACACAGAGAGCTTTGGCTGGGATATTGCCTCACCATGGCTCGTGTTTCTCTGAGTTCTTGCTTATAGTTCTCATATTTATGAAGACATCAATGACTGACAGTGGAACAAAGAAATTATTTTGTTTCTCCTCAACTTTCTTGCGATCTTGAAAAATACATAAAGTGGAAATAAAATAATTTTATTTTAGCGCCAGGGATAATGCAACAATTATTGCACTCCCATGAATGTGAAGAGGTGGGAAAAATATAAATGTCACATAGTATATAATTTTTAATCTTCAGTATTTGTGCAATCATAGAGACTGGAAATATATTTAAAATGATTGTTCCCTAGAACAAGCCCAAATTCTGCAGGGCTTCAAGAATGGTGAGTTCTAGTCTTTAGTGGTTTTGTGTGGATATTCCCATGACTGATATCCAAAAGAATAATATATAAGCAATTATAATAACAAAGACTACAAAGAATCTGAGGTGAGACCTTTTTAAAGCAGAACAGTATGTTAAAGTGATGTTCTTCTGTTTACTTTAGGGAAGGATTATATGCAATGAAAGATGCCATGGGCAGCACCTGCCTGTTTGTGACATTAGATAAAAAAAGCTAAGTTGGTCCCATTAGTACATTTTCCTGTTTGTGGCTATCAATAGAATGTGCAAAGGGTTTAGTTTCCTTTTACAGGCAGCTTGGTTTTGAACAAATAGCCTTTTATTTCTGAGATACTTTATCTTTCTGTCTCTCTTTTTTAGATTATTATTATTTATTTATTTTTCAAACCAAAGATAAAGTAAATACTCCTAAAAAGAAATCCAGATATTGGTGCAAACAAAATCATACCTCTAGCAGTATCAGAAGTCAAACTAATAGCTTAAGTATGTACAGAAGAGGTGCTACTGTTTAACAAGACTAGATGACTAATAAGAATTATAACAGATAACCAACAGATAGGCAGTAAAAGTAGCAGGGATTTGACAGACTTTCAAAAATTTAAAGATAGTTCATATTAGTTATAGTTCGTATTTATAGTTCATATTTATAAATTTATAACTTCATATTAAGATCATTCAAGATAGTTCATATTTATAAATTCATCATTTCATAAGTGTTTTCCAAATGACTAGTTTAGAGATTCCTGTTTTCAGGTGCAAAAAATTAAATTCTAAGCTGATTCGCAATCATTAGTACTTTTCCATTCCCTCCTATAGGATCTTCACTTATTGGAGATAAGAGGTGTTACAGTGTCACTGGACATCATGCACAATAACAAGCAGATCATAGACACAAGTTTTTGCACTTATTAAACACTTGCATACCTAGATGCATAATTGAAATAGCATCTTCAGGCATGAATTGTTCTTTGTTCAAAATCCAACACATTAGTTTCTTCGTAGTGGTTTGTTTTCCTGCTCTGACAGTGTGAGCTCTATTAATAATCTGTGTTCATATAGCCAGTGGCAAACCAGAAAAGTAAGTGATGTGGTGGCACAGTAGAAACAAGAGCTTTTAATCACACCAACACTGTTGTCTGGAGGGAAAAAGAGGAAGTCAGTGCTAGATGTGCAGAGGAAGTAGAGAGAGACCAGAGCAAGTCTGTAGAGGGTTTAATAATCAAGAAGTTCATTTTGCACAGGGTTCTGAAATTAATGAGGAGCCGGTGGAGTTGTCTGACAATGGGGGTGATATGAGTTAGTGTCCAGGGATCACAGAAGTTATTCTGAGCCAAGACATATTGAATTGTTCATTGTTTTCTCCTACTAAACACTCTTATAATTCAAATACTTCATCTTAAAGAATTACCAGGTTTTCTCTCTCTGATTTCAGCTTTCTCGCCTTTCTCAGCTGGCTGATCATGCCTCAGATAATCAGACTCATCTCATCTCTCAGACATACATGTATATACCTGATGTCTCCACTGCCCCTCTGTGCCTGTCTTCTCCTTTGTACTGTAGCTCTCATTTCTACTTCATATTTCCTAGCTATTACCTCCAGTCTTCTTGCATCATTTTGCTGGAAAAATGGCCTAACTTACAGAATTAAAAGCAGGAAGAACACAACCTTAATTCCATGCCGCCCATTGCTATTTCTTTCTTATATTGTTCTGTCCTGAGTCCTTTTTCACTTTGTGGTATGCCATATCTCACTTGTTAGCTAGAAATGCCCTTTTGAAGCTCATATATCAGGATATTACAGATTTCACAAATCACACTTTTGTTTATGACCTCTAGTCTTTTGCAGATTGCATTTCCCAGTCACATCCTTGGTCATGGGCATCCTATTGACTTAAATGGAATTCTGCCTTATGCAATCAAAGCAGATTTCCCTGCAGGATATTAGCTCAGAGTTTTGACCTCCTTCACTTACTCTGAGTTTTAACATTAAAAAACAGAGTGTATAATATGTACAGAATTATACTTATCAGCTGGGAGTGCTCCCTGATTGCAAGGCTCTCTTACGTAAAAGCATTTAACACTGACTGCGGAGAAGCGAGATGTGAGTAATAGCCACAATGGAGAATAACTAAAAATATCTTGGAACAAACAACTTCAAATTTTACTTCTCTGCATCTAATTATTCTTCAAATAAAACAATCAAATGCAAGATGTTCAGGAATAATTGTTTGGATAATTGTTTGTATCCTTTTCTTGAAGACAAAAGAAAAGCGAAATAATCACAGACTTTTCAGGAGACTTAGTAACGCACAAGTCAAATGGATTTATCAATAGAAACAGAAGTGCACCTTTTTGGAGTTAAGAGAAAAAAAAAGTATCCTGGTCCCACTGGGCTTTAAAAATGATAAATCTTTGGCACAAGGAAGGGCTTTTTTAAATTAAATTTTCTTTGCAACCTAAGGCTTTTATGATTTATACTATCTAGCCCCAAGCAAGGGTCTTAATTATTTTTGATTTATTTCCTTCATTCCTGAGAAAGGTCTTTCAGTTTTTCTTTATTATTATTATTATTTCAGGCTTTCTTCTCCTTCTCTAGGCATATCTATATATTTTTTAGCTCCTTTACTACTAGCTTTTCATGTTTTCTTTCCTTCTGAGGTGAAATAGGCTAAAGCCTTCAGGTCTGACTCAAGCAAGTCTGGGCTTGTTTTTAGAAATGTAATGGTAGATTTGAGTCTTTTTTCTCTTAATTTCAATTTGTTTTTGTTTTTATTTTTATTTATTTATTTTTCTTTTTCCCATAACTTCTGTTACTTTGTTATAAATGTAGTGTGTTGTGCCATCTTTTCAAGCAAAAAGTTTCCTTTGGTTAATAAGGACTCTTTTTCCTTTCAATTGTTATTTTAAGGTAAAATATTCTGTACAAGCTTTGCAACATTTTCACTTGGAGATAAAATGGAGCTTTATCAGCTGTTTTCTATTCTTAATGAGATATAATTCTGCTTTCAATTTATATAAGGAAAGATATAAAAGGCAATATATAAAAAAATATTTTACGTTTTCTGTATATAAATGGAAAGAGTGTCTCTCTTTTGCCCTGGACACTTTCAGAAAAAATAGAGGAAAATATATGTGCACAGCAAGCTCAGAAATTAGAGCAATCTCCACAACTGCAAAACCTTCATTCAGAGAAAGGAATTGAACATTTCTCTCTTCAGATTCAGCAAGCTCTGGATACTATATAAAAGGAAGAGCTATTTCTGAGGAGAGTTGATTCTTTTCTAGCCCCGCTATTGCAGGTTGCTGTGAGATGTCTTGCCTGAGATGGGTTGGCCACTTGCCGAGGCGATCGGCTCCGGGGCAGACGCATTATGCAGCGGAACGGGGCATCGGACAGGCAGGGCTAATTTTTCCGGCACCGAGCCCAATATTACTTTTTATATTTTATATAGAAATATATTTAATTAATTTATTTTATATAAAAATATATTTACTTTTTATAGTCATTGTATAGTTAATGATTAAGAGAAGGATTTTTGAAGCAGAAGACTAGTGAAGCACTGATACTCATTTCAATTCCCACTACATATCAAAGATATCAGTTAAGATATCAGTATCAGATGCAGAAGGGCAAAACATCCATTGCCTTTGCAGAAAACAATTATAATCCAAAAGAAGGATTTTGCATGGTCTTACTGAAGATTAGCCCAGTCCCAGACATAAAAAATAACATGATCAGTACCCAGTTATTTGACTTCACAAGTAATCAGAGGCAGCATTTTTGCAGCAGTCTAAGTGCCTAAAAAGCAAGCCAGCAAAAGCAAAATTAAATGCAGAAGATCAAAGGGGAAGAAACATAACTTTTTGCCATGTCTTCACAATGACTGAAAACAGATTGACAATTTCAGGCCCAGGGCCTGAAGTTAACTTCAAGCCTTATGAAATTGTGTTTAAACATGTTTTGATGAATGTTGTTCAAAACAAAAGGTCATAGACCTGTATACAGTAATACTACTTTAACAGTAGCAACAAGTCAAGGCAGCAAAGGAAAGCACTAAGGCACCTGAAACTACTATACAAATTTAATCATTGTAGTAACCTGACAGATTTATATCGAGATGGATTTTTAGGGTTTTTATTTTTGGTACAAGGAGATTTTTTATTATTATTTTTATTAAGAAATCTTTAGGGATGTGGGCTTTGTAGTAGGGAAATTACAAGGAGACAAATGTATTCTGATACGAAGCATGGAAAACCCAGAGTAGAGGATGGGATCTGCTGTGTAGGACATGTAAACCATGTAGGCTGTGGAAGTGTATACAAAGTAAAATTCAAGGCAAAGCCTCTGTGATTGCTCATTCATGCAAAGATGGGGTTAATTCAGGAAATTTAATTCAGGAAATACGTTTGCCAGTTATATATATGTATATTATATATATTATTATTATTATTTTTTTCATGATGATAAATTAGGCTTTGGTGGTCCAAAGAGGAAGAGTAGAAATGTACGTGTATTGCCAGGATGACTTTACTTTCTTTTTAGCCTTCTGTATGTATAGAATTTTGCATTGTATGTATAGCTCTTTGAATTTCCATACAGAGGAAGGGCTAAAACACAGAGATCAGTGATTCCAGGGTAAAAGCCCTCATGCCACTGCCTGTAAAAGAGTGTGGATAAGCTGAGAGTTGCAATGCATCTGCACATTCATAAATGTGAAATTGCTCAGAGCAAAAGCTCTGCAGTAAGGTAAGGAAAGACTCTACTTTATGCCAAGTTATTTCTGTTAATGTGGGACAGACCTACAGACATTTTAGATATCCCACCAGTCCAGCTACTAGTGCAAAGCTATCTTAATCTGCTTTTAGGATTGAATGACTCAAAGGGTACATGGAGTGCTTTTATTTGTCAAAATGTGACGTAAATATGGAAGGTAATAAATCAGAGAATGCAGCTTTGAGTGGTGTAAAATATGTCCCTGTTTTATTTGATGGCACCACATAAACAATGTGAATGCAAGCTCCAGAACTATTCTGCAACTGGGGGGTAAAGGGTACAGAGTTCTTTCTGGATCTTAATAAAAATGACACAACAGCAAATAGTATAGTAAAATTGGTTTTAATAATAAAGCAGAAATAGGAAGAGAAATATAGACAATAAGCCTTACATCCCTGCAGGTGAGGAAATCCCAGGTGGACAGCCACAGCATGCTGCACATATCCTATCCATGGCGAGGGATGCCTTCTCCCCTGTACTGTACCTCTTCGTATCTAGCGTAACTAACAAAACTATATATCTTGTCTGGAGAGGTAAGAATTTTATCTCTTTCTTAATGCCCACCAGAATACATCCATCTATACACCTTTTGGATCTGTATCTAGGAACAACATGTATCCAGGGTATTCCAGCACATTCCTTTACATTGTTATATATATATGGGGTTATACTGTGATCACTCATGCTACCGTATGGGATTTTCAAGCCCTGAGTACAGGCCCTTGCAGAGCACATCAGGCTTGCTCAGGATCACTGACTCGTTGAATACAACTCCTTCCACAAGACTCCCAATACACAGGATCAGATCTACAAAACAGAAAAAAAATCATAGGCAAATAAAATACAGCTGACGGGTATGTAAGTTCATATTATGGCAACAGGGTATTGATCAAAATAGAATGGCAATAACTGGACAGAAGTCAAGAAAAAAAAACACAAACAGGATAATCAAAAAAGTAGATGCTTAGAGGATTGTATTCACCCCTAGGGTATGCTGCTAAACATACATAATTCATCCCATTTGGAATGATTTAACTTAAAATAAATAAAGTATCAGGGTAAGACATTAAGGCTAGTGGCTAAGATAACTAGCTATAGCTCAGTAAGCTCATGTTTTATAAGCAAATACATAGGCAGAGCCTCTGCTACCTTTCTGCACTTAAGGTCATTTGCACTACAACCAAAGTTACTGTCCTATTGAACCGGTAGAGTCATCTGTGGTTTACCTTTGGCCTCATCTGATTACAATCCAAAATGTTAAGTCTTGCTTTGATATAACTGGGAGTTGGAATAGGACTCTAAATTTACCTTAGACCAAGACTGCAATATTGGTTCCTGAGGATGTAGTGAAAAGCTTGAACAGTGTTAGTGAGATGATTCTTTCTTAATTCAGAAGAACTAAATTGATCCAGAAAATGAACAAGTATTATCACTACCTTCTCACTATGTAATATTAAGTAGTTAAACACAGATCAAGGTTCTTATTTAAGGCATCTTAAATTGTTCACTGCTTACTCCTGCAGAATACATAATAAGGGAAAAAATGAGAAATGTAATGCATAGCATGAACAAAAGAAGTATATATATATACTTATTAAAGAAGAAAAAAAAAAGAAATTGAAGATTTATAGAAGACAAATGCAATCAAAACCTGTTGGCTATAGAAAGGCTGCTAGCTAAAACTCTAGCTTTGCTAAAAAAGCCACGTGAGCAGGGAAGAAGTGGTTAATGTCAGCCCTGAAATTCAGCCTCTGAACACAGTGGTGCCTTTTCTAATTCTGATGAAATAGCTAACCAGAAAGAGATGTGTAGGCAGGATAATAAATTGTAAGTGAAAAGTGCAGTTTTTGTTATGCTCTTAGAATTCAAGATAGTTTATCAGTCACATACTTACGCCTAGTGGATATTTCCACCTGACAGGCATACTCTTGCAGCTAGCTATTCCTTCTGGTCCTGATACACTTTTGTCTTATATGTTTTCTGATGAGTCTTGTTGGTCCTTCTTCTTCAGCTGGTCTTCCTCATTGGAGAGGTACATGGTCTGTCTTTCTGCTCACATGCAGGATTAATTCTGAAGTAAAAAATGGCAGAAAAAGGAAAAGGTACAGGAAAGGGAATGAGACAGAAAAGGATCCTTGCTAGTAATGGGGAATAGTACCCGGTTGCTCTATGCATTTTAACAATGAAAGATCAACAACACAGACAGGTTTTGCAATACAGCAAAACCATGATGGCTTTTTCCATGAGATTGTCCAGAAGCCCATTTCAGTCATTCTGGACAGTGTATCAGAACAACATAAGAGGTAGAATAGACCATTTTCTCATTATCTGCTCACATTAAGTTAGCTTAATGTTTAAAACAACGTCTTGTCTATTAAAATCTATTAAAAGACTCTTACCACTCTTTACTGTATCTGAGATGAATACAGTCTATATGGTAACAGTAAGTTACTCAATTTGCATGTGTCTGTCTTTTACTTTTGGAGTTTCTGACATTATTCATTTTTTACAAGCTACAGAAGCATTTATGAGAGTTTCATCTGCTTCCTACATTCAGGTTCAATAACTTACACCTGATTACTATTAGAGTAGTAAGACATTGTAGAATCAGTATAATTACTTGAATTTTATAGTGTAAGTACTTGACCATGTAGGTTCTGATCTGACTGTGCTGAAGATTCTTGTGTAAAAACTGGATTAAATGAGGTTATATTTGCCTTGACAACTTGCATTCAAAATAATGAATTTCATATCCTCAGGTACAGAAGGAGGAAAAAGGGGGAAAACAATTCTGCCAATTCAGTTTCTGCCAGCTAGCTGTCTTTCCTTATACCCACATTGAAAATCAAACTAAGAATCTCTAGAGAGCCAAGAAAAATGTTATTCACCCTCTTGCTCAAACTGAGCAATTGCTTGTCCTAGTGACTGACATATTATTAGAATTGCCATTAGCATAATGTATAGGTGAGTAGATTTTTCTCCTTTAGTCGTTGTGTTTTCTGGAAAAAATTGGGGTGCTGCTTCAGATGTTTCAGTGTACATTTGTCCTTTCCGAAGTCATTTTGCTGGGCTAGCAGATTATTTTTCCCTCTCAAACCTAAGTTCCATTAAATTAGGTTAAATTTATATGCAGTGAAAATTTTATATTTAATTTTTTTCATATTTAAATTTATATTTCAGTGAAAAGTGATTTTAAACCTACAAATGATTTATGCATTAAAAGAAATATATTTTTCATATCATAGAATCATAGAATCATTAAGATTAGAAAAGACTTCCAAGATCATCTGGTCCAACCATCACCTTGCTACCAATGTCACCCACTAAACCATGTCCCTAAGCACCAGGTCCAACATTTCCTTGAACAACCCCAGGGATGGTGACTCTACCACCTCCCTGGGCAACCCGTTCCAATGCCTGACTACTCTTTCTGAGAAGAAATGTCTCCTAATTTCCAACCTAAACCTCCCCTGGAGCAACTTGAGGCCATTCCCTCTAGTCCTATCACTAGTTAGAAGTGAGAAGAAGCTGACCCCCAGCTCCGCACACCTTCCTTTCAGGTAGTTGTAGAGAGAAATAAGGTCTCCCCCGAGCCTCCTCTTCCCAAGACTAAACCCCAGTTCCCTCAGCCACTCCTCATAGGACTTGTGTTCCAGGCTCTTCACCAGCTTCATAACCCATCTCTGGACACGTTCCAGGGCCTCGTTGTCCTTCTTCTACTGAGGGGCCCAAAACTGAACACAGTATTCGAGGTGTGGCCTCACCAGAGCTGAGTACAGGGGAACGATCACCTCCCTGTTCCTGCTGGCTGCACTATTCTTGATACAGACCAGGGTACCTTTGGCCTTCCTGGACAGCTGGGCACACTGTTGGCTCATGTAGAACTGCATGAGGTTGTTGAGGCCAAAGTGCAGGACCTGGCACTTAGCCATGTTGAACCTCATCCCATTGGCCTCTGCACATTGACCCATCCTCTACAGGTCCCTCTGCAGGGCCTTCCTACCCCCCAGCAGATCAGCTCTTCCCCCCTATTGATGTTGTCTGCAAACTTATTGAGGGTGCACTCAATTCCCTCATCCGAATCATCAGTAAAGATATTAAAGAGGAGGGGCCCCAACACAAACCCATGAGGAGTACCAGTGGTGACTGATCGCCAGCTGGATTTCATTCTGTTCACCACTACTGTCTGGGCTCGGGTGTCCGGCCAGTATTTAAACCAGCAAAGAGCATACCTGTCCAAGCCATAGGCTGCCAGCTTCTCCAGGAGAATATCATTATGGGACAAAATCTTGATTTTTCCTCTGTTGATAATTTGTATTCTCCCTTCTTTGTAAGGAATGTAAAAGGTTTATATTTTATTATCTTTCCTTTAGCCTTTAGATGTGACATGATTCTTGTCAATATTTATCTTATTTTGCCAAGAGCAGATTAAAAATCTAATTTATCTACCTTTCTTTGTTGCTGTTGTTGTTGTTGTTTGTTTGTTTTTTTTTTTTCCTTTTCTTCTTCAGTCATGACAATTATTCTGCTATTGGGTAGCAGTAGCACAAATTCTTTTGTTATGGCTATAATTAGCTTTGTAATTATTAACCTTACTTTTGACCTATTTATTCTGCTTAAATTCTGTAAGATGAAACCTGTCTGCCCATGGCTCTTACCAAAGGGGAATTCTGCAGGAGATAGAAGTTAATTGGGCTAAACTTTTTGAAGGCAAAAAGAAGAAAGGGAAAAAAAGAAAGAAAAAGCAACAATCTTACACTGAAAAGTCTTCTTTATATTGTATAGTATTCTTTGACATTTGTATGGGACTGTGAGGGCAGATTTCTCATTGCTGTAAAATCCCTGAACTTGAAATTTAAAACAGAAAAAGTTGAGAAGACTATCTTCTCAAGTCCCAGGGAGGGAGCTAAGAGGATATCAGGAACATGATCCTATGATACATTGTAATATAACACAAATACTTGATTGAGAATAAATATCTCTATGTAAAAAGAGAACTATATTTTCTTTGGATTAAAAATAAATTTTACCAATACTGAAGACAAAATAATGCTTTAGCTCACAAATATTATTAATGTAATTTATTACTTGAAAAATTTTGCCAGAATTAATCACCACTTTATATAAAACAATATAGAGTTTACTGAGAAAAATATAGGAAGTCACAGAACTGAGAATTCATCATTTCCCAAATAACTTAATCTTAACCTCAATTCAACATGTTTCTTTTATTTATTGATCAACTTGCCTTTTGCACCCAGCTGACATAATGCCTCTCACTGTATGTGATATCTAGAAACTCTCGGTTTACCAAAAATCCATATACATGATCTTCTAGGCACTAATTTGATAGGCAATAGTAGTAGACATTCTCTGTCAACAACTCCACATCAATCTGTCAAATATTAATGACTGGAAAAATACTGACACCTCATTTTTTGTCCCCCCTCCCATCTTCCAAATGCAGTCCCTTCTCTGTTCCACTGTTCAGCCCATTTTTTTCATTCATTCTTCAGTGTTAACAGTGTTTATAATACCTGGCAATGTTTACCTGGTTCATCTGAACCATTTGACATGGATCAGATAACTTATCAAAGAATTCTGACTGTGACTGGATGAACTCTTGAAGGAATCAGAAAATACAGATAAGCATTATATACAAGTACTTGTTGTCATGGTTACACTGATAGGCTCACTTCTGACTTTTCCCTAGTCTTTCTGAATAAGTAATAGAAATCCAGAAAGACTTTCATGCCTCACTCAATGCACATTGCACATTCCTACAATTTTAAATGCACATGTATTTGGAAAAAAAAAAAAAAAAAAAAAAAAAAGAGTAGGTGGTCTCTAATCCACCTACTTCATCTTCTAAAATATTTATAAATAGCAGAGTGTAAGTCAACATAAATAAAAGAAACCTGTACAGGTTGCACTACATTTTTTCAGAGCCAAAATACTGTTTTGCTGTCAGAGAAATCAAAATAAAGTAGTTAAACAAAGTACTGTAAAGAGAAAACAGAACTGAGTTCCTGTCAATGTTTTATTTCACCAGACATTTTAAGGAACCTGATCTTTTCAAGAAATCCATCAGAAGAAATGCTTGTGCAGCTATATGCAGCAAATAATAATGAATCAACAAAAGGTGTGTTGCCTGTCCTTGAGAAGACTGTGCTGTGTAAAAACCAAAAACAAACAAAAAACCATAATCCTAGATTTTCTGTGTTTTAAGCTTAAGATATGGCACAGAAGTTTAAAAGCAAAGCACGTAATTTTGAGTAAGATGTTACACTCTAGAAATGGAGACGTTAAGTAGATATTTAATGCATGGTTATCTCCTCACCGGACCACCAAGCTCTTTTTTTTTTTTTTTTTTTTAATTTGTTTGTTTCTTTGTTTGCTTAGTTTCCTATATAGTTGCTGACATAAATATTTAAATGATTTTACTGTCTATGTATTTCCAGGTTATTGATCTTAGGTGGCCTCTAAACTGACCTGCATACCTGGTCCAAGAACTTTTCTAATCCTCCTATCTAGCCAGCATACAATTTTGACTTACTATTTATGGGGTGGATTCCTGCAGTTCTCTTTCAACAGATTGTAGTTACAGCATTCCATTTGTTGATTAGATGTGCCCAATTAAGGACCCATTGTTTGACGTACTTCTTTCCAGGACAGGTAGCTAGAGATGAAAATAATAACCTTCAACTTCATAAATATAGCACTGAAAGTTAAGAAATAAATTGCATAATAAAACAAAAGTTAAAAACATAAGCCTATATGCACAGCTATCTACCTTACAGCACACTAAACACTGCATTTGGAAAGACAGGTTAGTTCAGTTGCTGCAGACCATGCAGGAGAATGTCTGCTTATTCACTGTTCCTGAAAGAAACTGCCTGATAGTGCCCACATATAGAAAGAGACCTTTAAATATTGGTAATCCTTATGATCTGACTCCCAGTCTTGGCAAACATCTCTTGAAACCTGGAAGTTGCAAACTAATCCCTTCAACATTGTGTTTTTAAAACGTACTGCTATTAAGTTCATTTCTGGAGCCAAGCTTGATAGTAGTTTTCCAACCACATTTCTGTTGCCTTGTATAAACTACACAGAATCTTCTTCAGACATGATTCCTTACAACATTTATTTTTTATTACAGAGAATATTTCAAGAATATTTCTTTGTGGCATCACTTAAAAACAGTCACAAAACTTTGTTCCCACTAGTCACAGTGGGAACTGCACTGTTTTTGAAGAAGTCCCCAACTTTTCTTTTTTTCCCCCATCAAAATGCTAAGAAACCTAGATGTGCTCCAGGAAACAAGTATGCAATGAAATGTAAGTAAATAAGTCTGCTTAAATCACAAGGCTGTTATTATGAAGCAATACAGGATCAAAGTTAAAAATGTCTGGTCAACTATAACATTAATTTACATATATAGTGGCCTCGTATTTTATAAAGCATACTAATAATTTTTATTTCCTTGTTGTCTAGCAATCTTATACATTTGCATGCTGTTCATTGACACCATTATGCAAAATATATTTCTTATTAATATGAATACAAAGTGCTCACTGTGTTTCTGAAGTAGTTGCCTGGGACTATATCCCACAATTTTGCAATTTTAATTAATTATTTTTCTTGTCCCTTGTTTGTGAAAGACCTTGTTATTTTAATTTATATTTATTCAGCAGAAAAGGTTTTTCCCCAGTTTTACATATATCTACAGTTGCTCACTTTCCTCTCCTTAACAAGACGTTCATTTATTTATTTATATTAGTGTTCATAGGACTTTGCTATTTATTTTATTTTGACTTATTGATTATCTTTCCTGGATTGTGATGAGCTAGTCTATTATTTCTATTCTCTGTTCATTTGAGTGTGTGTAAAGTAAGCCTATCAAGTACTGAGATAACTTTTCTTATTAAAATAAGGTCTCATAAACACTTTAAAAAGTGCAAAAACAAAACACCTGCACTGCAAAACTCAAGCAGCTAACCAAACAGAATTTTTCAGAGTGAAGCATGAAAAATTCCTCAGCTACACATGTCAGTGTAGATTAAGTAATAATGTGGTATAATTTAAACACTACAATTTAGACACTACAATTTCTCTGCAAGACTGAAGAGGATGCTCTGGGTTAAAATAGTAGGAATATGATGTTATCTGGTGAATTGAAGTGAGAATATTTTACTTTCACTCCTATCCTCCAGGCTTTGGGCAACAGATTATTATGGATGATATCTGAGTAAAAAATGTGATGTTGGACAATAGAAGGTCACAGTAGTACAGGAAACTTGAGGGCCTGTGCTTTAAAATTCAACTGCTTTTTGGGAGATACGTCTTTTAGTTTACTTTGGATATTTATGCACTGTCTGTGGATGCTTTTATGCACTCTCTTCAGGCTATTTTAAAATATATTATTGTGACCTGGCTGACCCTTCAGATGATTATTCTCCTTTGGGTTGTGCATTTTTTCCTATGTCTTTTTGAAATCTTCCCTTGTTTGTTTGTTTGTTTCTTGAAATATTTGTATCATTTTGTCAGTAAAGGGTTTCCATCTGATGCCTCCTGCTCCACTATGCATTCAAACTGTTCACTGATGATCTGGTGCCTATAGTCTGGTAGATGAGATTTCATCTAAAACTGGTTAGACATGTGTCATTTATTTTTTCTCTTATTGAAGATTCTGCATTCTGTGAAACTGAAAATAAATAAATAAATAGATAAATAAAAACAAAATAAACTTTCAGTTACACGTATTCCAAAATTATGCCTATATTCTTTAAGGGATTTATCTTATTTTCTTGATTAGAGTTAGATGACCACAAAAGCCTGCAGGACTAGGAGCTCGGATATTCGTGTAGGGAGATTAGAGAAATGTATTGCCTATTACTAATAAGCTAGAGAAGTGAGAAAAAAGAAATGAAATAAAAAACACCTTTTCATCCACCCTCTTCCGCCTCCTCACCCAGGTGGTACAGGTTTGTGGTCAGTCTATAGTGTGTCGCCTCTGCCACTCACGGTCACTCTCTGCCCCTGCTCCACCTGGGTCCCTCCCACAGGATGCAGTCCTTCCCAAACTGATCCTGTGGGGGCTGCCCATAGGCAGCAGCTCTTCAAGAACTGCTCCCACATGGCTCTGTACTATGGGGTCCATTCCCCAGGAGCAAACTGCTCCAGCACAGGTCCCTCGTATGCAGCAGCTCCCCACCAGACCCCCTGTTTGTTCCTGTGTGGGCTCCTCTGCACGGGCTGCAGCTCTGGCCTGAGGTCTGTTCCTGTGGGGGCTCTCCATGGGCCGCAGCCTCCTTCAGCATAGATCCACCTGCTCCACCGGGGGATCTGCACTGCTGTGGGACCAAGGGCTGCAAGGGGACAGCCTGCTCCACCAGGGGCCTCTCTACAGGCTGCAGGGGATCTTCTGCACCATGCCTGGAGCACCTCCTGCCCTCCTACTGCACTGCTCTGCTGGGTGTCTGCAAGGCTGTTTCTCACTCCTCATTCTCGCAGCTGCTTTTGAGCAGCATTTTATTTTTATTTTTATTCCCCCCATGCCCCCCTTTCTTAAATATACTCTCACAGAGGTGGAAACAACATTACTTCTTGGCTCGGCTCTGGGCAGTGGTGGGTCCCTTTGGAGCCGGCTGAAACTGGCCCTTACCTAACATGGGACAGCTTCTGGACTCTTCTCCCAGAGGCCACCTCTGCAGGCCCCCGCTACCAAAACCTTGCCTTGTAAATCCAATATAAAAGAAAACAAAACAATTTAAACAAGAAAAAGTAGGAAACATTTATTAGTTTCTCTTTAAGAATGATGGTGTAGCAGTTTCCTGGGATCTAAGATACAGGTTCAGGTCTTGTGAATATAGATCTTATGTCTTGATCATCCATATCCAGTGAATATGGTAACCACAAAACAATAAATTTTGTTATCAAAGTTATGATCTTTTCTAGTTTCCTTTTGATAAAGAAAGTTTACAAGCTGTTTGGTTCTAAATTAATCGTTAACCAAAATCCAGGAAGATTTCTTTAGGACCCTGAACGAGCATGCAGTGTCCATGTAAATTGTTCCTTGTCATTATTTACAATAATACAAAATGAACATACTGGTTTATTAGAATCAGATTTTTGTGTTTGTGTCAACTCTGTATGTGAAAGCATAGCTCTTTAACTTGAAGTTTTATTTTCTGTGAAATTAAAACACGTAAAAATTAGGTACTTAGAAAGTGTGTAGGGTTGTCTTCATGTTTCTTGGGAATCTAGCCTAACTGCTTACCTCCTAGCCTCTAGAACACGTGCTTGCAACATGGTGCTGTGCCTAACTGGTCTATCCAAAACACTAGCTTTTTAGCACCAAGTTTCTCTCAGATTGATATACACCACTTCTGAAAAGGGTTAGAAATTAATGAAGTTCTATTTTAAGATAGCTAGCAGTACCCATCTAAAGCCAGCTTTGGCTGCCCTGTAATGGGTGTAGGCATATCATTATGTTATGCCCAGAGCACTGGGTTCATTTCTGGATATCATTTTACCACCAAAAAGCTGTTGACAAATTAGAGAAAAGAACAATGACACTAATTATGGTTACAAAAATTGTTGGAAAGCAATTATTTTTATGAGTAAATGGTGCCATCAATATGAAAAGTTGAATGAAATTAAGATACAAAATATTTAAAAAGAATATTAAGAAGTGCTTTCTGACAGTGAGATGTATGGAGCTGCAGAACAGTTTCCAAAGACAGGTGGTGGGACTCTCATCACCTGAAGCACTTGAAATGCACAGATAAAGAAATGTTAAAACATCTTGAGAAGTTATATCACATGGATCTAAATGTTGTTTATTTAGATTTAGACCTGCACCTGATTCTTTCTAAAACTTTTCAAAGTTTCTGGTCATTCTCTTGTTCCATTCTTGTTTCTCCAAGACCAAAGTATGGCCTATGTAGACCTCTATACCTTAATTAATATATAAAAATTGAATATTTTTTCTTCACTATATCTTTGATGCTTATCACAATTCAAGTGATAACCTATAGAAACAACATTTCCAGTACAAACTTGGAAAATGACTACAAATAAGTTCTGTTTTTCTCAGTCCTGATAAAACATCCAGCTCAGTAAATGTATTAGCATTAAACACTTTATTAGAAAGAGATCTATGTTGTAAGTACTCATGTCAATCACTTGGATCTGCAGATACAGATTTCCTATGCTTCCACCTCCTTCCATCTTAACTTTGGGCTTTTCAATGAGCAGAAAATATCCCACCTAATTCCTCCAATGACTCTCAATGGGCCAAGGCACATTAACGTTCTCTTCAGCCTCTGCAGGTTGGAAAGTTATTCTAGGATTTGTCTAATGGCTGGAAAATAATTTCAGCTTTTTTCTAAATCAGAGTTTCCTTTGCTTGTGAAGCCAACTTCTGTTTTTCCTTCATTTTTATTTTTTATTTTTTTAATGTTTCTTGACCTGTTTTTCAAAAGCCCAGTGATTCAACACCTTTTTTTTGGCAGAAAAAAAAAGTGTTTCCTTGCGCTGCTCTAAGCTGTATCCTTTCTAAATGTATTTGTCTATATATTTGTATTTAACTGGCATACTCCACATAAGAGGCTAAGCTGATCTTCACAAGACTGCAGTTTCACTTTAGACACTTGTCTTTGCCTTGTTTAGTGCTGACAGTATTCTCAGGTCTGTCCTGCATGAATCTTAAAAAGGTGTGCATCATGTTAAAAAAAAAAAAAAAAGAAAAAAAAAGAAAAAAGGAAAAAAAAGTTCCCTTTGGAACTTTCCTGATGGTCTTGTGTACCTGAACATTGCTTTTTGAAGATTTTACCCAAGCAGCAGTGCTGGCTGTTTTGTCCTTCTGGCTCTCACAAGTGATGTCATTCAGTACAGTCTTTTCTATTTCACTCTTCCTCCCACATTCTGGGTCATAACATGGTTTGCCATAAAATGTGTTGGTGTTTTTTGTTGTTGTTGTTCAATTCAACTCTGAACTCTGAGTGCTTTTCTCACACAAGTGTTCTTTTTGTGTTGGTCATAACAAGTTCATATGTTGTCTTCATGGCAACTCACACTAGACTTCTAAAGACATGTTCCAAGTCTTCAATTAGCACCATTCCTCTGGGCTTATTTCTTATTGAACAAGCACCATCCAACTTCCTAACAAAATATCTGCAGCTCCCTCATTTATCCTTTGTGCAACTTTAAACTTCATCATCATTAATGTTCTTCTGCAGTCACCTTTTTTTTTTTTTTTTTTTTTTTTCAAAATACCACTGAATAAGAAAGTAAAATCTGTAAGGGTACCTTCACATACACATTCCTCAAAGACAGGATTTGCCTCTCTTTTCATGCTGCTCAAACAGAAATGCAAGCAATCAGCCTTTTCTTTCTCACCCTTTCCTGAACTCTTCCTCTGCATGGGAATGTGATTCCCATTTTTTCTTATCTGCCTTCATTCCCTTTGGACTTTGTATTTTCTAACACATATCAAGGTTGGATTGACAGATGTGCTATTGATGAGGGGATGCAGTTCTTCTGACATTACAGCCAAATTGATAATGAAAGTTTTCACATGCTTATAGGCTGAAGTTAAAGAGAAGCAGGTCATAAAAATGTAAAAATGTTACCACCTCAAACTGTTATGAAGCTTGAGAGAGGATCAGAGAGGTTTTTTGTGGGAATAAATACGATAAAGAATTTCCTGGATGGTGATGAATGTTATTGAGAGAAAGAAGTTAAGGCAGTTTGATCCAGGAGTCATGGAAAAGGGACAAGATGACAGTAACTGCAGATGTAACTGAACCCCTGGGTAGGTAGACTGAGTGTATGTAGTCCAAAGCCCACCCCATGCTATGGCTTAGTGTCTATTGCTTTTCCAGTGTTGCATTTTTCCAATTAAATCCTGATTCTGTTTCACTTCTTCATTTATGTTCATTTGTATCTATTGGAAAGAAAATTTACACTAATTCTTAAGCAGAATAAAATTTGAGTCCTGACATAACATTTTATATTGTATTTCTGCAAAGAATTTCAAGTTCCACAACAACAATTATATCCTGATCCTGAAAGAAAATCCTTTCAGACTTTTGAGGAGGGAAAATTCTGTATCTTGTGAAACTCAACAAAATTTCGGTTTGCTGACTTAGGCGTAAAAATATATCTTTAAGGTAAAGGAAAATGCTTCCTAATTTCACTTCATTTTTTCCTTATCTTTCTGGAACAAAGGTTTAACCATGTTTAGCCAAACATACATTAGCATGTATTTAGCATACATTGGTCAGGGACTTACACATTACGTAGAACGTGTATTCTTAAATAAAGTAAATATCACATGTTATCTTTGGTGGCAGCATTCACTATACATGTACATATAAGACACAAAAGGTTAAGCAGCAAAAGGAGGTCAGAGTTGTTCTAACTTTTTATTTTATTTTATTTTAATCTTGTCTTACACTAGCTGCAATCATTTCCTATGAAAAATAGAGACAGATTCTAAAATTCTCCTAGGCAGCTACAGTATGTATTGTCAGGCAGCATGTCAGAAGAAAATGTTGTGGTACTTAAGACATGTAACTTTTCCAAATGACCCGTTTAACATGGAATTCATGCTACACCTGAAATTCATGCTACAAGATAAAGTAAAAACTCTGCGCTGACTCTGGTTTGCAAAGTAAAAAAGAATTTGCCTCTATCATTTTGGGCTCACCCATGACATATACACTTCTCTAGGCAAATAAACCTCTTTAAAACATATAGAAATCTAGTGCTGGAGAGCTTTTTTAAGCCTTCTGAGAGGCTGTGCATGAACTGAAAATATTATTTTTTCACTGAATGTGAAGAAAGACTTGTTACATATGTTACAAAGCATTTACCTTCTATGCAATTGAAAACCCATAAGGAATCAGTATCAGCAAAACATGTTTTTCAGAAATTAATTGTCTTGTTTTCAAGAATTTGAATTCTGGAAGAACTCTAATTTCAGCAGCATAATCCTTTATGGCCTAGGAAAATGATCTGAAAATTCTCAGAGTATAGCAGGGATAAATGAAGAGTTATTTTTCAGTGAAAAGTTGAGAAAAACAAAGAGGAAAGGTTGAAAATGGCAACAAGACCTGAAGAAGGCACCACTTATCCAGTTCTGTAGAATAATAAATAGTATGTTGTCCCTTTTGTCTTTCATATTCTTGGAGTTTAAGAAGTGTTTGGACTGTGGTCACATGGTCTAAAAGTTTGGGTACACCTGTGCGGTGCCAGGAGTTGGAGTCAATGATCCTTATGGGTCCCTTCCAACTCGGGATATTCTATGATTCTATGATTCTATGATTATGACACTATATTTCCTATTACGTTATTATTATTATTATTATTTTTTTTTTCCCATGACATATTAATGTTTTTTATCAGTTAGCTACATTATTTTTATGTGATCTATGACATAGCATACTTTCAACCTGGAGAGAGAGATTTACTTTCCTCCTTTGACAAGAAAACTGGTATGAAGTGTATTTGATATGATACTTAAGAAGTATGATCAGTAATAGCCAATTATAAAGTGTACACTAAGAAATCTGTATTACAAATGGTGCAACTAATGAACAAATATTCAAATATTGAACAGAAGTATGGAAAAAGAACTGGGACGGTTTTCTAGAACTTCATTGATAACTATTAAATCAGTACTTCTTTTGTGATTAGCCAAGTTATCCAATGAACAGACAAAAATAAAGTAAATTAATAAAAACTATTTTTTAAAAAAAAGAGATTTTTTAAAATGATATATCAATCAAAAAAAATAAAAATAAAAAGTAAAACCAAAAAGAAAACAAACAAAAACCAAGAAAAAACTGTTATTGCTGTTGTACTGAGACCAGTCATGGTCCACCCTGCTCTGGTGCTTGCAAATGTTTCAGCAGGGGAAAAAAATAGGTCACTACCTCTGTCTTTGCCACACTTAACAGTAGTCAGTCAAGTATACATACAAGTATGCTTAAACATATTGTTTACCACGTTATCTGCGGGGGAAAAAAAAAATAAAAATGGAGGCAGGGGGCATTTGTATGCAACTGAACTATAAATCTTGTTTGAGTTACAACTGGCTTCTAATCTTGAGTGCTTTAGCATGAATTTGAACCTTGACATCTAGATGTTCATTGAATAATTTGAATTTTAATTTCTGATGATCTTTACTGTGAAGAACTATACATAGTAACCCTTCACATTCTTAAAAAATAACAAACAAACAAACAAACAAACAAACAAATAACCAAAAAAAATATCCAACTGGAGAAATGCCTGGTGTTTTAGAAACCAAAAATAATTAAATCCCCACCCCAGAAAAAAGTCCTTTAAAATGTTCAGCATATGAGCATGATCTACCTCAAATGTGCTGCTAAGAACTGTATCTCTAGAGATACAAAGCTGAAAACAATGATGCTGTACATCAGAGAGAGAAAAGATCACTATGCCTAAAGTAATCATCAAACTATGACATTTTAAGCCTGAAACTGGATTTTGCTTATAAAGTTTTTACTCTTCCTTCTTTTTTTTTTTTTTTTTCCATATATTTTATGAAATAATACCTTTTCCTTAGAAGCAATCAAAATTATCTAAAGAATATAAGGAATATAAGTTTTAAAGAGAACTAAACTCCACCTCAAAGGTTCGTTCATTTAAGGTTAAATGTCTAGACATATTTTCCTCTCTCTGAAAGATAAAAAGAGAATGTTTTTAATATGCTGACTGTATGAAAAAGCAAGCCGGCATTTTAAAGACTGCAGAACAGTTTCCCAGGCATGTAGTTAGTCCAAATGGAAATGCTAGCTGCTACCTTGATATAAATAAAAGATACAGTTAATTTGTTGTTCAAATTACTGAAAATGTCCTTGCCAGGAGAAGTTTGAATAATTCCAGATTTGACTGGTAAGACACTAGTGACACTCAGTTATTTAAATCAAAGAATTGTTACTCTTTATTACAGTCTTCCTGAATGGACCTTACTTCAAAATCCACTTCTAACCAAGATTTACTTATTATTGGCCAAGTGCTTCTAAAGTGCTTCTAAAACATAATTGTACTGTGATCTGTTTCTGTATATAATATAATATATGTTCTGTAAAGTAAAATAATGATCAGTAGGACTTGATTTTCAGTATGAAATCTAGTAAGAAACATTTCAAGTTATTAGCTAACTCTCATAGGTTACTATTGTAGCACAATCTGCCTTAAAAGATTTTTTATTTTTATTTTATCTCTAAACCAGTCTTTTCTTGTCCCCATGGTATACAGTGATTGTAAGGAAATACACCCTCTGCTTGTTTTGTGCTGTGTGGACTTCTCAGCCCCCAGCAATATTTCATATGGGAGAGAACTCTACCAGCAAGCACCTCAATAAATAAACCCTATCAGTATCCAGTTAGATCCATATGGCTAGAGATTGTGTAGACACAAAATAGGTGCACAAGCATCTTGGCCTATAATGGACTCATCAGTGGTGGATCTTGAACTTTTGGAATCTGAAACCCTTAAAACACAGCTTTGAATCATTTCCCCATGTTTCATGCCAAATTTTATTTTGTTTTCAATGGGAATGTATAATACAACCAGTGAAAACAGACAGTAAGGCACTCAATCTGAATTTACTGTAGAGGATAGAAGTAATATAAGCCGTTGTTACCTTCAGTAACACAGTGACTGCCTTCTGCAAATTATTTTTTGCAGAAGTAGAACTTTCTGCATGGAAGACTGAAATATGATATCAGCAATAGAATCAAGAAGTTATACGATTTATTTTTAAAGGTTTTATGATGGCATTGTACCATAGTGATTGTTTTCTTAGCACAGGCTGCATTGTGATTCTGTACTGTTTTTCTGAGAACCAGTTGCATCCCTTTTCTTTCTGTTTAGCTCAGCAGCTTAGTAACGTGAGCAATAAGAGAAAAGGATTTCTGAAGAAACTGCATTCTTGTTTTCTATTTATACTTGGTAGAAACACTTATTCCATATTTCTCACAAACTCATTCCTAGCACATCACTGAAGCATGACAGCAACACTTAAGTTTACAATAAACCATTTACCTGGTAGGAAGGAATAAAATTCTCTTCCAAGACTTACAGCACATCCTGGAATATTGCGCTGGTTCTTAATACAAAATCAAACTAGGCATTTCCCCAGCATTGATTGTGTATTGACAAGAATCTCTTCATCAGTGCAACTGAGGCAGGAAAAACCATCTAAACATAGTACACAGTTCTTGGATTCTCTATCCAATTAATGACTTTGAAAAATGCTGAGACTGCTGAGGAGAAACAAGGACTCTTGATGTTAGATAGGGCTACTTAAATAACATATTGGGAGGTAGTAAATTTCAGCCTTTCCCATTTTTACAAATATTCTGTGAATGAATGCAGACTTTTGAGTTAGGCTGCTCTGAAGTTTAAGAGAACTTTTTATTTTTTATTTTTTTTTCCTACAGATTCTTTCAATCAACAGCTGATATACCACAATGAAAAGTATATTATGGAATCATGGAGAAGTGAAATTGTTGCTTGCCTGACTATTTTCTGTAGCCAGTAGAGCCTAGAATGCATTATTTATGTTGTGTAATTAGTCACACAATATTGGTTCTGCATCTAACCATTTTGTAAATAAATGCAAGGGCTGTGTGAAAGAAACCTTGATACTTATACAGACTAATTGCTAGGAGCGTTTTGCTGTTTCAAAGAGAGTGAAAGAAGATTGTTGCTGTCCCCTTTATACCTTTTCCTCTTTTGCTTTTCACAAGAAAAAAGTAGTACTTATCTATATATGATGACTCAGGATATAAAAACCTAATTCCCTTCTCATTCTGGAGAGAAAGATATATAAACTATCTTGTCTCAGCTGGCTGTTTACAAAATATATACTCTATTTTGTCTTGTCACAACCAAATACAGTAATTGCATTTATATGAATACAACACTAATTGCCAACGGTTTGGTCACTCATCTTTGTCTCTCTTATTGGATTAATTGCCTGAGTGCCAGGGTTCCTGCTGGAGGGTTTAGATTGCAGCTGTGTCTATACACTGAGTATTGTTTTATCTGTTTACCAGACATACAAACTGAGTCTGTTGCTCCCTTTTAATGTCACTCTGTTGTAGGTTACTTTTCCCTTCATTATCATGATACTTATTGTAGAGGGAATAATACCATATAGTACAATGCAGCATTCAAAATTATTTTTACTTTGCCTTACTACTGTATTTTATGTATACAAGTATGAGAAGTATTTGTACAAATACTCTGCAACTCTTAGACCTTCCTCAAACTTATTGCAGAAAATCAATAGGCAATAGGCATGGGGTAGAATAAATTCTTCTTGGTTAAGGATTTTGAGATCTGGGAGAAAAAATCAACAACATAAATTCTCTGAGAGAGAAGAAAAAAGAATTAGAAAACAGAAGTCTGGTTCATCTGGTTCAACTTTGAGTAGTGCTGCAAATCAATAAAGGTAGAAAGATATGCCTGGATGCTCTTACTGGGACAGAACTCCACCTTCACATGGCTTCATCTATGTTTACATTACATGAACATGGTGAGAGCCTTTCCTCAGCCTGTGTCAGTAATAACTATATCAAACATAGCTGAAATAGGAAATTCTGGACATATCATTCCTTCTTAAAAAGAGACAAGAGAAACTAGTACCAAATTGTTTGCCTAACTGAAATTAGGTCATGAGCTCTTCAGTTTTGAAATAATTGTAGCTCAGATGAGAGCATTCCCCAAAATCAGCAACTCATTGCCATTTGTCAGAATGTTTTCTGTGCCTTTTACATTGGAGGGTTTATCTGGATTTGGAGTCTACAGGTAGTTTCTGATAGGAGTATAACCCAAATTGTGAAATAGATTATCTCTGATACCACCCAGATTACTACCCAGGGATGTACTGTATCCTATTTTCTTGAACACTAAAGATAACTATCAACAAGGAAAAGTTAATTTGCCTAATGTTCCAGACCTCTCCTTCCTCAGTGCTATGTACAAAATAAATATTTACCAGTACTCCTGTTATTACTACTACCATTAAGAATTAGATAAATTGATATTTATGCCATCTTTTGGCTTGATTTTCAAAAATACTGGATATTCATAGCTTCTTTTGACTGTATAAGTGTATTAGTGTATAAACGTTTTGGAAAACTAAGATTTATAACCTCACAGGAGTGCAAAAAGCTCATTTTTATTTCCTAAAATTCATAAACTTGTCCTTGCAACTCAGTTCTCAAAAATATTATCAACCATTTACTGTGAGTTCAACAAGATGATGTATTACTCCTACAGATATTCAGTCCTACAGACTATGGTGTCACACAATCTCTTTCAAAATACCATATACACCATGATTCTTGAATTTATCACTGTATGGTATAGTCTGCAATGTTTTTATTAATTTTAAGTCTCTTTTTTTGAATATTTCAATTTTTCAACTTTCTCTAGGAAGTACAAATATCAGAAATGAGCATGCTATTCACAACACACTAAAAAATCTGTAACTGTTTTAGTCGTACTCAGAATATGTCTTGGTAGACATTAGTCTGTTTCACGTAGAATTTGCATTCAAGTAATAATTTAGTAATTCTTTGGAACAGTCATCAGCATGGGCCTGGAAACCCTTTCTATTTTCTTTCTTTCTTGATTCATGAACAACTGTACCACTGGTGATACTAAATTGTAAGATATTTTCTTTGGTTTGGGTTATAAGTATGTCATTATCAGCATATAATACAAATGTTTTATGTGTTTTGGGCCCTTTTCCAAACGCAGAACAGAAATATTTAGTGAATATTTCGTTTATTTTTCATCGTCAGTGATATAACCAGTATGTTTTTCTAGCTCCTGAGCAATATAATTGCTAGGATTCTTTTTGATCCATAATTTGCTTGGAAAAAAAATATCTTTATTTTCAGCCTTAGATGTGCTAATCAGAGATTTTTCCATGGGTATTTTCTTCTTTTTATTCATTATGGATATGTTTCCTAGCATTGTGTGTTTATCCATTGTCATTAGCTATTGATTAATAACTTTATTTTTCTTATATTTTGATAGTTATTTTAAAAAATCAATTCAAAATTCCTGTTTGTATATAAAAACCATAATCAAACCATAAGCACACAGTCCTCTGTGGAAATGGAAACTAGCTAGTTACTGCATTTAGTTCAGTAAGTAAAATATATGTGTTAATAGCTGAGATTTCTGTGATATGTTGTGTTTTAAGTTGCATTTCTGCCTGTGATAGAGCTTTTTTTCTCTACCTCTACTCATATTTTATCTGTATTCACTAATATATACAGAAAAGAGCCAATCTTTTGGTCTATAGACCTAAATATGTGTCTGTAAATGATGACTACTATGACAACTACTGCTATAACCAGAAGAGGCACAAGATAGAACATTGATCCATAAGGATTCAAAGTTAATTGCTTCCAACCTATCAGTGATTTAGAATTAAAAAAGGACTGCATTGGACAAAGAAGGCCTGTTTGTTCTTTCTTATACTACCTTCTGCAATAGTTTATAACCACCAATGTTAATAATCCAGTCATTAATTCTCTTGGTTTCTCTAATTAATGCTAATTAAGACAAATGTTTATTTATAAATGAGCAATTCTGAGTCTACTTATTCCCAGCTTTGGCATATAAATAGTTAATAAGTACCAATAAGTATAATTCCCTTTTCTTCCCTTAGTGCCTTGGCTAATTTTGTAATCAATATCTCGCATCTGATCTAATAGAAAGTTCCTTATTCCTCCTTGTGTCATCCAGTCTAGCAGGTTAGCACTCCGGCACTCTGCTGACTGCCTTCACTCTCCAACTCCCTCTCCCTCCCCCCTGGCAAATGGCTTCTTTTTAATCATGTAAAGGCAACCCAAACAATTGATCTCTGTCATCAACAAAGATCCCACAAGTTTCCAAAACACCATCAGTAATTCACTGCCTTTTTTGTTTGTTTGTTTTGCTTTGTTTGGTTTTACCATGTTTCCTTCATTTATCCTGACTAAGGGTTTTAGAGAAACATAGCACATAAGCCTTGGAGTAATAGCATATGTACAGAAGACAATGAATTTCTTATTCATAAACATTCCCTTTATAGAACTTTGACCCATGTGATCAGGTTAAAGAAAATGTATTGCAGCAGAGAAGAAAAGTCTGCATATTCCGTAATTGTGTTAGTTAAGCCAAGTTTAAACATTTTCTTCCTGTTCTGCTGAAGTCATTTCATGGTCTAAGTTTTGTTCTGTTTATAAATACAGTGAGCTCCAGGTTTACTCCTCCTTTTTTTTTTTTTTTTTTTTTCAGAACTTTTTATATGGAATGTCACAGTGCACAGCTAGAAAAGTAAAAAAAAAAAAAAAAGAAAAAGAAAAAAAAAAGAAATCAAAGAACTTTAAGGATGCTTACTCTTTGTTCTGTGCATGATGTACTAGTATCCCTTTCACTACCTTGTGGTTGTATCATTTTCATATATCTCTTTCAAAGCTTTGTCTTCTGGGAGTGTCATATTATCTGTGATAAAGGAACATGAAAGTGTAATTTGGAATAAAGCATTTTGTTTACAAATAAATACAATTTTATTTACAAAGGTAAATAATGCAGACATTCAGAACTGGATGAAGAATTTGAGCTTCTAATATTTGCTTCCTGTGAGCTGATATAATTTATGTTTTCTGCTGATACAATTAATCTGTATGGTAAGCTCTAGAATGAGTGGAGAAGTCTGTAAAATGATTCATGTCTCATCAGGTACCAGTGTATTTTTCCTTATTTCAGACTACAGAAACATACACAACAGCATTTCATAGGTGGCTTGCTCTTTTACCTCATCTAGGAGTTATGTGTCGGATTATATTTGCTGTTTATTAATTTGCTACTTAACATGTAATGCTGTTCAATCTTTCTCCAGCCTGAACGTAAAGCCAGACACTGTTACACTCTCCTACACAATATATATACTGGGTCATACAGTGCCTTATATTTGACTGTTGTTGAATGGCTTCTGTGGCCTGTAGTAAGATTATGGTAGGTTACAGACCCAAAAATTGCTTTCCCTTCAAGGGTTAAACTATATAATGTAATTGTGCCTTATTCTAAGAAAGCTGGTCTCCCTGGGGTCAGGCAGAACACTGAGCTGCAATCATTAATAAGCCATTTTGTGTTTGCCTCTGTGATCAAAGAAATCTTGTCCAGAGTGCAGTAGCTTGTTTCCTTTGCATTTCAGCTTCAAATTTAGTTTCCAGAGAGAAGAGAGAATAAATCCTGACAATAACAATGGTGAATCTTTAATGGCACTCATTAAAGTCAATGTTTGATTTTTCAACTGTGCTACCTGAAATTCAATTTTTAGACCAAAAATGCATTTAAAAGCTTTGGGGCCTTTTGTAACAAACACCCTTTCACAAGTTATACTGATCCGCTATGTTGGATGGAAGACTACTTTATGTTATTTGTTCCATTAGTTCCTTTAATTTCTTTTATAATAGTTGAGCCTTTACAGCACCTAAAAAAAAATAAAAATCTAATAGCAGCTTTGATCTTCAGATATCAGCTAGAGGGTACTCCACACTTGGATTTTAAATAATGTACTGTAGAAAGCTACCATCCAATGAAAAATCCTCAATTACTTTAAAAGCTACCCTTCACCGTGCTTTTACATTTACAGGCCTTTCTCCTTTTTTGAAATTTCAACCTCCATAATACCGAGGTGCTTTAAGCAATTATTTATGATAGCATTACCTCATCCTAATTTTCTACTCAGTGCATATACCAGAGTTGCATCTGCTTTGTTAGAGCAAGTAACATCATCTAGTTGATACTTGTTCTCCCTCTTCTCTGACATAATTGATGAAAAACACATCCCCAGAGGAAGCAGTACCTTTCTTTCTTTGCATGGGATGCAGTATTCCTTTAACTATTTTTCAATTAACACATTAAATGAAACAAAAATCCAAAGCAGAACACTGCATTGTAAGATGTTGCACTACAGTTATTTTTGTGCCTTTAGGACTAAAAATCACATAGATAAAACCCCAGGTTTCATATGCTGTATGAGTTAACATGCCTTTCACTATGTAACTATACCAACGCTATTCAGCACTTGTTTGTTTGACTATATGCACGGTACACTTACTGCCTGTGTGAATGGATAATGAGTGCTGCACACAGTATACTGTATAAACAAATATTCATATATATTTTTTCTCCTTAGAGCATAACTGATTAAGATAAAAATATATATTTTTAAAATAAAAATTCAGTTATGTTGGAAAAAGGGTGATTGATAAATAAAATAATCAGTAGGAAGGTTCTCTAGCTGCAAAGCCTGCCAGTTTCACCTGATTGCACATTATTGAAGATCAGAGGCACTGGAATGGGCATCTCCACGTGATGTGAGTGTAGCCACATGTTGTGCATAAAGTGCATGGGAAGCTGTTTTAGATTCAGAATGGGAGCCTCAATAGACAGATCAATGTCTGTGAAATGCAAAGCAAAACAGGGTTTTCCATGCTGATTAAATGCCAGCTATTCCTTAGAATTATGAAATTCCTTCTATCATTCAGTATCTGTGCCTACTTATAACCAGAGAAATAGGCTTTGTATTAAATGTTGAGTGATATTAAAGCCCTAGTGTAAGAGACACAAAATCATGTTCCTGCTTGGATGGGAAGTGTGGCTTGAGTCTCATTTGAAACCACCAAACTGCTCACCATCTCTCTCACAAATATTTTTTCTGCCTTGTATTAATAATGGATCATGTTTGAAACTTGTGCCACAGTCTTGCTATAGACAATGTCAACTAAGTCAGTTCTTCATTCTTCCATTACTCAAAATATTTATGTTCTGGCACACAGTACTGCAGTCTCCCTCCTCCAAGGTGACTGTTTAAACCCCTTTGCTCTGGGATACACTGTTGTCAGAATCCTAAGCCACCTCCCTGCACATTTTAACTCTGCTACTGGTGTGCTAGAGTACTTCTTATCCTGATTCCTGAGATCAGAGTACTTCTGAACCTGCCAGTCCTGCTGAACTCTGTTAGGCAATTAAATTAGAGACATGTCACAGCTGAGAGACATGTTAAAAGGCGTTTGCTGACACTACTTATCAGATCCCGAAACCTGCTTCCAAGAAATGGGAGACAGACAATCCCAGTGAGCTCTGAAGTTTTCCTTCTCCACTCTGTTGCTTACGTTCAGCTGAATTGTGAACGAGGTGAATGGTGACAGGACTGTCACTATTTTGTTTCATTTTGAATTATAGTGTTCCTAGTTTTCCAGAAAGAATATGATTTATTTTTTTTTTCATACTCAGGATTAAAAAGTATAACAATAGTTAGATTGTTAATAAGAATTATAAGATGAAGAAAAAAAAAATCTTTTTTTCAGCCAGCTTTATCTATGAGTGTAAAGCTTTTTAAATCTGGGTCTCAAATCTCAAATGTTTTTTTTAAATTACATCTAAGGACTACTCAAATGTATTCATAATTAAAGTTAGAGACACATGTAACTTTCATGTTAGAATCATAATTTACTGAACATAGGGTTATCCTTGAAGATTGCTTGGAAGACAGAATTGGTGCAGACACAGTGTCCATCTGTTTTCTGTCCTAAATCAAAATATCTGTAAAGAAACAGCTTTTCAAAACTGTTTCTTTACTTTTTTCATACTTTCAAAAGTGAAATGGGCTGTAAAGCTCATATATCCTGAAGTCGGTAGTAGAGAAAAGCAGATAACTTAGTCTTTCTTCATGGGAATATTATAAAATCCTTAAAGAGCTCCAAAGCTCAGACTCACAATAAATCTAATGAAACACATAACAAGCATAGAATGCATCCAAGGAGTCCTTCCCTCAGGTCATTAAAGTACTTTCTGCAAAGTGCTCCTCAAATCCTTGGACTGAAGAAAACAGAGATTTGTACTGTGAGATTTACGATGTGGTCATATGAGATTTGCAATTCCTTCATCAAGCTGCATGGCACTGACACAATGCTCAACAGATTTGCTTTTTTTTTTTTTTTTTTCTTTTCCTTCTTCTTCATTTTCAACTGAACAGTAAATAAAATTACCAAAGTAAATCAACACAATACATTTCCATTTCTCCTCAAGGGATTTATATCGCTTTATATTTGATATTTCTTCCCATCCAGAGAACTAGATTTTACTCCTCCTTGTTTCCTCTGAAACATAGTGAGTAATGGATGCCCAACACTGAAGAAAAAAAAAAAAAGAGAGAGAGAGAGAGAAAAAAAAAATAGTGTGCTCTTGGCATTGCAATTGTTCACATTACAGTAGTATCTTGGGACTTAGTTTGAAATCAAGATCCCATTTTGCTATGTTTCTGAGTATAATAGAAGATAATCTTCACTTCAGAGCAGTTTTAATCTCTGTAGAAATGATAAATGGAAGGTAGTAGAAAGGAAGACTGCTATGTCTCTGTTTTATAGACAGGTTTAAAACACAGAATTTACTCTTACACTAATTTGTCATGCTGAAGGAAGCCCCAGTGAGGGAGCTGTACCACAGTGTGTCAAAGGCAGACTCCTCATGGAAATGTCAAATATCCCCAAACCACTGTGGCACACACAGAGTGGGGCCATTCTAATGTTTGGCTTGTGCTCCATTTTTTTGCTCTAAAGGCTCACCTATAACCATTCTCATAACCTTAAGAGTGGCTCCCATGTGCTGCCATTCTTCTTGACTGCATTCACTGCGTCTAAATGTTCTGAAAATTTACAAGTCCTGTGACTCAGGCAGAGTGAGAGAGTAATTTGCCTACTCCATTGACAGAGAAAGAGGGGGAAAATTATGACTTCTAATAATGCCTAATTCATCTCTAGCTTGGAAGAAAAATGCTTTTCACTATGCAGAGAGGAACTCTGAGTCACTGAAAGTGCCATCCTTGAGCTTTAATTCACTGCATTTGTGTTGTCAGCACACACTAAACAACATGTAGTCCTAAGTGTGTTGGATGATAAACAGTAAGCTTTCAGTATCAGGATATAAATTGGTATACATATTAGTCAGTCATTACTATGTCACACAAACATTGTAAAACAGTAAGAAATATACTGTATAGGCTTTTCCAGGATAAATTTCCATGATACAGGACAGTTTTTGCAGCATTCTGGAGTCATGTCATGTCCAGCTGTTCATGGGCATACATTTAAAAAAAAAAAAAAAAAAAAAGCGATTAAGTGATTATAATATGATTATATTATTTTTTATTTTTCTTTTTGGTGATCCTAAGAATGTCTGTAGGCTTCCTTTTTATGGTCCTATGGAGAGTCATTCCATTACCTCACTGGTCACCATGGCTAAACTAATGTTAAAACACTAGCTGTGTCTTGAAATTCTGAAAAATAACTTGCACACTCTATTCATAACATAACCAAAGATATGTGGCGTGAAAGTATCACACCACATCACCTGTACCGTTCTCCACTTTCTCTCAGCAGTGGTGGTTAGCTGCAGTTTCAGCATGCACCCAGAATTAAGTTTGTCACTGTTTCTGTTGGGTGACCACTGAATTCATCTTTGGGTGATTCATGTTCCCCTGCAAGTAGGTGCAGGATTGATTTGATGCAAGGAAGGAAAATGTCATCAGTACCCAGGCAAAGGTTTAATGCACAGATATGATTTGTTGTCCTAGTTCTTCTAGGACAAAATTTTAGGCTGACCCAAAATTTGCAGAGTTATTTCCTATCTAAAAGTCATGAGAATTTTGGTACTGGCACTCTATGAAAGTTAGCAGTACAGAGAAGAAAGCTAAAATACAGAAATCAAGTCCAGACTAGTGATGCATGGTATTGTAAAGTGCAAGAATATTATTGAGTACATAGCTGATCTATTCCTTCCTAAATGCTGCCCGACATTTTTTTGGCCTTGTATACATAAATAGGATAATACATTTGCAGGAATTGCTGCCCATTCAGAAATCATGTTAGGGCAAAATGGTCAACTCAGTGTCTCTTGCCTCTTCCTATCTTTCAATTCTGCACACTTATTCTTCCATAATTTTTGTTCATCTGGAATGATAACTTTACATAACAACATGTTGATGTCTTGAAATGAAAACCTTTTTAGGGACAATTTCTATGTGTTGTAGGAATGCTGTTTTCATGAGGTAATGGCAGTTCCTGAGAACACAAATGTTATTAGATATATTTTGACACATCTGTCTCCTTATACACCTGTAAATACTCAGTCAGCTGTTAAAAGAGAAGGATTTTTTGTTTTCAGTGTTCTTTTGAGGAAAATATTGAAGTAATTACAGTTGGTTCAAGGTTGTTTTTCTACAATTGAATAATATGAAATACCTGTTTGATATTATCCTCTTTGAAAAGTTGCTTTATATTTTGTTATTTCCAACAAAATACAGGGCTGGGATTGGTTGGGCCAAGTGGAAATGTGTCCAAACCTATATTTAGGTGATTACTGCTTATATATAGCAAATCATTCCTTTTCCAATTTGAAGCATTTTTTTCAAGAGCAGATTTGATATGTGCAATCACCCATCTAGCCAGGGCATTTTCTTACTACAGGAAATAACAACAGTCTATAACAGACAAATATGTGTGTGTGTTTTTTTTTTTCTGTGTTTTTGTTTATTTTATTTTATTTTATTTTATTTTATTTTTATTTTCAGGCAACATAAACAAATCTATACATAAGGAAAGGATTAATTTTTCTACATCAATAAAAATTACATCCAAACAGCTGTGATTTCTAATTGAATGCATATCCTCATTTAATCCCTGCTTAAAATAGTCAGTTTGAAAAATTTCCCATGAACTGAGAATCAGCAGTGCTCTTTTATTTCGTATTAGATTGGGATCTTCCCTATAACATCAATTTCTTCCCCCTTAATTTCTCCGTCAGTGTTTTCAATTTTCTTGCCACTCCATTGAATAGCCTTCTTAAGGGAATGCAGAACAGTTACATTCCACACAGTCACAGATATTATTTTCCCTGATGTTATTTGAAACTGTACATTCATTAAAAAAAAAAATCTTGATCTATACAGTTCCTTAGTAGAGTTCCTCAGAAGTAATAAGCACATTTCATCCATTTATCTTTGAGTTTGTCTGTTCTACAAGTATCACTGGCTTGAGTATCTTGCTAACTGATGTAGCAGTTTGGTATTAATTAATGTTAATTTTGTTTTGTTTTGTTTTTGTTTTTGTTTGTTTTTGTTTTTGTTTTGTTTTATTTTTCCATCATACTCCTTGAATGACATAGTAGTTCAGAAGTGCTCTCCAGTGTTCCTATGAAGAATTCCAATGACCAGATGTGTTTTTTTTCATCCTATACGTATATAATTTGTTTTTATCAGCACAGTCCATTTCAGTTCTTGCACCTTTTTCAGAACTCAGACATGTGTCTTTAGTCATTTTGTTTGTTACAGGGTCCTTTTCACATTAACCAAGAAAATAACCATGGTGCCCAATTCTTAATAACATTTTTAATTTTCCCGGCAGATTTTGGAGAAATTATTGTGCTGCTGGACCCTATGTGCTTCAGTTCTTACTCTGATTTCTTAGCATGGACCTTTTCTATTACCATTAGCACCTGTTTCATTCTACTCACCATATGTCAAGGACTTCTGGCCTCCACACATCAGTTTGTAAGCTAGCTGTGAGAGCTTCTGTTGCCTGCAGCTTTGTCCATCCTCCAATTTTGGAAGAACTTTGGCAGCAGAAGATTCACTATTCCTTTCTGCAGAGGACCTGGTTACACATCTCTCTTCTGGGAATGTTCTGAATTCTCTAATACCTTTCTAGATACAAAACTAGTCACTCTCTTCAGCTTCATCTAGTGACTTCTGTGCTCAGTCAGTAGTAATTACTCATATGCAAACTATTTTGGCAGCAGTTTCATGACATTTTCAAATTGTTTTATTCCAGTTCTTAATCATGGACAGGTGGCTAAAAAGGGAAGCACTTCAACATAGGCTTAGGAAGATTTGAAAACTCCCTGAGTTTTCTTTTGTTTTTCAAACTCTCTGATTTTATATAAACTGCATATATATATAAAAGCACTACTCCAAATAATATATATATTATATTTATTTATATATAATATATATAATTATATATATATAATTAATTTATATATAATATATATAATTATATATATATTATATATATATTATATATATTATAATATATATATATATATATTATTTGGAGTAGTGCTTTTCAAATTTCTGCAATAAAATTTCATAGCTAACCTCCTGTGCCCTGAGTTAACTGAAAACTGTTGAAACATCAAAGCTTTAAAGCCACCTATTGTTAGAAAGAGTTCCCCGTCTTCCTTTTTGTTAGCACCTATGGCCAAATTGCTTTACTTTCTTTATCTTTTCAGCTGTTGTGAGGTTTTTAACTGTTTCATTCTTCAAGGTCTCTGCTTAGTTTACAGCAGTTCTAATTTGATTCTCACTCAGAGCCAAGAGGTCTGTTTCTCAGAGTGTGCAAATTTTTGCTAACACATCCGCAGCCTGGGTCCCTGCCCAGTACCCAGGTCCTGCTGCTGCTGGAGTCAGATGTGGATCAGAACAACACCTCTAGACAAAACATTGCAGGGGTAGGCAGTGGATTTGCAAAGGATGAATTTCTAAGATTAAATATTATCTTTGATATTTTTGAAGACATTTAATTACAATGTTAATCCTGAGTGATCCCAGAGATCCTTTTGATTTTTGAAGTGAGGATCAAGTAACTAATAACACGTAACAGAGAAATATTGTACTTTTTCATTAATGAGAAAATATTGTTGGTCCATTTTATCGAATGATTGTATATAACATACATAAAAGAATTCAGATGGTATAGAACCATTGCAGGGGAGACATGTATTAAAGACAGGGAAAGATCTGAAGTGAGAAAGACAGGGCCATATTTGTGTTCCCTTACTTGTGTGTGTGTGTTAAATTACAGTTTTATCAATTTCTGTAGATTGATTTCAATTATAGTTAGTTCCAATATAAAAAGTATTTCACCAGTTCTTCCTATGGAAAGCCCAATTTCACATGCATTTGCACTGAGATCTATTCAGCTTAAGCTGGTACTCTTTACTCAGTACTCATTGTATTAGTCTTATGTTTTAAAATCAAGTTCACTCTTCCAGTATTGCCAAAGCAAAAAATTGTAGCAGTCACATTATAGGCAAACACAGGGAAAAAAAAAAAGAAATATCAAGAAATAAAGTGCTTTGAATTCCAGGGGGAAAATAAAAATGATTTGTATTAAAGGTTAAATATTCCCTAAACTATAATGCTACCAGTTTTATAGGAATGATGCCTTTATATTCTTGTGCAATGCATCATCAGTCCACAGCCAAATACCACTGACACTGTACATTTTTTATCTCTACAGAACAATATTTGGATACCACTACCTCTGAGGCAGTTCTTCTGGAAATTATAAATATATTTCTTTCTTGGGATCTAAAGAAAGCACATCAAAATGAATGATGGAACCTACAAACTGAATTTGCAGCTGTTTTATGTAAATGGTGAAAAAGTACAAAATTTCTTGTTTTAATTCACTCTACCCAGAATCTTAAAGATAGCAATCTGAAAATGTTATTTTTGTAATATTACTTTGTAGTTCTTACCTAGCTTTGTAAAAGGTCACAAAAAAATCAGTCTTTCTTATGCAAGGGAGGACAGTGACAATATAAGCTTGAAGTAACCCCCATGCAAAATCCTAGAGCTAATTGTAGCTGGACTGGTAAAACACAACAGTTTAAAAAAAAAAAAAAAAAAAAAAAAAAAAAAAAAAAAAAGGATTACTGAAGCAAGAGATCATTAAGAGATCATTCTTAGTTACAAATTTGCACCAGATACTTTTAATAAACCTTTTTTTCTTCTTTCTTTTGGTGATCCAGAACACCAATGCTGTCTAAAAAAAACGAAGTTATCACAAGCTTGCTTTACTATAACTCTTTACCAAAGTCCTAGGACTTTGGTAAGGAGGAGATCTAAGACAAAGACATCTCCCTTTCACTAACTAGGTGTTGGAGAAGACTGTAGAAATCAGTGGTCAAAAACGACTGCAAATATTTTTAAAACTATATATATATACAATGATTCTATGATTCTAATTTTAATCAATTGCAAACTGAATCCAGCAAACATTGGGAGTATATAATATCTCTTGAATCTCCTTCTAAGATTTGTAGATTCAATGTGCAATTTTATCAATAAAACTACTGTAAAATAATCATAGTAATTTTATTTTTAAAAGATGCGGCTTATTTTCCTCTATTCAATTATGTGCATTATTCTTTCATAGTACCACTAACACAGTATTGTGGAAATACTTTTAACACAGTATTGTGGAAATACTGCCTTTGTGGATGCCGTCTGCTTGGAAGTGAAGACCTAGACAATGGTCTCATGGCTAATTTGTAGTACATCTATCGTTGTACTATTGTGTGCACATGATGACTGTCAGTTCATTAGAATTTTAATCCGCTTATAAATATTTGATATGATTTATTTTTTTGTTAAACTTTAAGCCTTGTCTAGTCTAGTGATATGTTTATTGTCTAAATTATGCCTTAATATTTCACTTGCTCTAATGTTTTATGTGGCAATAGATTTTTGCAAGGGTTTGATAAGAATGGGTTAAGCTTGTTCTATTGTCATGGAAATGTGTGTTCCTTTCCTTTCCTTTCCTTTCCTTTCCTTTCCTTTCCTTTCCTTTCCTTTCCTTTCCTTTCCTTTCCTTTCCTTTCCTTTCCTTTCCTTTCCTTTCCTTTCCTTTCCTTTCCTTTCCTTTCCTTTCCTTTCCTTTCCTTTCCTTTCCTTTCCTTTCCTTTCCTTTCCTTTCCTTTCCTTTCCTTTCCTTTCCTTTCCTTCTCCACTTTCTACTCTCATTCCAGTCCCTTTAACTGATTCTAAGAGTGAATGGCTCATGTGTTCTTTTAGATATAGTCATCTACTATATTATGGTGCTTTAACTATTTCATTTTTTCTTGACTTGATGCCCAAGCCATCAATGCAGCTATTGGCTATTCAGCTTGTTAATGAAGGAAAAGTGCAATTGTCATTCAGTCAAATCACAGAATATAGAAAAGGTCAGGGTTCATAGAATAATTCATAGAATATTGTACATAAAACAATATATTTTCCATTCCCTGATACTTCATTTCATAACAAAATTATTACAAGAACATAATATGGAATAAAATTAATCCATACTAAAAACAAAGCTTGCAATTAAAAAGGCTGAATGGAACAACATGAATACTTTCTTCTGACAATTATTAAAGTAATAAGGTTTTAATCTTGTACTACATGAAATGATAATCTTATAATTTCCACAGGATGCCACATATAATTTAAATCTACAGCAAGACAGGGATGCTAAAGTGTGGTCTAACCTGTCTTGTGAGAAGGACCCCAGTGAAAATTAAAATCCTATCTAGATTCATCTAAACCTAGAAAAATGTAAGAACCCAAATAACAAAAATTTTGATCAAGGAAAAAACAATGATGAAGAATGCACCCCAGATTTTTTAACCTCCTGGTTTCTCATAGTTTCTCATAGTTTCAATCACCCATGATGGTTGGGATCATGTTGGCAGTCTTTGCCATGCAACTAAGCAAATATTCACTGCAATAACTGCTTTAAAAACTGAAATTCTCTTATTGGAGCAGAAACTAAATCCCATCCCTGTATCAGATAGTAGTCATAGGACTACTGATTAACTTTCTAACTTACAGGAAGTGTAAGGAATCTATAGTCTTTTAGGCAGAGGAGAAGTTAATTCCATCTCTTAATTCTACAATGACTCTTAACCACTACAGCTTGAGAGGAAAATAAGAGAAAGGACTAGATTTTAAGTGAAATAACACTTTTTTTCTCTTTCTCTCCTCTTTCTCTCTCTCTCTCTCTCTCTTTCTCTCTCTCTTCTCTCTTTTTCTTCTTTCTATTTCCTCATCCTCCCTTTCCTGGCTAGTTTCTTTCTGTCAGAAAAAGCTTAGTTAATTAATTCAAGAGTCTACATTGATGAAGATGAGAATTTTAATCAAGAAGAAACATAGAGATTAAAATATATTTTCAAATTTCCTAGCAGATGGCATGTTACCTATATTTTACTTGTTATGGAGAAGATTGTGAGACATTTTGTAACTCCCTAACTTTATATTTAATTCTATCCTTGTATAGCTTCAAATTTATATCTGAGTGTGGAATTTCTTATTGGCATTTTCTCCATAATTTTGGTCTTTAAATAAATCCTGCATGTCTACCTGGTTTTGTATTCTTCCCATCATACAAACCTGTTATTATTTTTATTCATACAAATATGGAGTTGTTCATGATGGTCATATAAATTTGCTTTTTTTCTGAAGCCTATAATTTCACTTCTATTGTCCTTCATTAAATGGAGCTACTGATATTGTAATGACTTGAGTTATTGGACTGTGTCCCTTTCAGTTATATCTTGCCATTAATTACACTCAGTTCATTAATATGGTGAATTGAAAAGTTTTCAATTCTGTTAGTCTTTTCTTCAGTATTCTGGAAAATTGGTTTAGTCTCAGTCAATGACAATTAGAGCCCAGTAGCAGACAGAAAGAGAGAAATTGAAAGTCATGACAGGTTGGGTCAGGCTCTAGTCTGCATCTGTTCTGTGTTCACAATAACTCTGAATTATGAGTTAGGTTGTTTTTAACCAGCTAAGGGCCTGTTTTACATTCAGTGCCCAATACCACAGGTAGAATAGGGCTGTTAAAGTGACCCATTAGTCTCTCTAAAATTCTTGTTTTACAAGCAAACAGTAATTGGGGGGGTGGAGGGTGGGAGCAGGGAGGCTTTTGGTAGCTTTTCATTCAACACATTTTTCATTGTGTTTCAAACAGTTTTCGTTTGTCAGTCACTTGAGGAAGTGGGTATGTTTGGGTAAAAATATGAAATTTTCTCATTATTTAGTTCAGATGATACTACTGGAAATGAATAAGATTTGGTAACCGACTATTTGGTTTATATTTGAAGTTGTGCATTAACAAGAAAATAAAGGAGCATGTACTTCTACTTACAGTAGCTGGAATGGCACACATGATCCTGAAGAAATAACCTCACCTGAAAAATATCCCCTTTTATAGCCAAATACACTATCACAGAGTTGATATAATTCAGATAAAGTTTGGAAGTTGTCAAAACATCGATGTATCCATTGACAAATTTGCTTGTTTTTTCTTTTTTTTTTAAGTAAGAGATCTAATCCTTTTTTCCAAACTCAGAATAAAGGGATATGAATATTAAAAACAAATAAATAAATAAAATAAATAAATAAATAAAGAGAGAAAAGGTTATGGACATCTTTACATGGAAAACAATTATAAATGAAAGATCATTATTTCAATACCAGTATTGGACTAAGGACTTTCAATATTTCTAGGCATTTTTCCCTTCTCCATCCTACAACTTTACTGTATCCTCTCAACTTGTCTTCACAGTGCTTTAAACTTTTTTGTTCCTCCCAGCCTCCCCCAAATGAACTATGAACCTTATAGTCTAAGGTTCTATAGTGCTTAGTCTAAGCACTTCGGAAGAAAGGTATGATTTATATGCATAAATTAAGGTATTACCCAAATACATTAATCAAAGGGATGAAGAAATGTAGAAGACATGTACTCCAATAAACCAGAGACATTTTAGAGCTGAAAATGCTGCTCCCCTTACCTTTCCGGCTGTGGAAGAAAAGGTTGATGGTTCTCTGAAGATCCTGTGATAGCTTAAGACATGTCAATGACTCATCTGTAAATATCTATTCCCCTGAAGCTAGCAAGGAAAACTCCACAGAATGTGCCTGATAATATAAATCTCATCATGAAGAAATATACATCCTATAATTGCCGCTTTATTGGGGAAGGCCAAATTCCCTGGCAGGTGTGAATTGGCATATCTCTGCTGAAATCACAGAACTGCTGTGTTACATCAGTTTGAGAGTCTGGACATCTGAGGTACTTTTGTCTTGCCCCTAAAATCAATTCCTTAAAGGCTAAGACAAGTGAATAAAGGAAATGACTCCCTACTACTGGGATATCGGCTATCACATAGGATCTTGTCCAGACTAAGACATTTAGGTTCTACTCTATTGTAAATTATAAAATATAATAAATATATAATGTGAAAAATGTAAGAAATGAAACAAAAGAAAAAAAATATTACATGACTTCAAAACTACAGTTCAGTGACTTTTGTTCAGTTTGGACTATTTCAAATGATCTGGAGGTGAGTATATTGAGTGTTACATTATGTAAGATAAATATACGTGTGTATATATGAAGCCAGTGTTTCCTTATCCATTCTTGTAGTTTTCAGAGTTTTGTCATAATTAGAGCTATAGGGTACCATACCAAACAACATTTATATGCTAGACATTGCTAACTGACCAAACATTGCTGACTGATCAAAGAAGTTTGTTTGTATATATATATATATATATATATATATATATATATAGGTGATACCTTATGGATATCTCCTTATTGATAGACATTTTATATTTAGTAGCATAAATGGCTTCATATTTTCCATCATCTCTAATAAGCTACATCAACCAGTTTCATTTTCCATCTTTTTTTGTCAAATTACTTGTTCCATCTCTCATCCAGATTTCCTTTCTGAAGATTTACAAAAGCATATCAGGTTTATTTTAGAAATGACCAATGGTCATGCACAAAACAAACAATTTTGTGGTTAGAACTGTTTATGATAAAAACAGATCACATGCTAAGTCAAAGCAAAGAACTAGGAAGCATGACATTTTCAGTCTCACAGAGAGTGTATTTGCCCACATTTTTGAATTTTTTTTGAAGGAGTCAATAACTCTAGACTTGGTCAGAAATGTAAACTAGGTACAGTTGCTTAAAGGAGGAACAACTCAGAAATCCTGGGATAGATTAGATAAAATGGTTTAGAGGAGTAGGAGTGCTTCTTCAGGTGCTGGAACAGCTATCCATACTGCAGCCTGTGGAGGCTGCTAAGCAGATGAGCAGATGAGTATTTTCCGAAGGATCTGTAGCCTTGAAGAGCCCACAGTAGAGCAGTCTTGAGGGACAGCAGCTCACGGGAAAGCCTATTCTGGAACATGGGAAAAATGTAAGTGTCTGCAGAGAGAAACTGCAGCTATCATATGCTCCCTCCCCTCTGTGCTGCTCAGGGCAAGGATGTTAGATGACTTGGAAATGATGGTGTGAAGTTCCACACAAGAAAAGAGAGAGGTAAGTTGTTGTTTTAATATATGTTTGTTTCTCAGTACCCAAATCTGTTTTAACTAGCAATGAATTAAAATATTTTTCCCCAAACTGACTTGTTTTTGTTTGTGATAGTCATTGGTAAGCAATATGCGTATTTTGTCATGACCCCTGAGCTTTCTCATCCTATTTTCTCACCCTATCCCCCTAAGGAGGGAGAGCGAGTGAGCAGCTGGGTGGGCATTTGGCTGTTAGTCAAGGCAAACGTACAACATGTTCTTAGATATAGATTAATTGTGAGTCTATAATACTTTGTCTGGGCTTAATTATGATCTATTCACCTGTGATGGGTACTACACTACTATAAAAATTTTGCTTTCAGTATCTGTTGTAAGTTTTCTGGGGGAATGTCTGCACAGGTGTAGCTTAAATTTCCATTTCCTCATGTATATCTTTGAGGTGCAGGGGTCTGTTCTCAATAAAATCATTTGAGATCTGCATATGGAAACCAGTATATTTGAGCTGAGTTATAAGTTTTTGCTGAATGAGCATAGATCGTAATAAAAGATGTCAGAAACTGACATAATGTTTGGAAAATTAATGGGATATATTTTCTTCTTGATAGGCACATATGTTTCCTATTAATGCTAATAGGAATTATATGTGTGCATCAAGAGAACATACCACTTTGCATGTAAATTTCACATTTTATTTTACAATGGATATGTAACCCTATTATCACCAGGATCTTAGTGCTGGCACGAAAATTTGTCCCAGCTCAGTTGGTTGGTTGTTCTAATCAAACATTAGAATGATCTAGCTGAGTCTAATTGTATTTTACCTTCCCACCACTTTTGTAATGAAAGTACTTTAATCCAAAGCATTTTCTGTGTCATGTGGACGAATAAATAGCCTCTTTCTTGAAGTTAAGTTGCTTCTAAACTCAAGCTAATAAAACTACTTCCATTTCCATCAGAGTTACAAGTACAGTTAAAAGGCTTACAAAATTTAGATTTGAAACTTTATTCTTCAGCAAAAGAGAAGGGTAAAATACTATATCCTTGACTTTTGAAGGTATATTCTAAAGCTGATACAAAATGGCATCTTTTATGAATTTTGTATTTGATCTAGAAAGCACATGTTTGTTCATAGTTTTTATTTTGTTTTGCCTTACGCTGATTTTTATTTATTTATTTGTTTACACAAGGTGTGTAAATCCATGGTTGTAAATTTTTAAATAACACAAAGTCTTGTGCAAAGGATGTAATTTAGGGTAACAGTGACTGTGGCTTGCAAGCTGCATGAGAACTAGTGATAAGATTAAGATATTACTTCTCGCTTTACGACTTTCTTATTTGTAAGAAATTTCTTCCTATTTTGTTTACTAACCTGGCCAGTTACATGAGAAGCAGCTCCCTCTTCCCTGCTACATTCAAAAAGTGAGCTTCACATTAAGGAAAATACAAATTCTGGACTTATGTCTGATTTAGTTGTCATTTATATTTTCATTGAAAATAAACTTGCAAATGTTATGGAATTGCAAACACCCTTTTATTGAAATTCTGACAGAGAAAAGAATCCTAAAAAAAAGAAAATCAGATTTTCAGATTTTCCCACAGATAAGTCTGGAAAATTTAATTTGAATATATTTGAAGTGTTTTACCTTGCTGAAAACATATCAGTTTGAGAAAAAGGCTTTTAAATCTAGTATCGGCAGACCCAGGATGACTCAGTAGACTTCATGGCAAGGAGCTAGCCCAAGAGGTATTCCATGAGTCAAAGCCCAAATAGAAATCATGCTTAAAAAATAATAATAATAAAATATATGTATATATAAATGTCAGCTGGCAAGACCCAATTGCTTTACTTCCTAATCAAGCCAGAAGCATTGTAGAAGTAAGAGGGGAGAGTACAGCATTTGGACAATACCTAGAGAAGATCATTGCTATCGTATCGGTTAGAACTGATGTTTCAGGTTTTTACAGGGGGAAAAATAAATAAATATTCATTAGTTCATTTAAAATCACTGGACCTGTTTAGGATTTCATTCCTAATTCTGTAACCTGAAGGCAAAGGGAAATTTACAATTGACAGACTAGGTGCAGAATAGCTTTTATGTCTAGCTACAGGTAAATGCTTCTTTCTGATTTGGCTTCCAGTTATTTCTTCTGGGGGGCTGACAATTTCTTTTCTTGCTTCTCCATTTACTTATTTATTTATTTATTTATTTATTTATTTATTTATTTATTTATTTATTTATTTATTTATTACCATCTGTCTTGTACTGATTCTACTTCTGAGTGCTGGGTCAGATCCTAAGAAATGCATGTGGCTGAGATTACTCCAGCAGACCTGCTGTTTTCATTATCTCATCAGTGAAAAATTATAATTCTTTTTTAATAAGGTCTAAACCTTTACTGTCCTTTGAAAGTGTTTGTGTACACAAGAGTGTATTCATGCACTACATGGGTTTCTACCAATATTAATAAGGCAAAACAAACACATAAAATTTTTTATGATAATATAATTTAATATTAGCATGATCTTCTATTTAAATAGATACTTATTTTTCTTTTTCTTTTCTTTTATTTATTTTTTTTTTCTTTTTAATATTTATATTCCTTTATTCTGAGTTTGGAAAACAGGATATATAAAATTACTGCCTTGGTTCAAGAATCACTGTCACTGTTCCCTCAAAAGCATTTGATTTAAAAAAAATAATAACAATAAATGAATCTTACATCCATTTTGCTGAAGTATAAGGGTAATAAAGCTGATCATTCAAAAAACCCACAACCTGTCAGATTCTAAGTTCTCTCTTTTCATAATGGCATAAAAATAAAAAGAAATTATAACATTTCTGCAAAAATATTAAAACAAATTGTAAAAACTTGTAGTGGGTGCTCAACATTTTAAAAGACAATGGAGTTATTACTCATTAGTAAAAAAAAAATTAGAAAGTATGAAATTCCATATTAAATTCTGTAAGTTTTCAAAGAAAGTTCTATAGACCTCTGTGCAAATACTGGTCACATGAAATATCTCATTAGGCAAAACTTGTGTTATATGCAGCTAAATTTGTACACAAATTTTGGAATAATCTACAACAAATTTAATGGAATTTCCAATGTGGAATTTGGATAGAGACTATGCAGTCTTCCCTTTGCAAGAGCCAGCCAGAGCTAATGTAGGGAATGCTTTCTCAGTTAACTGAATATACACCAAGGTTGCAAGCTACAGGCAGCATGGTTGCCCATTGGAAAAAAAAAGTTGTCAAGAAGATCGTCATAGAAAGATATACAGAATGTAGGCTCAGAGAACGTATGGTTTCAGAGGGAAAATTTATGTATAAAGAGGTAATGAAAATTGAAAATATGACAATATGTATTTATATTCTACCTTTTTTTTTTTTAATGTCAGAAACATCAAGCATTTTTCTACATAAAGCCAGTCTTTCATATTTAGTATAAGATTTAATAATTATGCAAAATAATAAGATTTTCAATCTTATAACTATTCTTATTACAGAATTTTCTTTTAAAGTTGGATTGGAAAGTTTTGGTCATTCTATTAACTGTAATTTATTCCATGGATATCAGTGTTCTTCTCATAGGAGAGACAGAGGTGAAACACTAGAATAATTACTTGTCCTAATCAGTCCAGAAGTTGAACCAGAACATACTGTGAAATAAGAGCATCTGTAGTGTCAAACAAATCATAAAAGACTTCAAAAAATAAAAGTTAAATTCAAACCAAGATGGCAAAAATGTATTCTTCCTGTTCTTCCACTCTTAAAAGTGGGTTAGATTATTTGAGTATATGAGACAATGTCTATATTGTAAAGCAAAGATTAGCTAAAAAGGTGTCAGCCAAATTCCCTACCTAGTTCTGGATTGGAAACAAATCTGAACTTTCATGAAGGTCTGAGGTTCTGTAAAGTTAATTCTTCATTTCATTCTGTGTGAAATGCCCTGAAATCTCATGCCTTTATCATCTTCTTGCTCCAGTTAACAGCCATATTTTTCAGATGTGGTCTGGACCTGCAGCTGGGATCAGAACTTGTAGATAGGAATTGATTAATGCAAACCTTTGTGTGCATAATTTTCTAGTACTGCTTCCATTAAAACAATTTGAAATAATCCGCCCAGTTCTCTGCTTGTTAATACTAACACTCCTCAGATCCTGTAAAGTGAGCATATTATTCTACAATTGCTAACAGGAAACAAAATCATGATTTTCTTTTTAAAATGAAGCCTTAAATATTTGTCGTGGCTGTCCCCCTGTATTTTTGTGTTAGCTATTCAATCAAATCTATTGGTATCATGCTCTTTTACTGAAGAATTTCTGTTAAAGGAGCTATGGTTTATGTGTGGACATTTAGGAGGTCAGATAGCTGTTGCCTCAGGAAGTAAGGCAATTTAATCCATATTTATGCTATTTAACATTAGCTGATATAAAGCCCTCTGTTTTGCAATATTTTTGTCTCCTATATTGGAGACCATTTCTTCTAGCTACTGCTACTAGCTATTTTCTACTAGCTACACTGATCTCCAGTTGCTGCCCAAACCTAATTCTTCTCTCTGATAAGCATCACTACAGAAAATGATTAAAAATGACCAATCACAGGAGAGAGGCTTCTCTAAAGCTCTCACTGATTTAGGCTGAGAATGTGTCTCTGTATTCCAGTCCTTCCCCACAATGAACTTTTCAGCTGCTTGAGATTCATCCAAAATATCCTTTTTCTTTTTAATAATAACATTGAAAATAATCCTAGCACATTTACTGTGACACTAATATACCTCAGGGCCACCTTCTTACTGCACAATTTACCTACAGCATTCATTAACAGCTGAGAAAAACACACCCTGTCATGGCTTACTGCAACCTAACAGACTTAAATTGCATCCAGGAAGCTGACAGGACAGTGCATTATTAACTGAGCCTTTGAGACCCTTTAAACTGTATTGTATGTATGTTTATAGCACAGGGAGTACAGAATTTTAAACTTGCACATTTTAATGTATTTAATTTGCCTCACTCTGCAGTTTGCTTTGTGAACTGTTAATCTTTTCAACCGATACAGCAAAATGTCACTGTATTCATTTACAGAATATAATAGGCTTATATCCTGAAACAATAAAGTTATAATAGCCTGCCTGCTGCCTAGTGAAGTTATACAAATTCAGCATGTACAAGGTGTTGTGTGTCCTACTTACCCTCCAGGTTTTTAAAACTCATCTTCTCATACAAATGCCTCGAAAATCAGTAGCACACATTATTTTGCTGAGAAAAAGCCAGGTAAATGTCATGAATCAAGCTCTGCTGAATTCTGTCTCTCTCTGGAATTACTTTTGGTACCTTTGATACTAATACCTTATTGCCACCTCCACCCATAACAAACGCAAGCTGAAATCACAGACATCAAGGTCTGTTCTGCACCCGCAATACATGCAGTAGTCTGGAACTGATGAGTGATTCCCCCTCTTACAGTGGTGGCAGGAACCAGCAGCCAGGTAATCACAGATCTTAGGGAAGAAAAACTGCTGCTAAGCTGTTTGGCCTCCAGAAAAAAGGTTCTGCACACTGTCTTATGCTTTACTGGTATTATATTTGCCCTATATGCTTTCTCCTGACCGGTTCTGCAAAAATGGTAATCTTTCATTTCCTACAAGTATTATGAAAAGGACAATGTGATCTTTGTATTCATGGTGGGATCACAGTGTTTTGAATAGTAATGAATCATTGCCTGCAACAGAGAATCCTGCGTGTGAAGATTAAGATGGTAACACTAGTAAAGAACATACTGACACTACCCATGCTATCATATGGAAAGAATATTATGTTTCATAAGACTTTTCTATTTATTTTTCTAATAAGTCTTGTTGGAGAACTACTGTATTGGTTGTTTCTATTGTACAATTTCCATCCTGAGGAGTGAAAATGTGTCATCTCACACTGAATTTCTGTCAGTTTGCTGACTGACACTGCAGTTGTACTTGGGCAACTTTATGCTCAGTCTATGAAGTGTTTAGTTGACCTGCAGGGCATATTGCAAAGCCCGTCTTTTTTAAAAAGCATAATCTTTCTGCCAGAGTGGAAGGTTCATGGGGGTTCTTTATCCATAGCAGGAATGACATGTGGGTTACCTGAGCTTTCACACTTAGATACTGTTAAAGACTATTTAGAAAAAGGATCTGGAAATGAACCAAAATGCAAGGAAAGAGAGAAAGAGAGAAAGAGAGAAAGAGAGAAAGAGAGAAAGAGAGAAAGAGAGAAAGAGAGAAAGAGAGAAAGAGAGAAAGAAAGAAAGAAAGAAAGAAAGAAAGAAAGAAAGAAAGAAAGAAAGAAAGAAAGAAAGAAAGAAAGAAAGAAAGAAAGAAAAAGAAAGAAAAAGAAAGAAAGAGAGAAAGAGAGAAAGAAAGAAAGGACTTTCCAAATGAAGTCTATGTTGTCTGGATCATTTCTACTCATAGTGATTAATTAAAATGTAGCCCAAAGCAGAAGCAGGTCATGCATCTCAGACCACAACTAAACAAAATCTTTAGGGAAGAATCGATAAAATGAGCCCTGGCTGATTTTATTAAAAATGTAATGTGAACAAAAAGAATATCCTCTAAACCAAACATAATACATTATTTTAAAAAAATAGATGTGGTGATAGAATGGAAATTTCTGTGTATCTTGTCCTAAAGTGGTTATAAAGAGGAGAGGGGATCCAAAAGGGAAAGATTACAATTATGGGATAGAGGTAAGAGATCTACACTGATTTTTCTGACAACATAATTGTCCAAAGCCTGTACAAACCCATTTCTTCTGTCGTGTTGGACATAATTTCAAATAACCTGTGAAAGCACAAATTTGCTTATTTAACAGCCCTGATTGTGTAATCTTTTAAGTTTCTTTACTTGCATATTGAGTTCAGAGATTTCTATGGCCAAGCATGATTAATCTGAAACATTTAAGTATGTATCTTCTAGCTGCTAATGAATTAATGAATTGAATATTATCTGGCACTGGATTGTACATGTTCCTTTTTGGCCTAGTGGACTTTGGGCACATTGGGTGACAAAACTCCCCAAGATACTAAATTTGATTCATAGGAACATGATTATAACTTTTAAGGTCTTAGACAGTGCAATCTCAGAAACATTAATTATTAGGAACTGATTGCTACATTTTGTATTTTTATGTCTACTATAACCTCTTGATTTATTCCTTTGATATTATCTCAGGTTCAGCAATCAATGTTGCTTTTGAGGTTCTTATCAGCTGAATGAATTTAGTGAAGTACAAGACATAAAATTATTGTAAGTAAAATCTTTTCTCATTTTTTGCTGCAGTTGGGGTCAGAAAGAGTTCTTAAATAAAATATTTAAGAACCATTTGAATGAGGACCCAGTGAGGATGTGTGAAAATTACATTTTTTTTCTTAGACTGTTTTAACATCAAAGGTAGCGCTGGAATGAGGGATAGTCATTAAAAGCTGAATTTCTGAAAGTGTCAGTCTTGTGCACTTAAACACATTTCAGTCGAGTGAAATAATTTAAAATCTGAAGTGTGATCCAGAATCACATATGTCAATTACAATGTTGTCTGTAATATTAAAAATGTATGCAGCTGGAGGCTTAATTATATGAGATATCTCAGAGTTAGAAACACTTCATCATTTCCCCCCTTTTTTTTTTAAGTATGGTCTTTTTACATACTGAATGTAAATTATCCTCAAAATGAAGGGAAAGCTTTTTCTCTCATTTGATGCTATTGAAAACCAAGATAACACTAGAGATTTGTAAAAATTAACTTTAAAATATTGTTGTGCCGATGGAATTCGATTACCTGATGATGATGTTGATTGACTGAATTTAATGATTTTCTCAAGTGGAACAAAGACTTTTTCATGAAGAATTAGTTAAGACAATGTCTACTGCATTTGTATGTCTATATCACTATAAAAAGAAGCAATGAACATCAAAATGATCAGTGCAAATTCTTGAACCACATTCATGTTTGTTTAAAATGGATGCATCTGTTTCCTTTTCCTAACTTAAATCACATTTAAAAAGTGAACTCAATTCTACTGAAGTTAAAATGTTGTTCACTGCTCTGTTGTCTCAATAGCCCAGTGCTGTTTTGACCTTAATAACTACAGGAATGGTAACTATGATCTATCGCTATTCATAATGTCACTGTGTCTTTCCTTACATCATGATATGAGCTGGGGTCAGAAGACATGTTTTAGCTGGTGGCCTAGGGAGGAGTAGAAGAATAGGAGAACTGTCTTCCAGGCTTTTTGAGTCTGAGATGCACTTCTCCCTTGATTCTGGAAGAATAAAACTCAATCCCAAAGCTTAGCTGTTTTGGCTGTGAATGCCAGTACAAAGAAATAAATTTTCTCTTCTAATGGTCTTAGTGAATATCTATGTAAGAAATTCTATACATGTGTTGTTGTTATTATTATTATTATTATTATTATTATTATTATTAATCAATGGGCAATTACTCATTATATTGATCTTGGCTTTTAGTTATTTGCTGTAAAGTTCTCCAAATGAGGCATGAGGGAATCAAATGAAGCTCCAAGATGTGGGATTCATACAGCAAATTAGAAGAGATCTTTTTACTAGAGAGTCAGCATTTCAGGTGGCAAGTGGCCTACTCAAAATTTTATCTACCATATTCATTTGTGATGAAAGGAAAAGCTTCCTGGAGAGGTATAAAGTGATCTTTTTTTTGATAATGAATGTGATACAGAGGAAACAATGCAGAGATACAGATTTTCTGAGGTCACAGGGACAACAGTAGAATAAAGAGAGCTGAAGTACGGTGCACTCCTACCAAGAAGACTGGAAATTTTTTACTTGGATTAATTAGCTTAAGGGACCAAAAGCTGGACTGCTTGAACTGTGATAGTATGAACTGTTAGCATCAATTTTACAGTAACTTTTATTAATATTAGTTAATGGCATTTCAGTATTCAATATCTGAAAATCAATCTTCAGGATTCCATTCATATCATCCACACAGATGATCCAAAGATTTTTTTTAATCAGTTGATTTTGTTCACGTGAAGTATGATGAAAAATAAAGTGTTGTGGTTTGTTTGTTTGTTTGCTTGTTTGTTTTAGAAATTAAAGGAAAAGACTTGTGAATCTGCAGACTCTATTTCATATAAGTTCAATATTGTTTATTCTCTTTTTTTGTTGTTTGTTTCCACTGTTTTGTTAACAGTGATTATTATGTAATAATAATAATAATAATAATAATAATAATAATAATAAAAGAATACTTTAAATAACGCCCAACCTGTTAATAGACATAGCCAAGAACATCGCTTTCCAGCTGTTTTTGGAAAGTACAGTTCCCAGAAGGTTTCAATTTAAGTTAAAAGAAGGCCAGGATTTCTTGATTTCCTTTAAGTTAAAAACGGTATTTGAACTAGCCAGTCATCACATGCACCCTTATTTCTGAGTACTACATTTCAATTTACAGGATTGCATTGCTTCAGAAGCTACTGGAAACCCATACCTGGTCAGAAGCTTGAGTGCCACCTGAAAATGAAACTTGGCTTTTATAATCTGATTTAGGGCTTGAAATATTTTAGTTTGCCTGTCTTGCATTTTTTGCGTTATTGAATTAATAATATCTTAAAGTATTTAGTCACTTCCTTTAGTCTCCGTAGTTTTAGACAAAAACTGGAAGAAAACCTGTTTGTGGTTGAAACTATAAAGCACACTGGTTCAAAGGGAAACTGTAGTTCATGCATCAACATGGAACGGGAATGTGCTTGTTAAGATTCTCACAATAGCTTACATTGGTCTTTATTATTAATTATTATTGTTGTTGTTGTTGTTGCTATTTTTATTATTATTTTCCCAGAAAAAAAAAAAATGTTACCAAAGCTTAATGGTCAAGCATATCTCTGGCTCGTTTTCCATCAAAACTACATGGAAAATCTAGTCCTATGGTCTTCCTTTCAACTTTTAAGGAAACAATGTATTCACGCTTAACTAAGAACATGTCTCATTCAAAACCATAAGCAGTTCTCTATCCTACACAAAAACTAAACCTTATCAGCATCTCTGCTAGGTCATAAATCTGTGTTCAGAAAGAGTTCATAAGGACAATATGTGCTGATTTTGAGCTTCTTACTGCAAGCCCGCATATGTTGTATTATTTATGTTTAGCTCAGGTAGGGGTTAGCTGAGATAGATTATTTTATTTAAAATTGGTATTCTAGAAGGACCAAGAGGCAAACTACCATGAGGCACTTTACAAACAGAAAGCCAATGACAGCTCCTGTCCCACAAAATTTAAAATTTGCCTGTGATTTGTGACAATTAGAGGAACTGCCTGTAAAACAGCAAAATGAAAGACCAATTAATAATGACAGCACTTTTCCAGCAGAATGCAAAAGTGGCTCAACAAAATCCTTCAACAACTTTGACCATAAATAGCAATTTTTGAGCTCCAGATTGCCAGAGCATACATGTCTACAAAATATTAGTCTTTGACCACCTTATTTCTCTGTCCACTGAATTGCATGGTCATCAACACTTGGCAAAATACTTCTGTGTTACTGAGCCAAACTTATTTTGGAACAGACAAAAGCTTTGACACTGTGCAGCTGAAGACAATTGCTGAATCCACAGAGGGCTCTCTTAAAATACATTCATGTTTCTCTTAGAGCCAGCAGTCACGGTTATGATGACAGGTGACCTAAGAAACCTGAATTTCTGCCAGCACTTTCTTCCGTCCTATTATAGGTATTTTTATAGAACCTGATGTAGGTTCTCTGGTATGACCTTCTCTGAAATTTACTAACTTTATTGTAAGTGGTATCTTTCTAATACTGGCAACACCTTCATACATTTTAATGAGCTGCCCTGAAAATAATAGACTTTTGTCAACTGGTTCAAAATATCTCAGCTCCGAAAGGAATATTTTGCATCAGCATCAATTCGTAGACTCATATTCCCAGCCTCTCCTCTTTTACAACCTAGAGGAAAAAATAGCTTATTCTCATCTAATGTGGCAAGAGACATGGTTTTGTTGTTTTGTTTATCCTCAACTTATGGTTTATTTGTGTATCAAACTAGCTCATTCTATTTTTAGTTATTTATTTTGTGCTACAACTATATTCTAGATTACTGTGTTCCTCTCTGTGGCTTCTTTCCAAGTAAGTCTGTTGAGCCAATGTAGCCACATGATAGCCTAATGAAATGCTGGCACGCACTTAGCAGTAGTTTTCCAGATGTCAGTGGGTTATTTCAAATAATGCAAGTTTTTAAAAAAATATTACAATAATAAAAACATTGGTCCCAACAGCTACTCATATGAACTGATCTCTACTTCTACATTTGAAAAATGGGACATCTGGTACACTAAACAATGGCAAGGAGCTCTATATTAATGCTTGATTAGAACAATGCCTTATGCCTTATTCAATTCTTTTTTTTTTTTTTTCTTTCTGTTTTGAAATGTATAGTACATAAGCAATACACTACATATTAAAATATGACAGACAATAAAAAATCAGGTTGTATGATGTTTTTGTTATTCTTATCTCAGTGCTGCTCAGATAGATAGGCCTAGTACAATGCACCTTACTATCCTGATTGTCAATGAAATGAATAGCACAATTATTAAATAAATATATGCTGAATCAGAACAGCTAACCAAAGAAGCCATGAAAGACTGGAATTATTATTTTTCTCCAACACAAAAACCATCAACACAGCAACTAATTTCCTTAAACACTCTTAATGCACTATTAGAATTATATATTTAACTATATTAGAAACATAGTCATTAGAAAAATCTTACGGATTGCATATGTACACTGATCTTAATTCAGCGAAGTTCTTATTTATAGCTAACCATGTGGTAAAGTACTCTCAATAACCTCAAATATACCGCCCTTATTCATAAAGTTAGGCATTTATTCAGATGGCCTAGTGAACTAAGAAATTAATCATTTGTGAATTTTGAGATCATACTTCTAAAGTTATTGACTTTAGTGGAGAACAAGTCGTTACGAAAAAGAACATGCTCTAGAATACTGCAGTAGGGATAAATTTTTTATTACATTGCCTGAATGAAAAGTTGCGTTCATATAGTCCCATCTGGGAAAAAATAATCTAATAAAGGAGCAAGTCCTTAGCTAGGGGTTGCAAAAGTCAATAGCAATGACATTTTGTGAAACTTCACACATGCTGGAGACACGCATCTATATGGGTTTTTAATACAACACTCAATATTACAAGCATTAGACAAAGTGTCTAACATAACATTATCAGCAGTAGAAAATATCTCATGCACATATATCGGCAAAACTGCATCTTTGTGAGGTTTACTCTGTCTTTTGTTTTGAAAATATTCCTGCACTCTTTCACAGACTTTCTCTGAAATATATCAGGAACGTTGTTTTGCAAGAAAATCTTGAGAAAAACACTTGGAACTTTTCACCAGAATATTGTAGCACCTCATTTTTTTAATTAATTAATTAATTTATAGCAAGGAATGTAGAAAATTAGGTAATCATAGAATCATAGAATAGCCCAAGTAGGAAAGGACCCATAAGGATCATCATGTCCAACTCCTGGCACCACAGAGGTCTACCCAAAAGTTTAGACCACATGACTCAGTACACAGTCCAATCGCTTTTTAAATTCAGACAGCTTTGGTGCAGTAACTACTTCACTGGAGAGCCTGTTCCAGTGTGCAACCACCCTCTCAGTGAAGAACCTCTTCCTGATGTCAAGCCTAAACTTCCCCTGCCTCAGCTTAACACCATTCCCGTGGGTCCTGTCACTGGTGTTTACAGAGAGTAGGTCACCTGCCTCTCCACTCACAAGGAGGTTGTAGACCGTGATATAGACCCCCCCTCAGCCTCCTCTTCTCCAGGCTGAACATGCCCAGTGACCTCAGCCACCTTTCACCATCTTTGTCGCCCTCCTCTGCACACTCTCCAACAGTTTAATGTTCTTTCTGTATGGTGGTGCCCAGAATTGCACACAGTACTAGAGGTGAGGCCGCAGCAGCGCAGAGTAGAGTGGGATAATCACCTCTCTTGACTGACTAGCAATGCCTAGTCGGGATGCTTCATGCACCCCAGGATACGGTTGGCCCTCCTGGCTGCCACGGCACACTGCTGGCCTGATAAGCCTAATGTCTAATGTCTTGTTTTTCAGCAAGACACATGCATTGCCTAAACTACATTCCAGCTGAACTGGTGTATACTAAGAGGATCACAACAGTTGCTTTAGTCTTCACAGTGGTCAGTTGAACCAAAAAATCATGGAAGTAGATTACACAGGTAAAAATGAAAAAGCATCACGATCTGAAACTAAGTGGCCACTACTTCTCCTGCTTTTCCTGTTGTCTTGTCATGTTGTGGAGTTGTGATGCAGAAGACAAACTGCAAAACTCAGTCAGAAGTTCTGCCCTGGTGCAGACCTGTTCTGTGGTTGCTTTTGCAGTGCAGTGACCCAAACTTTCTGTTTCAGGTGTCCAAAATTAATTAAATATTTTATTTCAGGTTCTCTGCTGGTATAAACTAATGCAGCACCATCAAAGTCAGTAAAGCTTTGCCTATTTACAAGAGTGGAAAACTTAGTCTTCTCTCTGTAGAGATCTTGTAGTTCAGCTATCATGGAAGACTGATCTCCTGTCAATAAAAAATGTCCTCAGTATCCTACACAAGTCTTTAGTTTATCGCCTCTGGACGTTTTTTAATAGCTGCAAGCCTCAAGATGGAAGCAGATTTTTATGCTTTATTTTGAAGGGTGAGGATTGTTCAGAAAAGATACTTCCTGAGCTGCCCAGGGAAAAGACTATTATAACACTAGCATGGTTCGGCCTATCAACATAACTTGCGTAAGAATAGAAACTTATTTCTTTGTAACTTGTCTTTCATTTTCACATCCATTTGTTCAAAGACATCTGAAAGTCCCTGAGCACTGACCTGAATAAAATGAAGAAGGAGGCTAATAGAGTGTTCACCTACAGTATTGTTTCCTCTCTCGTTATTAGATGGATATGACCCTGTCTTTGATCTTCCTGCAGATGGTACAGCCAAGGATGCCTGGAATAAAGAGTGGCACACTCCTCCTAGGAGGAAAGAAAGAAAGAGGAGTAGAGCGGGAATATGCACAAGCAAGAAAATGTCCATTGTAGTAATTACAAGTGACAAAGATAAATGAGTAAGAATGTGTGAACATGTTCCTCAGTGGGTCCTTAAATAGGTAGAAAATGTAAACATTCAGCATGGGAATCTCTGAAAGTAAGGTGAAATTACACTGAAATAAGTCCAGGAATTTCACTTTGATTCAGTAACTTTGTAAGTGAAATGATTAAAGAAATGAAATGTTTTTACTTTGTTTCTATCTCCTGGTGGTTCTTTATGTACTTGGACACTGCCTATTTTTCAAGGGTGTATCTACTTATTTCTGACTGCTTGTCAAACACTGAACCTATGTCTATTGTCAAAAAGCAGTGAAACGCTAACAGACATAAGGGAGAAATAAGATAACTGCTTTGCTGTGTAAGACAGTATTTCAGAGAGGACATGTTACTTATTTGATCAAACAGACTACATATGTTAACTTCACTTATTTGATCAAACAGACTACATATGTTAACTTCCTTATTGCATTTATCCAAGTGTCTTTATTTATTTCTCAGCTAGTAACTATTTTTTTAACTATGCAATCGAAAATTTGAAGGAGTACTATTATTCCTTTGACATGAGAGCAGAAACTTCAAAGAGCTGATGTTGATCCTTCGTTTTTCTTTTTTTTTTTTTCAAGTTAAAGAAAAACTATATATTTTTAAATAGAAATGGATACTTCTTTCTGGATTATAAAACATGTACAACTGGAGCAGGATTTGGCCATGTGTTTGCAAGGAAAAGTAACATTTGTTCAGGTTAGCTCCTGGTTTTCTGTCATGCAGCACCATCCATGTGAAATTATCATAACTGCCTGTTCAAAGACTTTCTTTCTAAGTATTGGAGCTGTTGATTCAGCTCACTGTCTGAAACTCTGTATCATTATCAACATGGTTTTAGCAACATGAATCTTGACCCAGAGAACACTTACATATAAGTTCCGTGTTATGGTTGGAGTCACCCTGTGAAGTTGCTGGGATGAGTCATGGGTGAGTTCATATTGTAGTTGTACTGCAAACTCTATCCATCTGTCTCCAAGCATAAATCTTGCAAATCCAAGTGGGTGGAGAGAGGAAAAAAAAAAAAAAAAAAAAAAAAAAAAGTTATGCTTGCAAATTTGTATAGATGGGAGTCAAAGGTAATAGAGAAAAACAAAGGGCTGAAATGCCCTTTTTGAAATCCTTCTGTGTCTTAGTACCTTGTATAAGCAGTGAAGCAGTACATTACTACTTTATGCTGACAGCCTCAGCATACTTCATCCCAAGGCTCACATAGACCTGCTGCCATTTTGCATACTGGTTCATACTATGCTGTATGCAAAATGATCTCTTGGTTAATTTTGTACCCACATACCTGCGACTCCAGACTGTGACAGCCTTTCAAATTTATTTTGACTGTATACATACTGTCTGGATTAAATATTATGGATAAGTGTTCACTCAGTGTGGACACACTGAAAGCAAATAAATTACATGAAACATTGGAATAAGAGCGAATGATAAAGGTTTCAAATCTTCTCTTTTGATCTTGTCTAAAATACAACTGTTATCCAATACTGGATAGGTATTGTCCCTGGCTCCACGAGAAACACAGTTGGTGATGCTGATTGGGTCACTTAAACTCCTTGTATTTGTTTCAAGAGTCACTTACACTCTCTGAATTCTTTCTGAGAAAAAAAAAAAAAAATGACACTTTGTCCATCACAGCAGCTTTGTTATATTAAAAGTTTGCAAAATACTTTGAGGTCTTCAGGTAAAAATAGCTTGCCACACAATTCAGGAAAAACATTTCTAAACATGTTAAACTGCACATATTTAGACTGGCATTTGTTTTTTACCCTTAAATTTTGTTTTATGCCCATATTTTTTTAAAGACAAATATATCAAATATCATATGGACCCAAATAAGAACTCTGGCATTGACTGTGATTAAAAACTGAAATATGAGCCCATTCTCTCATACCATCTGTTTTGTTAACCCACCAGAAGGGAACAACTTTTCTACATAGTGACTAAAGACTATGACAGATAATTTAATCCTGTACATTTCCTGATTGATTGAAAAATTGGGAAATAGAGAATAAAATACACAGAATTGTATTGGCTTCTAAAAATAAACTGCCAGGGATGTTAGAATTATTTTGGAATGGCACAGCAGAAAGTTTTGGAGCCTGAAATATCTTGATTATCCCCCAACAATTGATTCTTGCACTTGGAGAACATAAAGGTACATATTATAAGTGCATATCTCTCGTAAGAGAATCTTAAAAGCCTGTCTTCCATATGGCAGGGACTAAAGGGGAAATGTCAATGCTTTTTCTTTAAGCAACAAATAATTATGGCAAGAAATGAAACAAAGGTAACTTAGCAACACAGCATTCATTTTCTCATCTAGCATTTTCTAAAGAATTGCTGCTGAGGCCAGCCCATGAGCTATGTGCTATTTATCTGCTTACCTGCATTTGAAGCTTTCCACTTCTTTTTAGCAGTGCTGTCTATGAAAATACAACAAAATAAGAACAGTGATTATAAACTTGAAGTGCAAAGGAAAGACCTTGAAATAGTATTAACTCCAGTATTTCAGTACTCTTTATAGATATATCTTCTGTAAATCTGGATGAATCATTTGTTGCAAGTAAGCTTTTTCACTAAATCTAGTCCTCTACATGTTTGTGAGGTGTTAGTGAACAGACTGCATTTGAAATTAATGTGCATGTTATTTTAAAGTGTTTGATAAAGGATATCCAAAGTCCACAGAATCAATGGAAACACTCCCACTGACTTCTCTTGACAGAGGCCAAATACAGTGTGCAAACATTTTATTTGATGGATTGTTCACTAGCTGTTTACTACAAGTATTGTTTAGGAATATAATTAATGCCATTCAATGTGGTTTTATAGCAAATAAGTCTTGTCAAACAAACCTTTTACAAATTTCCCTCAAAAAAGGTGACTATGTAGCTGAATTATTACAAAGGCATTTAGCATGTATGGCTGAGGCATTAATGTATGAATATATAATTTTAATGTATTTAACAACAGAAATTCTGACAAAAAGATTAATGCTGTGAGATATCAGTGAGAAATATGCAGCTAAATCAAAAATTAATTAATATGCTGATCAAAAAAAATAACTCCCATAAATGGAAAACAGTTATTAAAGGGATTTTTACCTAGTGAGTTCTTGAAAGCTTTTGGTTTTGAATCCAAAGTTACTCAACACGTTCCTCTATGGCTTCTCAGTAAATTATATATATATATTGGTTGTTAAAATTTATGGGGGACATAAAATTGGCAGTATGTTTAAAAGGTGAGGGTAATAGACTGGTATGCCCAAACTAGTCAGTTGAAACAGACAAGTCAAACAACATAGCCAAAGTAAAGTTTTGCTTATCAAAAAAAAAAAAAAAAAAAGTAAGAAAAGTAGATCTGTAGAATGATGGAATGATGACATTGCTGAAAACAACATCTGTAGGGGTTGTACTTGTTGCTGCTGAAAGAACAGCCAAATCAAATCAAACCAAGCTTTGGCCAAAAGGGTTGTGTTGTCCTTGGGCATGTACGTGCATGTAAGAAGTAGCAGGGAGTTTGCCTGTGTGGTCAATACTTGTGAAATCAGTGCTACGTTGCTCCATACAGATCTGGGGCTCAGTTTTAAAGCTGATGAAGTTACATACCAGAGCCACAAAAAATGTCCAAATATTGTACAGAAAGGGCTTGATGTGGAAGACTTGAGAAGTAGTATCTATTTAGACTATCAGAATTAAGATTGGAAGGTGACCTGAGTATCCAACAGTACCACAGGACATTAAAGGACTTTTTCTACTAGTGGAATAAGTCATAAGAAAAACCAATGGCAGGAAGGTGGAGAAAGCTGAACTCAAATACAAATTTACAAATACAAATTTAGTCACTTTTTATTATGTTTTACTTTTATTTTCACCAATACGAACGATTAATGACCAGAACAAAACTACCAAGAAAAGTAATGAGGACATCAGGGTAAGCACTGACTAAACACATCTGTTGTCCCTGGCATGCAAAAGGAAAATAAATAAATAAATAAATAAATAAATACAACAAACAAACAAAAAGAAGTTTAATTAGGCAGTATCTTTATTAACTTAACTCAGCCGGGATCTATTAACAACAAATCATATAATGCAGCTCATATGTCTTTTTTCAATCGTTTCTGAGTTTTGAAGTTTCTGTGCCCCAAAGCAATGCTGAGGCCAGACTGTTTTTCTGCTAGAACAAGGAAGGAGCTAGAGGAAAGAGTCAGCAGTAGGGCTCCCTGAATCCTACTTCATAGGAAAAAGAAATAATTTCATGAAGTATAGAATCACCTTTGTAGGAAGTGCTAGCAATTATTTTGGCCAACTGGCCTCTGTCTGCAGTTAGTTGCCGAAGAGATAACATTTCAATTTTTAGCAGAAGCTGAAACATTCTTGCTCCCTGACATTGAGCTCATTACTGGGCTATATAAGTAGAGATATAATGACTTGTCATATACCAGAGATCAGATTAGATGATCTAACAGTTCCTTTTGGTTTTACTTTTTATGAGTCCTTCACAATCCTCTTTGCATGCTGCCTCATTGGTCCCTGGAATCACATGCTAGTGCTCCTGTTCCCAGCTTTTTATGACAGTGACCTTTATAAACAGGAGTTCTTGAATAATTTAATGGGAAGGGGGAAAAGTGTGAAAGCAGTCTGAAGTGAGGTAAATGAGCAAGAGAAAGAAGAAAGCTTCAGAAATGTTAGGACATTTTAAACCTATTTACAGAGCGTAATAGTCTGCCTGCACATAGAGACACCAGATTTAAAACAGCTGTTTTCTTTCTTGAAGAAAAGGAATCAGCAGAATTGTGTGGTATTGCTCTTAATATAGCATCTCTTAGGAAAGTTCAATATTTTTACTCCTGCTGCTCTCATTTCCTTAAATTCCAGGCATATGTATGTTTCAGATGACTACATCAATTCTTAAATTATATTTAATAGTCAATATTTTTGACTAAACAGTGTCTTTCGGGCTTTGTCTGTTGTGAGAAGTGATGGTGTATTCTAGGAATACTTTGTAGGCTTCCTCAGTTATTCTGGAAATTCTTTAAAGGGTGTGACATTTTTCCCCAGGTGTAATAAAGTAACTTTGCTGACTGATGTGTGACCCAATAGAGCTTCTGTTCTATCTATTTGTTATTTCCAATATGTTTATCCTTAAAGGGAATGTTACTGCAGAAATCCCTGCTCATCTCTATGCAACAAAGATTTTATATATTGTTTATGGTATTGTGGAAATGGAGAGGCTTCCTGCAGTTGTGCTTGATGTAGCCTGTAGCTGCAGAAACACCAACCAACATTGACTGACATTGACTGGACTTAACTTGACTGGTTTTATGCTGTTTTCTCTTTTCTTTCTCCCTCTCTTTCTCTCTCTCTCTCTCTCTCTCTCTTTTTTTTTTTTTTTTTTTTCCCTCCAGGGAGTGTTAGCACTGAAAAAGATCACTTTAAACAAACACACTTTCGTTTTACTTTCCAGAGTAACATGAACATATATATATGTGTGTGTGTGTATATATATATATATACATATATATATATACACATATATATATATACATATACATATACATATACACATACATATATATATATACATATATATGTATATATATTCTTTTGGTTCTGGCCAGAACGTTTTGAGCCAACATTACCTCGGTGCATTCTAAATAACTGCACTATCTGGTGAGTTATTTAATTTTTTGCTGCAAGTGAAGTTGAGATGGCTTATTTCCATAGAGAAACCTTGCATATCTTAATGACTCTTAAAATCATTTTCATTCCCAGATGAGAATATTAATTACACTGTTGTGCTTTCTAAATTTTAGTCAGATATATCTATGCATTTGTCTTTTGTTAGTGCAACAACTTTAGTACTGCGAACAAAAATGAAATGGAAGCTTCTACTAAGAACTGCCTCGTAGTATAAATGTCTCTATGATAATAAGTCAAAATGGATGTAAACACAAACTTTCAGGAAAAAAAAAGGTTTAACTTTCTTTGATTTCAGTGACACATAGATGCCTTAATGCTTTTGGAAGTCTGTGTTATCATTATTTTGATTTTCCCTATTAAGAAGAATAACAGAATAATTTATCCTCTCTGAATAACAGGATACATGAAAAATTAATCCCTGATAGATACACATTGGGTTTCAGATCTATAGACAGCAAGGGTGATTAAATCTTTCTAATATATTTTGTTAGATTGGTTGTAATGTAATAATAACATAAAGAGACATTAATTTAGATAATAAAGTGGGCACAGAAAGCTGTAATTATTTCATATTTTATATCTGAAGTGGAAAGATATGAAATATGTAAATATAGTCCAGCATTTTAAATGAAAACACATGCATTTCCTTGTAGCTATGGACTAGGTATATTTTTCATGTAGCTTGGCGGTTGCATATTCCAAAAATCTTTGTACAAATATTTATAAACATGAATATATTTTCATATCATGTGGGCTTAATGTTGACTTAAGAAAAATCCAGTTCCAGCCCAAGATTTTTGACTCTTACTACACCCTGTTTAGCAAAGATATACTACAACCACTGTGGGCCAACAAAGAGAAACTTTAGTGTTAGCAAAAACCTAACCTTCTTTGAATATAATACTAAATCAATATTTGTGCCTCTGCACTCCTTCCTATTCCATACCTTCTGACTGGTAATTATTTAATTTCAAATATATCTGAGTTCTGTTATCCAATGATTAGGGAGCAAATGAAAGGGAGGGCTAGTGAATCAATTGTGTGTGTGTGTGTGTGTGTGTGTGCATACACGCATACATACATGTATATATATATAAAGAACTTTAACTAGATTTTCTAATAATAACAGGATTAAAATTCAGTGTGTAAAACTTGACCCCAAAATGGCAGATTCTCTTATTCAGTGTGAGCCAGATAATTGGCTCTGTCTGGGTTATTCTATTATGTACCGAAGAACATCTTTTATCAAAAAAAAAAAAAAAAATCACCAAGAAATTGGGTTGAACCTTCACCTTCTCCCCTAACTATTACAAAGCAAATAGAGAAGCTAGATAAAGAACTTATAATATGAAGAGTGAAATCGAATAAAGGGTAAAAGGAACAAAAATAAAAAGTCAAAAGAATAACAACGAAATAAAAGTACAACTACATGATATTATCTTTGCTGTAGGTGGCAACTGACCAATTAATATCTTTCTGAATATGTTTTTAAAAATTGATGGCAAATTGATTAAGGACTGGATTCTATTTCATTTCTCACACCAAAAAGATGGTGGATTTGGTTTGAAAGTTAGCTACTGTTTAGTTTTTTAAACAACATGACAGAACCTGGCCTAAGGTCTACCTTTGAAAAGTAGACAGTATGTACAAGAAAACCATCACATTAAGTAGATCTGCCATTTTAACAATATTCTGTAGCACACATATTAAGTCTTCCGTCAAACCACATTCTGCTCATCTTTCCACCTGGTGACAAAATGCTACTTTTTCCTCTTTCACTTCTACTTTAGCATTACAGTAAACTGCACTGTGGCCTCAGACACTAAGAAGTCAAACTGGAGTATATTAAGCTGGACTGTAAATGAAGATGAATGCATGTCTCAGCAGAAGGATCAGCCATAGGAGACAAATTAAAGATTGCTTTTCCTTTTCTTGGCAGAAGATTCTGCTCTCTGATTTCACAAAGGACCTTATAGATGGAATCTTGTAACATAAAACTAGAGAAATATGGTAAATCAAGCCCGTGGAGTACCACCTCACTTTTCCTCACATAAGGGTCACTTGTACTTGTATCTTCAATGCACTTAATAAGCAAGGCAAAGTCTGGTCTTTAATAAGTATTAATATTTACCATATATACTGTGTACTTACCATATATATTTATCATATTTACCAATATTTACCATATGCATTTACAATATGTATATATAGTAAATATATACATATATACTATATACATACATATATATCTGTGTGACATGGATAGGCTATGTTATGCAGGATATCAGATTAATGGCTAAACAGAACTGCTGTAAGTTTGAAACGCAATTCAGAAATGATATTTTACAGTTATCTTTATTTCTATTAAAGAATTTTTTTATTTTATTTATTTATTTATTTTTGTCACTAATGCACCATTTTTATGTAGAAATTCATCTAAGTACATGTTTTGGACTGCTTCTGTTATAACAAAAAAGGCAAGCAACCAACCAAACATAACCCCCTCCACACACTATTTAATGTTTGGGGAAAAAAAAAAAAAAAAAAAAAAAAAGATACAAAGGGGAATTTTGTCTTACTTTCGTTAGGATAAGAGGTATTTTACATTTTGCTAAAGTCATAATTTTGTACTTTGCTCAAGTTAAAGAGTGGTTAAAGAACAGACATCTTGGCAAACTATCCCTGAGGTTCTCTCATCTTATGATGTTTCATCCCTTGGAAACCTTTGAGAATGTTTCCAATTGTTATTTGATGTTTTGCCATCTATTTTACATGAAAAAATTGATTTTTGTTTCATTCAGTTTTGGTGATAGTGTTTAGTTTTTAGAAATAATTAAAAGCAAGTATTTAGAAGAATTTGAGAGAGATTATATAAACGATGAACAGCCAGTATTTGAAAATGTATGCCTAATTTTACTGATCTATGTGTATTCCTTTCCCTTACAGTGTTCTGCTTTAAACATGAGTTTGTATGACTTTCTAAACCTATGTTTCAAATGGTATTGCTTAATGTTTTAAAAGCTGTGTCAATGTTTTTACTGTCACCTTTAATAGTTTATTCCTTTTTCAGACCTACTTTTATCGTAATAGTCATTAATAATAAAAATAAAATGTTAACTCTGTGTATTAAATAAAATTATCATACAAGTTGATAGAAATGCAGAATTATTTTCTTTCTACATTTTGTCTAGTCTAGCAGATAGTCCAACTATTTATTATTTATTATTTAGTGTATCAATTTAATAATTTTCCTCTATTGTGTTATATATATGAAATATGCAGTATATTGATGATGAAGCATGTATCAGATTTCAGCACTATAACAATTTTTATAGATTGAATCTGTGTGTGTCAAGTAGGAAAATACATTGTAATCGAGGAAACAAACCCATTTTTGGTATTCCCAGACAGCACATGAAAATTAATAAGGATCATCAGTCATGTCATAAGAATCCATATTCATCTGATCAATATAATACAATTCCATTTGTTGTCATGTATTTCTGGTTTTGTCTGTTATCTTTTGAGTTAAATTGTCAGGACTGGGGTTTGGAGTAGTTTGTACATGAAAAGAAAAAAATATATTTCATGGCTGAAATATATTGCTATATGGTCTAGTTTTGAATAAATCATTCTTTATGATTTATATTCTTTTTGAATAAATCATTCTTTACTAATAGTTAGTATTTCATTGGCTGTTTGCCTGATCAATATTTTGGCATCTGGCCTTTATTACAAAATATCTTGGTTGGATAAAATGTTTATGTTTTGATGTACATGGCCTTTGGTAACTAAACATGGATGAGATTGAAATAGTATGGATTGAAGAGCATTTTTTTTTTTTGCCATAAATTCCTACATTTTTAATGCTGCTGAATATTGGATTGATTTTTATAAATCTTTGTTATAATTATTTAGAAACCTGAAAAGCAAATTATATAAAAATTAAAAAAAAAAAAAAAAATAGCACATTTTTATTTCTGTTTTGTTTTGTTTGGGTGTTTGGTTGAGTTTATTTGTTTGTTTGTTTGTTGAGAAATTGAGAAAGGAACAAAATATGGTTTCAATTCAGTGGTTAGTTGAGCTGGACAAGTTTTCTGTTTTGTTTTGTGTATACAACATAGCGTACCTATTTGTTTGTAGCTGGACAGGTAACTGGATAGACAAGAAGTTTCCTAAGCTAGAGCCTGTAACAGACTCACAAATCTCACCTCCAGTATTGTGTGCAACTTTGAGCTCCACAATGTAAGAATATAAAAATATTAGAATGTATCCAAAAGAAAGCAGATAAAATGATGAAAAATATAGAAGATATGAGTGGCTGAGGATACTTGGTTTGTTCAGCTTAGAGAAGTGTAGCACAGCCATGGTTACAAGCAGCAACCTCAAATTGTGTAAGAACTACCTGGGTATAACATGAAGATAAAAAAGCAGCACAGTACATGTAGAATGAGACTGAAACAGAAACTGAGGACAGAAATAAATGGCATTGTAGCTGTTTTTACCTAAGACCAAAGAAAAACTTCACATTGTTCATATTGTGGTAGAGAATCAATTAGTTGTTCATTTAAGGTCTAAAACTGGAGGATGTCACTATGTTATTACAAGAAAAAGCAATTTATGACATGAACTGAATAAAATCTTATGAAGTAACAAAATAGAAACTATCCATACTTTCTGCTTCAGTGCCAATGTTTCAGTTCACCATGTAGTTTAGACTGTGGTTTAGAAGAGTAGGGTCATAGAAAGGGATCTACAGCCTTTCTCCCCCCCTCTCTCTCTCTTTTCTTCTTTCCTTCTTTTCATTTCTTCTAATTTTTTTTTTTTTTTTTTTTCCTTCCTTTATTTCCAGGTGAGATTGCCCTCTTTGTTTGGTTATGTGGCTTTGACATAGGGGATGTCTCCTGGGCAATTCTGTTTTTTACTTTTGGTGAGGTGACAAACAAAGTACACTTGGAAGAACTGGGCTCCACGCAATAAAAATATGCAGTTAAATGTAACAGTGTTGCAAAATAAATGCTTAATTACAATTTTTCACAGACTGAGAAATCAACCCGGAGAAGGAATGTAAGCAGCTAGTTAACGTCCTCTTCAGTTCGTATCACTCCACTACAGTGAGAATCTGGATTGGCATCGCACACCTGTGATCACCTAAATAGCCACTGGATGTCACTGATGATCCACACAAATTCAGCTTAACCCTTTAAGCACGTTCTTGTAATGCATGGAAGAGTCAGAAAAGAGCACTCCCATGAACTTGGAGATTTGAATTGCCCACCATCGACCTCTTCAACAACAAATTAATATGAAACTCTCTATAAGCATCAAGTATTTGATCAACAACAAGGCAAGGAATGAGTTAAGATACTTCACAATATTATTTAAATTCATATTCAAATGTGTTGGCTCGAAAAAAAAAAAAAAAGTGTATGACTCAAAAAAAAACCATATCAAGCCATATATGTTCCAATACATATCCATGTATCTGGAGGGACATTTCTCTTTAACAGTGACCTGTATTCCTTTTACGGTGGATGGTCTGTGCAAGATGGGAGGAAATTTGTGGATTCTTGTTTAAATGTTTCAACAACTACAGGATCTTTCTGAAAGGCTGCAGAAATTCCTTCTTTTATCTGGGAATCCCAAATTAACTTAGGTGTTTGATGAGAAATAAATCATTTTCCTTGCATGTTGCTGGTAACTGAAATTGCCAAACCCAACCTTTAGGAGAGAAGAAGTAGATAGCCATCTACCATAGCACACACAGTAGTGGAATGAGAACATCAAACACAAAACATCTATAATCACCAGCAAGTGTTGTTTGTTCTTATAAGAGGCAGATTCACAATAGTGATGAATTAGTTCTTTCCATCCTTTACCAGTGAGCATATTAAGAGGAGAGGAATATCTAGGCTAAAAAGAAGCTGGTTTATTTTTATTTATGTTATTTATTTATTTTTATGCTATTTATTTATTTTTGTGTCATTGCAATCTGGACTTAAATGCTTTTTAGTTTTTATTCTTGATAGAAACTTTTTTGCTTCTTCAAGCAGCTGTCATCTCCTTGAGAAATCCATGCATCAATTAGCTTTTTTTTTTTTTTTTTTTTTTTTTTTTTTTTTTTTTTCCTCTCTCTAACATTTCAACTTAATGCTTTACTTATTGCCTGATGCCAATGTCTCCTTTTGTTAGTGGATGGTACTGAGATACAGATCAGAGCTTTTAGAGACTCCTTTGCAGATAGAATAAGATACATCACAATGAGCTCTCTTCACTGATACAGTTTTAGATAGCTCATTAGCTATATGCTGTGAAGCCAATTGAGTCTTTAAAAAAAACATAGTATACTCTCCAGATAAAAGTGTATTTAACTGCCCTGTTACAATTTAAAAATGATGTAAAATGTGTCAAGCTGATAGTAATTTGTCTGTATAAGCAACTCAGAAGCTAGTAGATAGTAGTCTAGGAAATGAATATTGTTTGAGAGGAGAAAAAAAAATGTTGTTTAAAAATCTTAGTGGTTCCACACAGTAACTTTTGGTCAGCTCCATCAGCTCCATTGTATTTGACTTTAAACAATACCTTAAGCTAGGGAAGAAGGTAAGCCAGCCTCCAAACTATGCTACAATACAAACAAACAAACAAACAAAAAACAAAACACCTAGCCCATGAGTTGTTTCAGTTCACAATGAAGTGAAATACTCTAGCCTCCATGGAGATAAGTTATTCCTTGAAGTACATGCTTCAATAATATTAACATTAACTAAGTAACTAACTAAATTCCTACTATGGATTATAAAATTATCTTGCCTTTAAAGAATATATCTTCATGGCTCTTTCTAGCAGGTGTTTTCCAAGCAATGTGTTCTTTGGTGGTAACTATCTACTAATGAGAAGTGAAAACTCCATCCATTATCTTGAGAGGAATAGTTGTATTGTTCCTTCATGACTGAAATAGTGTAGAGGCACCTGTTTTGAGAGGATTTTCATTTGTTAGCTCCTGTACCAAAGCGGCACTTTACCACCCAGGGATGTAAAACCTGATGTAGGTTGAATGGGGCATGAAAATTATGGGAGATACTCTTATCCCACAAGTCTTCTATATTTGAGCTAGCTACCTAAGATATTTCCTTCTGTTTTGTTCAGAGGAAAAAGAAGAGCTCTTTGAGAGGAGGTTCAGATTTTCATAAAGCCATGTCCATTCTGCAAAGCTGTGCATTACAGCAAGGGTGTTAAAAGAGTTAACACTCCTGTCCTGATGTCCATGTTGTATGTTTCACATTGGATTTTGTTTCACAGCTGCTCTAGTTTGGTCCCACTGACTGACTTTTCATTAGCAATTGGAACACACAAGGGATATATTTTTGGAGTACATCTCATAGTTTGTCTTTCCCTAAAAGGAATTTGAGTGCTCAGAGGCAGCTTCATGATGAAAATCAAAGCACAGAAAATAACGACTTTTCAGGCTATACACTTTATCATTCTGTCCTAAAAGGATCTAAAATGCTAATGTGGACGCACTATAAGAGTAAAATAAGCCTCTATGGAGATTGTACAGTTAGTACAGCCGGTGAATATATACGCCTTCTTATTTCTATTTTAATCTATTAAATATGAATATTGTTATACACATTTAGAGTACAATTCAGAAGACACTCTGTCTTAGATTCTTAGATTACTATCTTTTTCTTCAGTTTCAGAAATTAGGACCAAAGATAAAGGAGGTAGGATTTCACTTACTTTCTGTCAATGACTTATTTAATGATGGCAGGTAAGAAATTTAGAAGATGAGAAACTGGAAATTAGAATTTTATTTTGTCTTCCAGGGAGCATTCCTAGAAAACATTTCCTTTTCCCCTGTATTTTGTATCGTAGGCTTTGATGCTGCCAGATACAGTCAAACGCATGACATTATATTGAAAAACAATTATGATTTTGAAAAACTGTGAGAGACCCACACATGATTTTAAAAAACAACAACAAAAAATAAATTTCTGAAACTGAAATTCTTGTTCATGTGTTTCTGTTTGTTTGTTTGTTTTGTTTTTTCCCACAGCAAATATTTGTAGATTAACTGCCAATGTGTGTGTCAAAAAATTACTGTACATAGATGAGAAAGTATATGAATAGAGAAAATGAAACTACAGAAATAGAATGAGCATTACAAACTGTGGTGACAGATTTATTAAACTGAGACCAGAGAAACTGAGACCAGAAAGAAAAATGTTTCAGAGAACATTTTAAAATATCTGGGCAATTGGTGGTTCTTTTCAGGGGGTGGTTAGTACTAAATAGAAAACACACACACACAAAAAAAAAAAAAAAAAAAAAAAAAAAAAAAAAGTAATGCAGCAGGAAGTGCAACTTGGGTCTTGAGACTTTCCTCCTTGGTGAAGTCTTCATGCACGTGCTTGTTCTGTTCAGTGATTTCCCGTAGAGGTGAGGTCTGAATTTTCTCAGTCAGCAGAAGAGTCTGAACTTAGTGCTCCATGAGTTTATGCACAAGCTGCTGAACTGTCACATGTAAGAGAAGGATGGTGAGAGCTCCTTTATCACCTTGTTAGAGGACAGAATCATTTGCTCTATGTTAACGTCTAGGAGAAGGTACAGGGTCACTCAGCGAATGGTCATGAGAATGGAAGTAAATCCTTTTAAATCCAAAATTTAAGGATTTAAACATGCCCTCTCACTGGAGTTTTCTTCTTCTCATCTCTGATCTCTCTACACACCTATGCTACTTTTTGTGAAGATAATTTTGAGGGACCTAGCTCCCTCCATCAAAGTCTGTGGAACCCAGCTCTCTAAAACTGCATAAAGAGTTCTATTACCAGTGGTCAGCTATCTTACCTGCTGTGTAGGTTTACTCTGTTACATTGAATGTAGAAACTCAGGGCTAAAAAGTGATTTATTTGGATTTTTTTTTCTATTTTTTTTTTTCCCTGTCAGGTCTGCTTTTGACTATATTCATATTTGATGCCTGGTTTTCAAAATGCAACACTTTATAGAGTACTTTATTTTGTGTGTAATTGAGTCTGCTACAGTTAACAGCTAGGGTTGAATCCGATATATTTTAAGAGGTAAAAGCTCAGAATTTTCAAAAGTTATCTGCAGTGATTTGAGTAGTAAAATTTCTACTGACCTCGCCTATTGCCAAATTAGGAGAACACCGAGCCCCTCTGATAATCTCACACTGAAGGTGACAGAGTTCTACAATTTTTAATACTTAGTGATGCATTATTATGTGGTCTAACATTAGAAATTTGGAACAGCACAGAAAGAAGCATGCAATTGTTTTGTCAGATTAGTCAAAGGACATAAAACACAGTCCTTTTAATGCTTTTATATCACTTTTTAATGCTTTTATATCACTTTTTAAATGCTTTTAATGCACAGTCCATTTTAATGCTTTTATATCAGGTTTATACTGGCTATGGGAAGACAGAAGTCTTTTCATCCAGCATAAAGCCTTCCAGCAAGTATTCAAATCTTCTAAACAAATGTAAAATGGCAAAGTGGGTCTGTACTCACAGAGATGATGGAGTGAGGGAGAAGCATTTTCTGTCATGCGGCTGCAATATTTTTGGTCCAGTACCAGCTACCTTAAAGACGAGTTGGCTACACCATTCAGTCACAGCCTGAGTGTCTCAGACTTTGCCAGCATAATATTTAGTATGTGGATACAAGTGTCTTTGTGAGCTTTGTGTGGGTCGGATGGGATCCAGCTGTAATCTTGAAATTTTACAGCTTCTGCTGGCCTGGTGTTGGTTATGAGCTACCAGATCCTGCTAGGGAATTTATTATGTTATTTTAAGCTCAGGCTCATGTTAACATACTGTATGTTGTCTGACTAGATTATAACACTTATATTTGTTTGGGGAAAAAAAAAGAAAAAAAAAAGAAAAAAAAAAGAAAAAAAAACTTGCATGTTACTGCAAAATACTGGACAAATATGCCTTTAGACAAAAACAGTATCAGATGTGAAGATATTTTTTGTGGGTCACCTCTTTGAGAGGACAAAATCCCATAGTGCCAGAGTACATTGCACTGGCCTGGATAAGTTTTGAGCATTGTCACTTGCTTAAGCTAGTGAAAAACAACCCTTGTGCCTAAACTCATGTGTCTGATCAAGAACTCATTTATCTATTTGCATGCGACATTTTGCACTTGCACACAAGGGAAAACAGGACCAAGTTCCCTTCAAGTAACTCTTTGTGGAAGCTGGTACAAGTAGGACAAACCAGGGCCAAAGTGAGTGCTAAAGTGAATCTAAATCAATAGCCACAGAATGTTAACTTCTGACTGCCACAAAGACTGCTTTTCTCAGGTTACAATCAGGACCCCAGGTGCCTATGCTGTAGACTACTGTGTTCTCCACTTACCATGGCGCTGTTCACAGAACTGCTCTGTGTACCCCTGACAGAGATCAACCTCCCAGTGGCAGTTGTTCCCTTCTACACAGTCCTGAAGCAAGTGTTTTAAAGATGATGCTAGGAGTTAAAAAGAGTAGTAACAGAATTTCTGTTTCAAATAAAATATACTAATTTGTTTAACCTGGAAATTTAAAGGTGTCTCAGGGTGTTGAGCTGTCCTAGGCTTACTGAAAGGCATCTGCTCTAGGGAGCCTTTGACAGTCCTACCTTTAGCTGAAGTGTCACTCTTTCTTTATTTATATCTCAGTACAGTCAAACTGGCCATGTAACTAGCCAGAGTGGCTTCACGTATGTCTTTAATCTTCGCCTTCCCCTGTATTATTAATTGCATTCAGTTATTGTCACATTTTCTCATAATTTAGAGCAATGTTTTCCAATAAATGATTCTAGTAAAGACATAGCTTCCTCTCCCTAAAATACTTTTGCCGGTAAAAGATATACTGATTTTTATAAGCATAGCATATCTCTGTTGTTAGATTTCTTCCATCAGGTATTGCTAACTGTAAACAGAAATGAAGTCTACTTTTAGCTGGCATTTATTTCTAAACCTTGGCCTTGACTTGGATGCTGACCAATACATACATTCCTCTGGACCTGCGTGCAGTCTTACTAACTTTATTGTGAAACTCTTCAAATAATTGGCGTGTAAAACCTATTGACTGTATAAGTGGGGTCTACTAAGTGCTCTGTCATCCCCTGAGAGAGAAAGAGCAGCTTCACTAGGCTGTGATTCCTAATTTATCCATATAATTAAGCTCATTAGACTGAATTTAAACTCTGTGAATATCCTCCATATCTCTTCATGTATTTTTAACGGTGCATAACATAACTATCTAGATCATCATGAAGGTTTCTGGTATTCTAATAGGAATACTGAAGAATAAATATCTCTATTTATCAGTCATAAGTTATCTTCTTTTATGAAACAAGCTTCTTACTATTAGGGAAAGCAGCATCTCTGACATGAAATCATTCACTGTTATTCAGTAGTTCTCTTTGTTTTCTCCTGAAGTTGTCTTTTAACCTTTAACAACTCATAAAGCAAGTGCAGCTCAGTCCAGATTTTTTTTTTCTGTCCCTCTTCATAAGGATTCTGCATACTTCCATGTATGTTACACAACTGCAAGGACCTCTTGATGAGGACATGGAGGTGAAAGAACAATAGCTTTACAGAATGTATTTAAATTGTAAGTTGCAACTGTCTTCAGCAGCACAGAGGGAAGTTCAAAAGCCCAGACATTGTAGGATGTTCCATCACCATTGCAGGACATTGGCCATATGAACAAACTTAAACACTTCGGACAGACTTTCTAAAGTCTCCCTGCATGGAAGGATGTCACAATAGGAACCGTCAAGCAGCAGAACTTTGTCCTCCAAGATTAAAGATCTTTCTGTTCCTCAACATAAGTTTGTGATGATTTGAGTAATAATTTTGACAATTTTTTTCAAATAAATAATATTTGAACTTCAAAAATAAAATGTTCTGTGGGTAATTCTGTACTTGAGTTGCACAAGCGAGAACCAGTAGGCCATTTCTGATCTTTCTGTTTGTGTTTTCTGTGATCATAAGTGATTAGTGTGAACCCCCTATTGTATCTTAGTGGAAGAAATGATTTGGAAATTTACAGCTTTGCAGTTCTAAGAGATGCTGTGCAGTTGCAAGGGACACTTCATCACCGTATCTCTAACAAGAGGCCTGTACCTTGGAAATAACAAGAAAAAATTCCCAAATCTTTTTCAACTATTTTTTTTCATGTTGGTTACTTTTTCAGGTGATCTTGTCTATAACTAGTCAATGCCTGCATGCCTTCTTGTCTATATGAATAATTCCAACAATTGTAAAAGATTGTTTGACTGGAAAATTCAATAGCTCTTAAACATTCTGTTACAGTATGGTCATATATCACGTGGATACTATTCTAAATCTTCTGGGTTTATGTGTGTTTCCTTTTTACCTGATGACATTTATGCCTAACTTTTATATCTATTTATAAATCTCTCTTTTTAGGCTTCTTCTAATAATATTAACCCTAGAAGTCAGTCATTTCTTGATTATTATTTTTTTTTGAAAAATTTTGCTCTCTGCATATTTGAAATTTCAATTTCACATATTGCTCACTGCTGCACTTCATTTATACCATGACAAGGCAGCTTTGCTTTGTTTCTCTAATATTTACAAAATAATCTCTCAGTAAAATGTTCTACAAGGATAAATTAGTCACATGCATGATTTAAAAATAAATAAGATGAATTCAGAACTCAGGGAAAGTTCAGAAAAGGTGCCAAGTTGACAGCCTTCCAGACTCCAGTCCTGTGTTTATTTACAGGGTGACAATAGTAATGGAAGCCTCTCCCTCTCTAATTCCTTGAAAATTGTGTCTTATAGCAGTTTCACTGTAACATCCCCCACATTCATTAAATCACTGGCATCTCAACTAGGGTTTGCAACAGAGTTGTTGTTGCTGCTGGTGTTATGTAACATGGAAAACTGTGTACCAGCAAATTGATTGAGAACACCAACTTGTTTGCAAATTTATATTTTTATAAATTTGTGTGCATCATGTTTCACTCATAAGACAAGAGTGAAATGACAAGAAATGAGTGAAATGAGTGAAAAGACAAGAGTGAGGCCTTGTAGTGGCTTTAACTCCATGAATACTGTGTTGTAAATAACAGTCTAGTAATAAAATTATTATGGTAAAATATCACAGGCTGTGTAAAACACTAAGGTACGAAATATTGTGGAATGGCATTTCATTGCTGAAGCAAAAACTCTCTACATTTGTCATACTCAGTAAGGGAGTTGATATCCAAACTTATCTTAAATTTTCAGACTTCTTGAATATACCCACACCTTCCATAATCACAATAGAATAATAATATAATAAATCAGTTTTATGAGTCCTGTCTCTATTAAATCACATGAATAGTAATTAAATTGTGCAATGAAGGAGCCACTGAATTCAATTTCAGCAAAAATCATCTTCTTGTCCTCTTTCAGGAAAAAAGATTAGGTTTAGAGGTGAGCAGTAAATGGAGAGAGATAAAAAGGAAGGGTGCTCCTCACACTGTTTTTCAACTATGTTATTCATTATTTGGCATAGAAAGAAGTTTACAGTGCTAGAAGTGGACAAAGTAGGGGTAATTGAAAACTAATATTTGTAATCTAGAATCTGAAAAAAAAAATGGGGGGGGGAGGGTGCAGGAGAAACTCTCTTTTGGTAATTAGCTGTAGGATTGTAATATGATGATTATTGTAGATACCCATGTGAGTCAACATGAGCTGAGATCCTCACATTTTAAATGAGACATTCTCCTTCCATTCAGCTTATATATCCATCCTTATTAAACACATTTCTTCCACCTCATCTCACAACATACTGAAGAGGTGTGCAAGTCACTTGAAAGCATTGGCACCAGTTGGTGCCCCAACTGGCAATCTCAGAAAACACTCCAAGAAAGGAGACTGAAGGACTTCCCAGGTCAGCTTAGAGGCACCTTGGGCAAACATGGAAATTTTACAGTGCTCTTGCCTGCGTTTACATCCTTACCAGCATTGTCAGGCTACCACTTCTAATGAGCACCAATTATTCCTTTCTGAATAATTGTTTTAACAAAAAGTACCAAGTTTCTTCCCTGTTTGAGCTGTAAATACAATTGAAATTAAATCCTTTTACATATGCATGTATCCACTTGTGTTCAGTGCTATGTTAAAAAAACAAGCCTTTATAGGAACAAATTTAACTCTAAAAAGTTTTTGTCAGCAAACCTAAGCCTATGTGGACTATCCTACAAATGTTAAAGTTTGAAGAGGAGAAATCTGAATACTATGGAGGTGCCATTTCAGCTGCAAGTAAATTTACTTAGTTAGTTAGTTAGTTTTCCAAACAGACATTTTAAATGACTGTAGCCTAAGGGCTTTTGTTTCATTTGATAGATATATGCTTTTCATTATTTTATTGCTACTTCTTCACCTATACATACAGAATTAGTTTATTTCAGCAGTTGATAACAGGGACACTGAGCAGTAGCATGACCTCCTCTTCAGCAGAAAGAAGGGATTTTCTTTAGTCTGAAGACAACAAACAACATCTTTCCTGACCTTGTGCCATAGGTCCATATGTCAGTTTTCATTTGCTTCCAAAATGAGGTTTACTCATTTTTCAGTCTGACTTCTGACACTTTTAGTGGTCTGTATAAACAATAGAGAAGAACTTTATACTTAAGGAATGATTTTAATACCTTATCTTCCTGATCCATTTCCATTAAGGTGACTAAAAATCTAAAGTCTCAAGTAATACTTTACTGTAGCTTTATTGAAAAACCAAACCAAACAAAAACATATTTTATGTATTTATTTTTTCTCACTATGTTCTTCCTGTACTACAGTCATTTGGCACCATTCTGGGATCAGCTGGGCCATTTTCAGAAAGGTACTTCTGTTGTGTTTAATTGCTACAGTCAGAAACTCAGTTGCTCACAGGACCAAGGATATATCTTGCTACATCCCAGTATTTGCTGGGTAGTATTCTGGGTGTATTCCATCCCCCCTCACCATTTAGGAGTGGAGATGTCCTCACAGTTTGGACATATAGACTATAAAATATTTTCAACACACTCCAGTCTCTGAGATGAACAATATTTGTCTTAAACTTTGATGCACCTCTCTGCCTAAAGCACCCAGTTGACTTAATCTAAGCATATAAGTATGAAAGTTGTGTACTTAAAGGCTTTGTCAAGTGAGGTTCCACATCCTAAATTATTTGGTATTTAAGGTCTAGTTCAAAATCAAAACAGAAATATCTGTATGGCTTCGTTACTTTATCATAATTTACTGATGCTCAGGTTCCCAAGTCTCCTAGATATTCTCACCAGCATACTGAAATTGAATTAATCAGCTCTTATAGGTTTCTCCAAAATTTGTATTAACAAATACAGGTTCTAAAACTCATTTCAGTGGGAGTGCTGAAGGGCAGGCACTTGATAAGGGTTCATACACAGGTTCATACACATACTCATTCTATTTGAAGTGTGCAAAGGGGGAGCTTCCAAGTTTGAGTTATGAAAGCTAATATAGCTGAATGTTCATATGTTAAAAGACCTGTGAAAACACTGTTTGGATATATTTCTGCAGATCCTTCAGTATTGTCATTTATGAGGGAGAGATACAGAACTAATTTTGAATTCAACCTCAGAATACTCTTGAGTCTCAAACAGTAACTCCAAATTAATGGATGGCTACCTCAGCTAGCACATCTGAGATGAAAAGACCAGTCCAAACTCAGTTGCAGAGGTGAAGATCCCAACTGGAAGTGGAGTCATGGCTCGGGATGTGAAATGAGAGGAAGATTGCATTAGTACAGAAACTGGAAACCTTACACTGTAAGAGAAAAGTCCAATTTTATTTTGAGAATGATAAACACTTTTGGACTTCTGTATGTTTTCTTGCCATACAGTAAACAGTTTCTGAAGTCAAAACTTCTCTTCATAACTTCTCTTTTTTTTCCCAAGGTTGGACTGTACAGAGTACATCGATGGCATTGAAAAGTTATTTAAGAGAAATACATATTGTAAATATTTGATTAAAGAGTTAAGACTACGCTCTTACAAATTTTGAAAAAAGTTATTGGTAGATATTTGGTCTAACAGACTGTTGAACTTATATTGCTCAAGATAACATTTTATGATGTAGAGGTTTTTTTTCTGGTTGAGGCAGTCTGGATAATTCCACTTCTTATTGAAAACCACTGAACCAAAACCACTTTATTAGTTAGTCATTTGCTGAGATGTGCAACTTGTTGTTTGACACTTAAACCCTCTGTATAGATGTTCTTAAAGAAATTTTGCTTATCAAAAATGCTGCTATGCATCACAGGTTCTAAAAGTACTTTGACCACCTTCAAAAAATAACAGGAAAACAAGATAAAACAAGAAGTTAGTCATAATGAGTTTTCTATAATGAAGAGTAGAGACAGTCACTGGTACCTTCAACATACTTTGTAGTGATATAATTTTGGCAGGTCTTCTATTAGAGTCTACCAAAAAAAGTACAACTGTTGTGAAGCAGACTGTGTTATTAACCCTTAAAAGTTCTATAAATCAAGTTGTTATATACTAGTACAGAATGGATGAAAATTGTATCCCTTCAGTACAGCTTTCTCTGCTATTGATAAAATTGCAAGCCCTTTGGGTATTACTTAATACTGAAATAGCTTTTTTGCAAAAGAAAATAAAAAGAGAATTTTTTTTAATGTTTGGAATCATTGCTAATCTATTTTTGTTGGAAATTTTTCTGATGTCTTTTTGTTTACAAATATCAAATCCACTGGAACTTGTGAGATATGTTCGTAGAAAGAAGCAATTTGAGGTTTAAACTTTCAGCATACGGTTTTAAGTTCCCACTTCCACTTAACAAATTTGATTCTAACTGAAGAGAAATAGCTTATATTTGCTATAATAAAGGTGGTAGAGCTATTCAAATATTATTTCATCTGTATGCTTGTCATCAGTTCAATTATAAGGGCCCATTTCATTCTAACAGTGGCAAGGAATAAGAAGGAATCTTCCTTTCTTTCCCCTGCTTCAGTACTAAAGTTCTTCCTCTGTTTCCTCTTGTTCCAGATTTCTAGCTTTTCACTTAAAATGTATCACTATGGGAAGAAGAGAATAGAACAGATTGTTAACTATGGTAATTATGGAACTCTCATTCCTGATTACTTCACTTTCTCATTTGTCCCAGATGTTGGAAACACTTTTCCTCATCACTTCTCTTCTAGGACTTGACATAAATTATGTCTCAGTCCCTTCTTTGTTGCATTGACTATCCTGTTGCTTCTTTCTGGTTTAGCACTTTGATGATGCCAATTTCCACCTTCAGTTTAAGGAGAGTGACTAAACAAGAGTGACTTTTTTACTCAACACCTTTGTTATTCTCCTGCTTCAAACCTCCTAATTCCTCATTCACTGAGAAGAAATAATACATTGGGTGACACCTCACGTAATACAAATAAGAGGCAGTGAATGATAAATGGCAAATAGAGGCAGCTCTTTATTATCGTTTACCTTAAGGCCTCTTTTCACCAGTCTGGCAGTACAAAAGGACCTGAAATTCAGAGAAAGCGCCTCTTTTGAGGTCCCTTTCAGCCAACAGATGGGTGGAAAGTCACTCATAAATGTTTAAGTAATAGTAAACAAAAAAGAAACCTTACAAGAAAAATCATTCAAAAGACTTACAAATATGGATAAATAATATCTGAGTGTTCACTTTTGCAAAATAGATTAAGCAATTGTATTATATATCATATTTTCATGAGTAATTTCTCCCACATTTACACAACGGTCTAATTTAAGACAAAGTCTGAAGGCAAGAAAGACCAGACCTACTGTGAAAAGAATGAGGCTGCATGTCATTTGGAGATCATACTTCTATAATTACTGTGGACACTGGTATCAGTGTAGTTCTTTGAAGGGGGCTATCTACATAGAAAAAGAATCAATTTGTTATATCTTTTATACTGACTTGGGGGTCAGAGGCAATGCTATGCCAAGTTTCTCTTTAGTCAGAAATAGCAAAGGTGCAGGTGTAAGGGAATTATTTGGTATAGATCTGGTAACTGAGTTGGATGCTGCTTTAATCTGGGATCATTGGAAATGATTCCCAAGAACTACTTCTCAGCTGAACTGCCTGATAGTGCAGCTGTACTGTACTCATGGTTTCAGCCTCACCTTTTCGAGAAGACAGAAATCAAAATCAAGATTTTATTCAGCTTGGGCCACATTCAGATTTCCTGGAAATTATTATGACCTGCTTCTAAATTTGTGGGATGACAAGACCTGTGCCCCATGCTCAGAAATGATTCACTGTCACTCACTGGAACAATTTCACAATCCATTTCTTATAAAACTTAGGCAACACATTTGACAGCTTAAACGTTCAATGTACTCTGGGTCATCAACCCCACAACCCTTCTCTTCAAAGATTTCTGCTCCTTTTTTTTTTTTTTTTTTTTCCCATTCCTTTCTTTTTAAATGGAAAAGCAATAAAAAATGTGTAAAAAAAAAAAGATCCTATACCCCTGAATCAAGGGACTCTTCCACCCTTTATTCAAAATGCTTGTGAACATTTGCTTTATTCATTAACATTTTTATATCTGTAGTCACAAAGTGTTACAAGGTACTTCTTTGAGACCCTTTTCTTCTGGATCTGTTATAACAGAAGTGACAACTCTAATAGTCCCTAAAACAAAGTAATAAGTTTATATTTGTTTACATTTAGAGATATAAACAAAATATTTTGTCATCATCATCTTGGTGACCATGCTAGCAGTTAGATTGGAGGTAGTAAGAAGGGAGACATTACAGCATATAGTAGAATTACAACTATAAAGGTTAAATTTCACTTAGCTAAATCTATCCATTAATAACTTAGATCAAGTTTTTCTCCTAAAACTAGATCAATGAATTCTATTAAATGATTTTTGTATGGTTCATAATTTTTATTCCAAAAAGGATATTATTCAAAATTTCTATCATAACGCACCTGTAATTAACAGTTGTGGAAAAAATTATGAGCCCCTAGAAAGCTGTAGTAAGCAGTTATTCATGCAAACTGAACCACTGTTTTCACAGAGCACAGAGTTCAGTCTATCCCTAAACCACCAAAGTGCAGAGAAAAGTTTCTGTCTCACTTAAGAAGTTGCCACAGGGCTGTGCCACTAGTGCAGCACACTTGATAGGAAAACTACTATACTGCAGCAATGACCTGACATTTCTCAATGACTCCGGTATTAAGAGTAGTGATCATCTAACAGCAGTATTTCCTTAACAGCTGTATCTCTTCACACATACATGTCTTAGATATAAGGGAAATATCTAGCATAAGAATGTAACAGCATTATGAAATATTTCTGATGTTTTCTCTTTCAGCTCACTCTTTGTGTTTTCTGAATGAAGTTGTCAAGGAAAATTGTAATAAGAATTCTGGTTGAGCAGTTTAATTACTTTTTAGCTGAGTCCCCTGTAGTGAAAACACTCCAGTTTCTCCTGTCTTTGACATGAGACTCTTCTGGCAACTGAAGGAGACTGGGGGAAAGGAAAAAAAGGAAAATGAATCCTCCCAAGTAATCCTGGACAAAGTAAAGCACTGCACTGTGTCTTCTTTCTCTCCCAGTTTATGTCACAGAAAACTTGCCTCTGTTTCACGAGTGAAACATGCTGATTCAAATTGGTACTTACTGTCTCTCTTGGCAAGTTAAACATCAGCAGTGGTAATATTTTTAATTGAAACAGATTCATATGGTGCCAGTACAGTTCCTGTGGAATTCAGTTTTGCACAAGGGAATGAGAGGGATAAGCTCAACAGAGCCAGGTACAAACCAATTACAGAGGTCAAGCTGAACAATAAACCCATTCTAAATGAAATTTTTCTGAGTTAAGCATTTGGCGTACAGACCCTGTCAGTACAGTATGTTCTGCTTCTAATATTCACCTGGCAGTGTTTAGTGCCAGGGACATTGCTGTGGGCTTTTGTTCTGATCTGATATCGTAGTTCTTGTTTTCTTAAAGATTGACCACTGGTGAAGCAGTGTTGTCCTAATATCCAAAGTCAGATATGACTAAATTAGTTGTTTGCTACTTTTAGAAAGTTCTCTTTACTTTGTTTTGTAGTGCTGTGAAGCAAAAGCATCAAAACTGTAGCTTAAAAAAATAATCAAAAGAGACCTGCAGCTGAGGCAAGGACAAATTATTTCAATAGGCAAGGGATTGTTTGAGTCTATATTTCTGTTTTGAAACCTCAGTCCTTTTGCTTCAGATCTTGACATACAGCCACACTTTTTTCCAAAAGATTCAAACAGTCATACAATTAATCACATAGCCTGCATGTGTGTACACATCAGCCCCCCCAGTGGTGACTTTCAGCTGGATATTTTATTCTTTCTACTTTTATTTTTTGAGTGTAAATTAAAACAAATTCATATTTTGTGCTTTGTTTTCAAAAGCTTGCCTACACTTTTTGTTGGCTTTTGTTTTCTCCTTTTATCATTTGAGCAATGGGACATGAAATGAAGAAAAGAAAGATCAAGAAAATGATAGAAGGTTTGGAAAGTAAGATCTGTGAGTGGAGAAAAAGGTTAATAAGATAAATGGGATGCTCAATCTAAAGAAAAGAAGACTTAAAGAAAGCATGATAGCTCTCTTCAAATATGTAAAGGGACAAGGGAAATTATTCTCATTAGTCACCCAGGACAGAGTAATATGCCTGAGCTGTTGCAAGGAAAATGTAGGTTAAATATTATGAAAAACTTTGTAACTATAAAAAGAGATAGACAATGAAACAAACTGCCAAAAGATGTTAGGGAGTCACTGTCTCCAAAGGTATTCAAAGTGAAATAGCTACTTATCTATTAGAGAGAGTTTGGAATCTAAAATTTAAAAGAGGTAATGTGATACAGGAGGGTTGAAATGGATGGACGACCCAGCAAAGGTCCTTTCAGACTCAAATACTTCTGTGATGCTGGGGATGAATATCTGAAGGAATGATAAACACAATAAGACGTGAAGAAGAGTGCATATAAAGTGGTGAAAAAGGCAGAAATAGATAGAGGGCTTTTAGAAATCTGTAATGTTTAATAACAAAAGAAATGAAAAGTTTAATTTCTGATTATTAGAGAAGTAAAAGAAATACCTCTTCACCACCATGAAGCCTTAATCTTGCAAACAGCTTTGAACAATTGTAAATATAGATATCTCCATAATATTTTGCAGTTGTCTAAGAAAGTATATTAAGATATTTTAAAGCTCCTTGTACATTTCAATCATGTTTTTGACTCTTTTCAGGTAAAATGGAAGGAAAAACAAAATAACATTTTTTGACAAAAGTATCACAAAACATCCAGAATTTCTTTATCTCTATATGTAAAGGGGAAATCTGGAGTGGTTCTTTTACATTAATGTCTGAAGATGAGGTATTCATTCATGATTTAGATTAAAAAAAAAAAAATCTTTTTTTTTCTTTTTTTTTTTCTTTTTTTCCAGAAGCTTAATTTTTCATAGTCATATGCCTTGTCTAGTCATTTTACATGAGTCAAAGAGAAAACAGTTTGGGAATCAAGTAATGGAAAAAATCAAACTCTGTCACCCTGCACAAGTGAAAATAGCTCCATGATGTGTAAGTCAGTGGAGATTCTCATCTGCTGTCTTTCCTGTGCACATTGCCTTTTATTGCTTGCAATTACCTCCTACAGTTTGAACTCAGGAACACTTTTTAGATAAAAATTATTGGTTATATTATAAAATGCAAAAATGTAACCCATGTAGGTAGATCTACCAAAATACTGAATGTCAACATTGAAAACGTCTCATCAGAAGACAAAATGAGTACTGCTATTTGCTAGATTTCAAGAGCAACAGCCAGCAGCTTTATGAACATAGAGGAAATGGAGAAAAGCAGATAGGGTGACAGCCAACATGTACTAGCGCAAACATGAAAACTCTTGGATCCTTTTCGAAATCCTGAGGGGAAAAAAAATTATTTTCTGTTACCTTCTAAACCAGCACCGTACTTAGCTGGGTTGATAGCTGTATAAAACTGCTTGCAGTGCTGAAGCAGAATTGGTTCAAGACTTCTGCAGGAGAGGATGTGTTTCACTATTTATTTGTTTGGTTTGGTTTGATTTGGTTTGGTTTGGTTTTAATGTGTCAATCGTGTACATGTATATTGTTTCCTTCTTCTCTGAGTTATCTTCTCATTATTTCTGTGGCTGTGTTTTCAATTAAGCCAGAGTTCACAGTTTGATGGGAAAAGGGCATGTGTGCTTTTCTATGTTTGTGTATGTATAATCTTGTGTATGTATAATCAAAAAATAGGAGCCCTGGAGTCAGGAAATTGGACACTGTGTTAGAGCTGTCTGTGCAGGGCACACAGGGCTGCTGTGCTCTACAGGGAGATTCAAACGAATGAGATAGCCTTTGGAAAACCAAGTGCAAGTACATTAAATGTAATCCAGAACTAGCATAACCCTGCAGATCCCTATTTTGATATACACATCCAGGCAGAGCCTTGTTAGTGGAGGTATAGAGTGCTGTGGAATTACCATAGGAGGTACTCTGATTATTGTCTAAAAAACAAAATGAAATATTTTTTAGGCTTCTTCATTTAGAGTCATACCTTGTTCTCTGTATAGCAATATTAATTTCAGTAGTGCCACTTGAAAATGAAGATAGTATGCATTATGAGGAGGAATGGTTCCTCCCGTCATGTGTAATAGCTATAACTATTTATTAAGGATGAGGATCATTTATGACTTCATACTTTCCATTCCCCTGGGAAAAAAAAAAAAAAAAAAAAAAAAAAAAAAAAAAAAAAAAAGATTAGGATATATTTCCTATACACTTTGGCTTGGTAATGCATTTCCAAGGTTTAAATTCATTATGAGTACTGACATTTATCCAGAAATACCAAATAAGGAAAGATTGCTTCCACCTAGTAATATACTTTCATTCATATAGAAAATATCAATATGGTGATATTTGAGGACATATGAAACATTACTGCACCCTACATTCATGCTGATCAGGATGATGTGTTGAGAGAAGTGACTGACTGCTTTTATGTGTGCTGGAATCCCTGCAAATCTAGTGTGGCAGGTCTGCAGCCTTTGCTTGAACTCATGCACTGAGAAAGCAAATGAATGTTGCACCACAGGTGAGAAGGAAATGATTTTCTCCAGGATATGCATTTGCATAAGTAGACAAGTTTTTCAGGCTTCTGGTATGGTGACTGCACTACAAACCTACACTCATGTTCAGGCTGGTGATTTCTTGCACATTTAAGGCCTGAGGAATTTTTGGTTTTGCTCTTTCACTGCTGTTTCTGTGGGTTTATGGGAGCTTATTCTCTGGTTTACAGCACTTCACTATATCTTTCTGTTCCATGACTTTTCCACAGGGGGACAGCAGGAGGAAACAGGCTTTACTCTGGGCATGATTACTGACAAGGCACTGGTGGGCTGCATGCAGTAGAGTAGTTATGGCTGTATCTCACAGAATTCCTCTGCTCCCAAGCTGGGTTTCACCCCAAACTGTGGTGGATCAGTTTAGGCATAATGGCACATGTAACTGTCAGAAAAATGGATTCATATTTGTTGCCAGGACTGAGGGACACGCAAATCAACGTACAGAACCTAGTTAGCTTCTAAACATCAACACATACATAATAACAATGATTTAGTAATACATTATTTTAGCTATTTTATTTTTGTTATTGCTCACACCTCCTATCTTGCTGTTTCTCTGACTTACTGTGTTGTCTGTCTTGGTTCCTCATTCTTTCAGTCAGGGATCCTACTCTAAGGAACCTGCTTTGGCAGGAGGGTTGGACCCAATGATCTTTCGAAGTTCCTTCCAACCCCTTCAATTCTGTGATTCTGTTATCATGCAGCGTACTTAGAATAGAAAAAAGTGTTCTTGAAATACTGATAAACACAGTAAATTAGGTGATAACATTATCCATATGCCTAATATGTAAATATTATTATTGAAATACCGTTGAAAAAAAATCCAGCTGAAGTTATATCATTGTCTATCATTTATGTTTAGTCAAATACATCTATCTAGAAATAAAGAAATTAGAGAATAGGTCTGTGTATTTCTTTATGGATTATTTCTGCTTGGTTAATTATCTACTCTTCCATACACATGAAGACAGAAGAAGGTGCCCATAAATGCTGATTTAGCCAAAGTATCATGACAGTCTTGCACTATCTTCTGTCTGAACTGCTCTGTGTTTCTATTAATATGGAAAGAATAATATAGAAACTAGTTTATGTTGACATGACAATGTGGTAAGCATCAGTCAGTATTCCATTGCTTAATACTTCAATGCCTGTTGCTTGATTAATGTTTCCATGATTTGTAGGTGTCTTAAAATTTGAGAATAAATAAAACTGAAAACCTTCTAATGAGCATAAATAAAACTGAAAACTTTCAAATGAGATTAAACACAAAATTAAACATCCATTAGAAAATTCAGATATTTTTTTTTCTTATTTGAAATTATGATGCAGAAAATTAGCAAGAAATTTTTATGTTTATTTTTGGCGTTGTTTGTTTGTTTTTGTTTGTTCTTGTTCTTTCTCTTTGGTCTGGCTTTTTTTCAGTCAGATTTCACAAAATCACCTTTTAATACTTTATAACTGTGAAATTTTTCAGCAACAAGGTCAGTGATGCAATACTATTAGTTGATACCCAAAAGAGATCATTCATTAATTTCTGGCTGTCAGATTTTTCTTATTATTAATAAAGGCAATTTATACATATTTTTTTTTCTAGACAAACATAATTGAAATTTTTAATGTAATTTATATCTTTGAAATTTAATCCTGTGAAAAACTACAATCAATTCCCACTTCCCCACTAAAGTAATGAAAATAACACTTAGGGAGGATCCTGTGAGGAGGAAAGGCTAGCAATCTTTTCAGACAAGTAGGTTTAAGACCAAATATGTTTTTATATTGATATATATTATATGTTAATCTAGTTCTTAATACTTTTGCTCTGGGGCTTCTTAGTATATCCGTTACCACAAGAAGAGTACACATCAGGAAAATTCAATTAATTGTGTCAAGAACTAACTGAATTCATACTAAATCCTTTCTTTTCTTTTTCCTTTTATGTAAACTGCTGGTCTAGAGTTTAAAATACATGTTTGGCTGTTTTTGTTGTTGTTGTTGTTGCTGTTTATTTATTTATTTATGGATTTAATTGTACAGCTAATTTAATAAATCTCTTGGGCTTTGTTCTGTGTAATCCTATATATCTGAAAGTATTTTACATAGCAGTCTTCTTGAAAAGTGAAGGTGATACAAGACCCAAAGATATGTTTAACGAACCAAGGACCTCTTAGACCTCAATTTACATAGCCAAATCCTTTCCTCTCAACCTTAAATCCTTAAAACACAATTTATTTAATCCCTGCTATAGTCAAACACACTGAGCGTGTGTAACAATATATCAAAATCATTAGCACAAAACCTTAAAATAGTGTATTGAATTTGTATAAAATAGCCAAATCCTTTGAGATCTTAGGTGTCTCTTCTAGACTTTCTGAAGTAAACACTGTCTTAAAAGTTCGTACCAAAATGATGTTGCTGGTTCTTGTGTCCAACTCCTATAACATAATGCGCTTCCAGCAATAATTTTTCAATATCAAAAAGGGGAGACCAGACAACTCCCAGAGGTGATACTGGAGTATATTGCTTTTCATCTCTAAGGGGTTGGCCACACTGCAGTTGTAGATGTGAATTATGCTTTTATGGTATATTCAAGCTAGTTCTAAACTACCACAATTTACAGGTTATGTTGTAGCTGAAGGTCCAGCGCTGCACAAGGTCTGGTGTGGTTTACTGCATTTCTCTAGACTGGGTTAAACTCTGGTAAACCACGGGTACACTTCATGAATTCAGCTTGTGTATGAATGCTTTATCTGTGGTACAGAAATAGCTAACATGACTAGCTCAAATTTAGCCTAAAGTTCAGCTGATTTTATAATTTCCAGTACTAAAAGAATGAAATGAAATGGAATTAAGATTTCTAAGTCCAAATCTTGAGGAAGATATGACCATCTAATAAGCACCATAGTCATATACATCACTTGTGGGTGGAGTGAATGCATGGTAAATTGTCCCTTTTTTTCCTGAATCTAATCTATTCAATCAAATCAGAGGCTTCTGTACTGTTGTTGTACCTATGCTCTGAATTTCAGGCTCAAGGACTGTAAATTTTTGACCTAGGGTAAAATTTTCTGAAACACTTTCCCTATCAGATAATGCATCCACACATAAGAGCGCCTAAATCCCAAAGCCTTAGGCTCTTGGATTGTTTGTATCATACTGAAAAATGGATTTGGAAGCCTAACTCCTCTTAGATGTCCCTGAGCTTTATCAGGTGTGTTCACTTGGTAAAATGCATTTTTATAGCTATCTGTGACATTAGCAATCTGGCTGAAAAAAGGATGTGAAAGTAGTTTTGTTACAGTACTTACTGTAATTCAGCTTTAGAGAAAGGGGTACTATGCAGTAAGTGTCTGTATTCTGCAATGATTCAGTAACTATGATTCTGCATTTACACTGGATTGGCAATACAGGCAATCTAAAGAAAGATTTTTTGGAGGGTTTTTGCATGCTGGGGAGGTTTACAGCTTGTTTTTTTTACACAGACCTATTTTTGCTGAAAGCTGGGACATGATTCATCATTGTGTTATTCTAATTTTATGCTGGTATAAGCCCATTTTCTGTAATAGAATTTCTCTGGTATAAAGCAGGAGTGATACAGTAGTAAAGCAAAGGCTACATTTTTAAACTGACACAGTCAAAAACACCAAGCCTGATATATTTTTTTTCAGTGGCAAATTGTAGCTACTAATTCCAGTCAAGATGAGCTATGTGACAATGCACTAAGCATTATGTAGGCCATACTATTAGGGGAAGATGTTTTTCTCTGGTTGAAGCTGAGCCACTATGTGACAATAATGCAATATTCAACGCAGCTGTAGAATGTGCAAGAACCACTCTTACTGTTAGAGCTACTCCTCACAATACTGAGGTGTGTGAGTGGAAACCTGTTTTGGTTTTGATCCAATGACGGTTGCATGTGAAATGAATAAATAGCCTTGAGGAAAAAAAGTAGGGTGGTCCTCATAACTCTCCTTTTCTGAAATTTTCTTTTGGCATATTGGGTTGTTCCACTTCCCACTGCACCTCTCTTCTGCCTCATAAGTAGGTTAGCCTACAGCTCAGTGAGTGTTTTCTTCCCAGAAGCATACTTCAACCACCAGATTAATGCCTAAGAGATAGGCAACAGTAGCTTGATTTTCAAGGATGTGGTGCCAAACTGAGGCACTTGTACAAATTTAAAATTGAAAATGCCAAGAATGTAATAGCAATAGTTAGGAAAGCACATCATGAATTTAAGGGCCACAAAGATGATCAAGGTAGTGGAGCACCTTTCCTATGAAGAAAGGCTGAGAGAGCTGGGGCTGCTCAGCCTACAGAAGAGAAGGCTCCAGGGGGGCCTCACAGCAATCTTTCAGTACTTGAAGGGGACTTATAAAAAAGATGGGGATCTTTTTGCTCAACAGAATAATGACAGGATGAGGGGGAATGATTTTGAACTAAAAGAGGGGAGATTTAGATTAGGAGGAAATTCTTCACTCAGAAGGTGGTGAGGCACTGGAACAGGTTGCCCAGAGAGGTTGTGGATGCCTGATCCCTGGGGGTGTTCAAGACCAGGTTTGATGAGGCCCTGAGCAACTCGATCTAGTGGGTGGCACCCCTGTCTCTGGCAGGGGGTTGGAACTGCATGATCTATGAGGTCCCTTCCAACCCAAGCCACTCTAATTAAAAAAAAAAAAAAAAAAAAAAAAAAGTTGTTGGATCACAACTTTTGACATAGGAACCTCAAGACAGCCTAAGATCTTATTATCTTATTTTAGAGTCTGATTTTGGCTATAGCTGGTGGTGGCTAACAGCCTAACTACTAACTACATAGAAGGCATTTATTACTTGTATATGGGTAAAGAAAAAGAGAGAGAGAGAGTTTTAAAGAAGACAAGGGTGATCTGACTTGCTTTAAGCAAGTGCAGGGACCAAGAAGTTTTTCATTATTTTCTCACCTCTAAAAATAATTAAATGACAAACACACAGATGCCACTTTACAGGACTCAGAGCTCAGGTTACTGGTGTTGAGAGAGGAACAAATAAAATTCTCCTGGTTTACTGAAAAGTTTATAAACCTTTACATCTTTCATCATATGGACTAATTAGAAAATGATATATGCAGGTACTACTCAGAATGACTGGCATTCCCTCATTTACATAGAAAGGCAAGTAAATTCTGCTTTTAAGAAAACACAGTGTTTTCCTAGTTTCATATGGCAACCACTCAACTTACTTTATTTCTTTGCAAAATAGGAACTTCAGCATTTCATTTTTTATCTTTTATCATTAGACTCCTACAGCTTTAAAATGATTTTTCCCCTAGAAAATGCAAATCTATTCCTTTGTAGTGAAAACCATATTATACATGCAGCACGTAACTTTCAAAACTTTAGTTAGAAGCAGCAAGGCAAGCTGTCAGACATTTCAGTAATTGAATTTCCTTGAGAACTGCCTTGGTTTGTCAGCTCTGACTTTGCTGTCAAAAGAAAAGAAAATAGCCAGGGAATTAATCTAAGATAACACAGGGGGTATTTTGATAATGCCAAGACACAAATATTAAGTGTTTTCTCTGGAGATGTTTTAAGGTAGGTTTCCCCACCCCAATCCAGGAGGGTTCATTTTAGACTTGAGTCATTATTACCTTGTGCAGAGTTCTGAGAATTAACTAATGACCTATCAAACTGCAGTACAAAGGATCCTTTCTTCCTGTATTAAGATGCACAATATCATTGCTTAAAAGGCCCAGTATACCCTTTGTCAATTACTTCATAAGTGCAATTCATCTTTTACTGTTTCCGCACTTGGATTGCTTGTAAAATGTTTAGTGGTTAATTAGCCTGGAAGGAAGTCTAACTTATGAAAAACCAAGCAGTGGGAAAAAATAGCCATAAAATTAATGGCTTACTCTCTGGTCCTTATTTTATAGGGGAATGTTAATCAGACTCTGTTGGATCTGTACCTTTGACTACCATTCAGCCTCCATTATAATCAGCTTCAGAAGTATTCCATCCTGGGATTTCCCCTTTGGCCTGTGCTTTCCTCCAAAGGACTTGAATGTATTAAGAAGAGATTGACAGCTCTCCTAACAATTGCAGCCAGTCCTCTAGCTAAAGGGAAACATGGGGCTAGTCACTTTTACTCTATTGGAACCCACCTGGAGTTATATTTAAGGTATAAAACTGTTATCTAAAAATTGAAACTAATAAAATATATACTGTTGTAGATAAAAGAAAATAGGCAATATTTGAGCTGTGAGACCTTCATTAGACAGTGGATAAAACTGGAAAAGGAGAGAATTGTATAGGGAGTAAATTATTGTATTTACAGCTAGCTCTTTATACCTGCAGAGAAGATTCCAAAATAATCAGGTCCCAGGGACAACTTAGCCACTGAACATGCAGTCCATTTTAGGTCAGTCAAAAGGATGTGTAGATGAAAAAAGAAATGTTAAGCACTGTCATTGGTGAAACGGATAAAATTTATTTATGCAAATTCTCTACACATTTTGGCAGTTATTCTGTCTGCAATTCTGTGATTAAAATAGAATAGTTGTGGTGTTTTTGTTTTTGTTGTTGTTTGCTTTTTTCCCCTAGTCAAACTGCCCTTCATTTTAGGGAAAATTACAAGTAGATTGTCAGCACCACTATTTTTGCTATTACTTTGACAATGGAAATTTTAATATGTTGCAAATACATATTTCAAAATCACAGCAATCACAACATTGCTAGTTAACTGTATGTGTTGGGCCTTACACAAAACTGCAAGTAATTGGACCCAGCATTTTTTTGTTATATCTTTATTTATATAAAAAAAAAATTAAAAAGAACAGGAAAAATATAAGCCATTTATAATTATTCCTTTAAAAACAAACAAACAAAAAAACCTGGAGCAGCAATGTTTTTCCTTTCAGAAAATAAGTATGATCATAACACTTTCCCAGTATAGGTGTCTCATAATTCTGGGTAGATTTTCTTTCCATTAAAAAAATGTGCGGGTGCCCATGAGCCGCAGTCAGCAATACCCTGTATCTGCTTTTCAGTTTCTCTTGAAAAAGATACCACCTGTGGACAAGAATACCATCAACTGTATATTCAGTAGTCATTCACTGCTTTGAGTGTTTCCAAATGTCTATGGAAACAGAAGTGCCCATTTATGGCTTTGCTTCTCATTAGGTTGCATGCGTTAGGGCATCCAGCTCCATCCACGAGACCTTGGCCTCCAGCTGCCATTCCAGAAGGACATGAATCTTATGCAAATCCTTCGTCATATCAGTCACACTGAACAGATATCTTGGGTAACCAAGGACATCTCCAAGGACAGTAGACTAATATGGGCTTTAGGCAACAGGTATTTTGTGTCAGAGGAACTCAGCCCAATGCCATGGTCATTAACAGAATATTTTCCTTGCCAATACACTGTATTATACCTAAGCCAATATTAACATACCACACAATTTATTGCACTTATAAACAGCCCAACAGCTCACCATGTAACTGATACTCAGTTTTTGAGTGACTTGGAATTGTCACTTGGACCTGAAGAGCTTTCCTGATGTACTGGTACTACCCCTACTACTTGTCCCATTTGTTGCTGTCCCTGGTCTCCACTGTTTCAGTGTTTGGTTCTTGCGTGACAAACTGAATTAGTGTCCCTTATTTCCCTTCTCACTCGTTCTTCTACCATAAGTCTATATAGGGTTGAAAATTAATATAAGAACTCATGATATGACTGTTGTTTATGGCCATTGTTTCTCATCTAATGACACCAACACGATTTTCATATTGTGGTAGCAGCTCTCACAAAATTACACCTTTTCCTACCCTATGTATAGCACTATTAGGAAGATCCAACTGAAGCTGATATTTGTTTCTAGCACTGACAGAATCCGTGGTTCCATTTTTCCATTTATTAAAATGCTGGCAGCTACAAAATCATGTTCAGCTTATGCTCTTCTGAAATTTAATAGCAATAATTATGTATCAGAACCAAGTTGTCCAGCTCTTTCTTGTAGGGATAATACTATTTTTACACTGTTTCTTTCTATGCGGTTGAACAGAGATGATGGGAACTAGCTGTTCCATTTCTAAACTATACTTAACTGTAAATGACTTAAACTTATACCCTAACATTGGACCTACTGTCCTATATTACACTGTCAAATGTATTGTCTAGTAAAAATAATACCTATTTAGTTATTATCTGTTCCTGTAAAACCTGTCTGCAGAGTGAGACAAAAGGGACAGAATACATGTAGGATTTGAAGAAAAAAATCAAAAATAAACCACTTTCAAATAGTGTTTTTTACTGGGATATCAACAGGAGCCTTTCCTTGATGTGGCCTACATTTTTTATATTTTTGCATATACAACAAGCCCTAAAATCTTTCTCCATGTCACTGTTCATTCAGGGCAACATAACACATAAGACAAATTTTACATTAGTTTTTTATTTGTTTGTTTGTTTTCCAATACCTGAAAAACTTTCTTGTATATTTTTTCTTAACCCATCACACCAGAATACATAGAACATCATCATCTTCATGTAGAGAAAATAACGTCACATCCAGTTGTACTTAATTACTGTTTGCAGGGCCTCAATTGCAGCAATAGTTCTGTTAGTTACTTTGTTGTTGTTGTTTTTTCATTTGTTTTCCAGACAAAATTATTGGTCATATTGGGCAGGGTGGGTGAAGGGTAGATGGCAACATTTACAGTTCAGGATAGACTTGATTTTCTCATGTTATTTGTTTAACGCATTAGATGTCAGCGCTTGGAAATCTTTTTTTTTTTTTTTCTTTTTTCAATTTGGAGAACATATATTTTTTGCTAAAATAAAAAACCCTAACGCTTTAGTGCTGACAGAGTATTTGCCAGGAAATTTATACCAAATTATTTATATTCAGGTTCATCTATTGCTGACCTATAAATAAAGACATGATTTATTAACTTTTAATTCCTAAAATATTTGTATTACACTTATAATGCTAGCATCTGACACACAAATTCAAAGAGCAATGAATGCACAAAGTGATTCAGAGCCCCCCATTGCCAACAACTGTTCTCTTTCTAGTGTGCATTTCTTTCAGATACACAGTGAAATGCCATTTTAACTTCAACCAGTTGTCTTGCACATTCATAAAAATCCAACACCTGGCAAAGCTTTCAACCCCTCCTTTTCACCTGGGCCATCATGGAGTTTAAACATGGAGGATGTTTAAACTCCAGTCAAAGGTTTGACAACAACTCACCTAGACGTCCTTAGTCAGCTGGTACTTACAGCAAGCTAACTGCCATAGCATGGATCTCAGCATGGTCTAGCTACTAGCGTATTTATTCAGCTTCTCACAATAATCTGAATTGTATTTAGATTTCCCAGACCACCTTCTCACCAAGTGTGAAAATGTCAGCTGACATCCCTCGCTATAACAGAAACTCAAATTTCAGCACTGAAAATAATCTGACTGGAAGTAAGGAAATTCCACCTTGAAGTTATAAATGAATTGTACATAAATGAAACTCCAATGAATAAATAGCATTGAATTATTATGTCCATGCACAAAACTTATAATGATGTCCTATTGAGTTCCTCTGTAGCTTACTGCAGTATTTCCTCTGAAGGATGAACACGTGCATACATACCAGCATATTAAGTTTGCCTGCAATAAAATTTTGGGAGCTTCCACCTTATTTCTCAGAAGGATCTGTATTAGTAAGGCTCTGTAGAACTAGTCATTTTTAGAAAAGGACATGTAATTTTACATAACGCTGTGTAAGTTATACCTTTATAACTGAGATTTTTGCTGTTGTTGTTGTTTTACATAAAATATAGCTTCTTCTGTAAGTTTACATGTATATTGTCAACCCACTCGACAGAATAATTATGTAATGCAGTATTCTTTTTCATTATGTTGATATGATTTTTCTTTTTATTTCCCTCATTGAAAGAAACAGACAGGAAAAAATTAAATCTTAATTTATTTTAATGGAAGGGGAACATCATTTTTCATGCTCATGATTTTTCTGTCAGTTCTACTTCCTAATTTATAAAACTTAGCAAGCTGCAATGTGGCTCCCAATGAATAATAAAAATTGCAGAATCTTTAAAGTGTTTGCCCTGCAAAAAGTACATCTTTAATTTCTGCAATTCCTAGTTTCATCCTTAGAATCTTTCTTGACAAAGCTCAGAGAATTAAGCCAGCCTTTTAATTTTAGTTCTTTCTTAGGATGAGTTTAAGGATGGCTACTTCATCCTATAGCTTCCACTGAACTCTCAGATGAAAGGCTGGTCCTTCTGATTGATTTCAATTGTATTTCTGAAGTTATTCCTTTAAGTTTTTTGTTTGTTTGTTTTTGTTTGTTTTTTAATCTTTTTATCTCTGTTGTGATTTTACTCTCATTACCTGTAAAGACTAATCGGAGTATAGTACCATCCTCTCTGGTATAGACCCATGCCAATAAATCATTTATTTTCCCTGCAGACCTTTGATCCTGTTTAATTGCACCCTGGTGGTCTAAAGGATCCACAGTTTTGCTTGTGGGATTCTTTTGATATATTTGAAGATTTTGTGATATGTTTGGTCTGTTTGTTCTTAAATCTTCCCTACCTTTTTTAAACGTACCTGTCAAGAGCTATGTTTTAGAGACAATATAAAAGAAAAGATAAAATATATGAGTAACATATTACCTAGTAATAAGGCAGCTTCTCTCCCCTCTTTTACATTTCAGCATTTACTTAAAGATCTCTCTGTTTCCATTTTCTTTCATCTTTCTACCCCTTGGAACAGATGTACATGTACAACTGTTTCAGATGAGAGGAGAAATTCTTGTTTCCTCAATACTGCGGAAATTGTTTAGAAAGAAAGTCTTACCTGAGGAAAATTCTAGAATACTTACTTAAGTAAAACACCATGAGTTTTGTGATGGCACAATGCCTCTTGTACTGAAATTGCAATAGGAATGCCTGCAGATGAATATGGACTTGTTCTTTCTTAGATGTATTTTCCTGGAAAGATACAATATGCTCTTCCAAATGCAGCTTTTCAGTTTAAGTAAACACAGGAAATAAATAAAATCCTTTGGGGGCACAAATTCTCAAAGTATTATCTATACTGTACCAGGGCAGAGAGTAGAAGCAAGATGTTAATCACACACTGCAGCTGCTGAGGAGGCAACATCTTTGTTCTGCATCCTTGTTTCCAGGATAGAGTGGAAGAAATCATTCTCTGTGAAGCCAGAATAAAATAGACACTCAAAGTTACAGAAAAGTGAATCTGATGAGGAAAAGCGGTTTTGAATCAACTCCCCAACCAGCACCAAAGGTGTGAAACCCAGACAGAAAGTGTGAAGCAAAGACTTAACCTAACCTATGTACTAAAACCTTCACTGGCTGCTATGTGGTAATGAGTAAGGGAAATAAAATATGATCATTGTGTCAATCATTTTATCCTCCCAAAATAAATAAATAAATAAATAGTCTTCTTCTTTTTCTTGTTTGGGTTTTAGAATAGCAGAGAACTGAATGAGTCTGCCTTAGTACAAACCCTGGAGAGAAAATAATACAGGTCTGCATCCTCTAGAAATTCCTTTTGTATTATTATGGCTTATAAACAGAGATTTTAGTTTGGAATTGATATAATGGTGTTATTCACAAATCTATCAGAAATACAAAATATTTTTATTTTAGAATAGATGTAATTGAATGTGATAAATGAGTCCATGCAATTAGAGCCAAAACCCTTGGGGAATGATTATCCATTACTGGAACCCACAAAGAAATTTTAAGCAGCTGTGGAATTTTGAACAAAATTACAGAGAAATATCCTAACTTGGAGGTACACATTAAGACATGAGAAAGCAAAAAATGATAACCAGGCTGGGTAGAGAAGTTTAAAACTTAAAAATGAAAAAAAAAAGTAAATGCTGTTATGCTATAATAAAAGACGAAATAATGATTTTATTCCACTGACCTATGGAACCTCAGTGTAGATAAATTACCATTGCTCAGGTATTTTCAGTGGTGTTATGTCCATTTCTACCAACTGAAGCTCAATCTCACAGGCATACAAAAATAATTTCTGGAAAAATATGAGTTGAAAAAATGTTTTTAATACTGACATTTTTATTTTGGTGTGATTAAATATGCTTATGGAATAATATTTTTTTCAGTATTAGGCTTCTAAATCTTGTACAAATAATTTATTTTTGAAAATTTAGTAAATGGTCTAAAAGTTTATTTCTTTCAGTAGTTTACAAGTAGAAAACTTTATTATGTCTTCCCATCAGGTAATCCAAAAAAACTGTCATAATTTTGGTAATAATTTGTGCTTCCAGCTCCAAGAGCACTTTGTCTAGAGTTGGTTATCAGTTATTTGTTATTCTTTTTGAAAAAAAAAATCCACTTTTCAAAGTAGTTATTTTCATTTGAATGGCACCATTTCCAAATGAAGGGAGCTGTTGAACTTGACTCCACTGACAGAAAATGTAGGATTTAAATATACATATATTAGTGAAATGCTCATATATATGCCTCTGAGGACTGTTTTCTAATCTTACTTATAAAAAAAAGTCTTACTAAACTAAGTTTTACTTAATAAAAAAGTCTATTTTCAAAACTTCTAATCATGTTGAGTACCAATTATTGACACTTTTAAACCTGCAGGTTTTGAATATTTTTCATCACCTAGCAGATTTGTTAGATCCTCAAGTTTGTTTGTGTTTAAAGCAGCTAGGAGGAATTACAATTTGTTGCTTTTTCTGTTGCGTAACTCATCTGACGTCAGCTACTACACAGCCAAATATTAGGAGACAGTTGTTGGGTTGGTAACTTCAGAAATACACTTGACAACAAGAGAAGCCCTGTCTTGGGGAATTAGATTAATTTTTATACAGTGTAGTCTCAGTTAAGGTGCTGGCAAGAGGAACTCTTTAGCTGTCCTGTGCATCTGGTCTGTTATTGAAAATATGCTGTGAGGACAGTGAGGTAATACTATATTGCTTCCATATTTCTTCATGCCTACATTTTGCAGTGGAAGAGCAGCTGAACCTAAATAATTACTCTTCTGAGCCAGAGTTATTGTAGGGCTATGTACCATATTATTTAAATAATGAAACTTCAGTAAACTGCACATCTGATGTATGTAGTCACAATTATGTTAATTAAAATGGTATTTTCCCCACAAATAACAAAAGAGAATGTAGTTCTGTAATTATAAGATACTCTTTTGCAAAGAGTAGGTCACATTTTCTACAGTTGTAGATAAAGGCATTATACACTTGCCACAGTGGGAAGTAATCCACATATACAAATGAAACAGATAATATTACAGTTGTTTCTGTTTGAAGCCTTTTGTAAATCATACTGTTATAACACCTCAAAGATAATATGTAATGTTGGAATTGTTGATTTTCCAGTCACAAAGTGGTAATAAGTAACAATCCTCATGAAACTTTACAGGGATAAAACATGGAGTAAATGTAAAAATAAAGACCTGGTGTCTGAATTTGCTGGAGTATATTTTGATACATAGATTCAAAAAGAGTACATGGTTTTAGGAAGAGAACGGAAAAATGGAAACCAAATGACTGATCAATAAACAGCATAATGAAAATGATTTAAGTAAATGTAAACATTGCTTTCACAAACAAAATGCATTTTATTTGTCCAGTTAGTTTTTATGTTTCCACATTACAATAATTGGAATATTTTGGAAAGTCCAGAACAATTGCTCAGGAGTATACTCATTCTGCACAAATTTTAAGAGATGCTGAAGTCATCTGGGATCCTAATGAAGAGCAATTATCCCCTGCTTACACTATCCAGATACAAGAATTTTCATTTTTCACGGTACTGTCAAAAGAACTGCAGTCAAGAAACAGGGACTCAACTGTTATTTTTGTTTGTTTGCTTGTTTGCTTGTCTTTTTTTTTTTTTTTTTTGTCTCCCCCTTTTTAGTCCAGCTGCATTGGTTCATTCTGTTTGTAGATTTTTTTTGCACCTGTAACTTTGACACAGACTGGCTAAGTAATGTCTACAGTCTCAAATAGATTCATTTAGTGATTCCTCTGAAAAACTACCTGCACACACACTTCTGAAACAAGTAACCTTGATTTTTGTTTTTCAAGGAAGTTTACTGTTAAGTCAAAGATATATGTTGAGAAAGAAATAAGGGCTATTCATGTCATGTTGTAAAATGGGTGTAAGTTTATAATAGGCTGTACAAACAGAAAACAATTTACTGGAATGGAGATATTTAACATTTAGTTCCAAGGTGCATCATGTGATCCACTTATTTGGCCTTACTTCTCATGCAGGATACATAAATTCTTTTTTTTTTTTTTTAATAGGAAGCTAAGCTTACAGAGATGGATAGAAAAATCCTATTTTCTACTATGAATTTTGGATCTAAGTATGTAGTTCTTATGGTCCCAGAGAGAAGCTTATTTTCACATGACTAGATGCAACATTGTCTAAAGTGATGTGCACAAATATTTTGGAAAATTTCTGCCACTCTTGACTCCTGAACAATACTTGGAAATACAGTCTGTTACTAGAGCTTCTGCTCTGCCTGAGCATAAAAACAGAGCGAACAATCTAAACATGATCAATAATTCAATAGTATTTGTGACTTTTAAAATAATAATTATAGAAAATGTTTTTTGAAAAAAAAAATTAAGATAAACTTAACTAATGAGAAAAAGGGTGAATGAGATAATCTGCACATTCAGAACTCCTTACAAAGTGCATTTTGTGAGGTTTAGATGCCTATAAAGACAGCATATAAGAAAGAAAAGCTATAACTTCAATACAGAAAATAGAAGATGATATTTTATGACTTTCGATATCAGGAAACTAATCTAGGTGATTTAAATAGCCATTTCTACCTTTAAAATCTATGATTTATGAAAACCTTGTTTCTCCAAAAGCATATCATTCAAAACAAGATGTTCAGTGGGGGAAAAATATAAAAGGGGTTTATAATTTCAAATCAATGGATATAACTTCGTTGACCTCAAAGAATTATACCTTCCATTCCAGTTTTCTCTGACATAGGGGTTGGTCTTTTTCCTTATTATTGCTGGAGAGTCAAATGTTTGTGCATCTTTAGAGTTAGTGGGTAAGATGTGTTTCTTTTCCTTTGAATTGCAGCCAAATCCTGCACTATGAGGTTCAGAAGATTTTCTGTTTATGAATGGTACGTTGGTGACACATTAAGGAGCAGCTGCTGAAGCAAGGGTAGATGTAATATACCCTTCTGACTGAGGCATGGCTGAGAAAATATTTGAACCAGTAAATCCTACAGAATCCAAGCACAGAAGAGAAACTCTATTTAATTTCCCCTTTAACTATTTTATCTTTTGAATTATTTGCAAGAGCTGAGTTTGTCACAGACTAGCAGTGTATCACAGAGAACTCAGGACTTGAGAACTCAGTGGAATACAAAACAAATACAGGAACAATGAATAGATCCAAGGACATCAACAAACCCAGACAGTTGGTTCACTCTTGTTTAATTGGCTATTCTATAGAAAGCTCCAGAGAAAGTTGTACAAAGTGAGATATACATCAACTAGTGACGTAGTGAAATCAGTAATTACATGAAAGGACTCAATTTTATATTCATTTAATGAAATTACTGTTAACTCACCCATTTATGACCTTAAAGTTTCATGGACTTTGCGGAAAGACTAAGAATTCGAGCTACGTAAAACAGCTGAAAAGGAACAACATGCTTTCAAGGTCCCTTCCAATGCCTAGCATTCCATGGTTCTGTGATAACATGTAAAGGTATTTCTGTTTCATTTTTTTTTAAATTAAAAGTGTATATTGCTTCACCAAAATCAACATTAACAATGTCAATAGGTAAAACAATTAGAGGGTAATAATACCAATAATAGTAAGATCCTCGAAATGCATTCTGTGCTTTAAAATGTTTTGTCATGTGTGAAGATACAGATACTTAAATTTCAGGGGACAAAGGCAAGCCTGGCAGGAAAGAAATATGAATATTCTTCTTGGAGTCATTCTCTCACACACTCAAGTCTGCTATAACTATCTCTAGAATAACAATAGTGGGTGACATATGAATCATCAAATACATTGAAAAGTTTTTGTATTTGTCTTCATGGATTAGATCTAAAAGTGTTTCCATGACGTAACTCAGAGATAAAGAAACAACAAGTTTGAACATATGATGATCTGAAGTAAAAGCCAATATCTAGTGTTTTCCCTTCAGGACGAATGGAAAGTTTTAAATACCAGGGATGTTAGAAATTAATTCCTGCATAGATAGAAAAATGATTGGTTTCCAGGCAATGAAGAAAAAAGTTGCTGAATGTCAACCTGATACAAAAGAAAAGGAATGACAGTAGAAGGCATAATAGGAGGTAGGTAGGAGGAGAGGAAGTTCTTGTGGCATGTATCCCATATATAACCCATGTCTCAAGCAAAAGAGAAGAGAGAAAATTACATACACTTAGGCAATTATAACAAAAGCAAATATATATATTTATATTATCTTGTTCATATGTTCATTCATAGGTTCTTGCATTGGTAACACAACTGTAGAATAAATGGACATACTGTCAAACATATGGACAAGCTTTAAAAAAAATAGCACTTACGCTGTTCTGTATTATTACATGTATATTACTTACTCTCTTTTCTCTCTTTTGTAAGTTTTTCCTCTTCTCCAGCTGTATTCGTGTGTTGCTGACCTCCACAATAAGACACTCGACAACAATATCCTGCAGTGACATGATCTTATTTCTCTTAATATCCCCATCAATAAGAAGTTGCTTGTGACAAAAGTCATAGTGATTAATAGGAAGCTACCCACAAAGGTTTTGACTTTTCATAGCAGCTATGTAATCGAATGCCTGTAATGCCAGTTTTTGCAGGACGATTATAACCATCACACCAGTTACTTCATGAGCACCTGGAAACCTTTCCTCATTTGCGAGTGACTGATTGCATGACTAATGTATACTTCCTTAAAAAACAAAACAAAAAAAAAACAAAATAAAACAAAACAAAACACATAATAGTCACCTACAAACACGTTCTTCTGAGGATTTGATAATTCATTGAAATAAATTGGAGCTGTTGCTGTTATGAGAATAGAATATAAAAGGGCATCTAATCTTAATGAAATCCTGTTTATGACCAAGATAGTATGACATAGATGCTTCCTATACCAGAAAATATATGTAATAGTTTTGTATACTGTCAATTTGTGATTATTCATTGGTTAAAACAGATATATCAGAAGTCATTTAGAATGGTACAGAAATCCAAGGCCAGGTCAAACATATTTTGAATTTGTTTACAAGACTTCTTTTTCACAGTATTTTCTATATACAGATTCTCATCACTCCTGCTCAATCAGTTTAGTAGAAACTTTGGGACAAGTTCCTCATGCTTAGAGTAAACCTTCAACAGTCTTTCAAAATTCTTCACAATAAAAAACTTTTGAACCCTTCTCAAAGTTTTTAACAAGCTGTCAACATTTCTAGACTTATATTTATGTTCCTTTTTAGTCTGAACCTTATCAGTGCTATTCCTTGTTTCACAGTAAAAGACAAATAGTAGTACAGTCAACAGAGGGCAAAAGAATCATAAAGACCTAATATGAGAAAGGGATTGATTTCTGAGATTGGGGTGGGGGATGGGGGAAACCATACACAAAAATTTTTGGTGATGTTTCTTGCTAGCTGAAGTTCTTACACAGGTGGTTCAGATACATCTAATACAATGTCAGATATTGCTTTAATATAACACCTTTACAATATTTTACACTGTTTACCTTTTAGATGGGGCATGTTAAATGCCCTCATTTTTAGAGGGAGATGTAAAACTGAAGCACTTTGAAAATTTTACCATTCTTTTGATAGTCAGGGCAGTAAATCAAGGCTTTTTTTTTTCTTTTTCACATTTGTGACACGTGCATATGGTCCAACAGAATCAAAAACACTTGTTTTTTTTTACTACCTAACTCCAATTAGCTAGGTGATTTCAATAAGAATTCTTTCTGCAATTTCAGATGTATTATTAAGATTCTTCTAAAGCTACTATATATTACTGAAGAGTATATGTGAACTATGTCTTTCGTGGACAGTTTTACCACAGTAGGATAGTCCTGCATCAGTAATGAGAAGTGTCTGAATCATCTCTTTTGGGATTTTGCTTTGTTTTTGACATATTAGAATCATTATGGTTGGAATGCAATTGGAATATGGGAAGTATTAGCAGGAAACCTGTTTTAAAATGATAACTAAAGCTTTCATGCACAGTGTTAACATATACTGCTGGATCTCAGTATGCTTAAAAAGCTGTTTTCTCTTCTCTGACACCTTTCATTATGTGCACATCAAAAATGTTGTACCTTTATCTTCTCTCCCATTTTTAGGAAGGCAATATAATATGAATACAATAGTCAGATGATGCACAGTGACTGGTTTCCTATGGCTACCTCAGCAAGATAGCAAAAGTAATATAAATTTAAGACCATTTTAACTTCCTTGACATTCCCTAAAGAAACATACTCGACAGCCATGACCACCTTATATGTGTGCCAGTCTTAGAAAAATAAAAATAAAAAATCTGCCAAGTTTGAATTTAATTTAATGTGGATTGTATTTTAATTTTTTATACAATCCACATAAGTCATAAAAGTCTGTTTTATCATTCCACTGTTCAAAACCTGCTCTGGGTGCTATACCAGGGAATTAATTTTACAAAAAATCTCAAGGTGTAAATTCTTCCTTCCTCATAAAAAGGTATCACCTTAATACTCCATTGCTACTAACTTTCATGGAATTTTGTATCTCTTGATGCTAGCAAGCTGCATGTAATATGTGATTTGGATGTGTGTAGGATGTCTAATATTAAGACACAAGCTATGATTCAGACAGATATGTCCCTACTTATTGTTTCCTTCATTTCACTTCAAGCCAATATTTTTCAGTCTTATAGTACATTCCCACATGTCCTTTCATCTCCTGTATCATGTATATACAGTCTAATATAAAGCCTTTCTGTTATAACTTGTAATAAATTATTATAAACTGTATTACGGATTTCAAAAAACATTTCCTGCATATTAAATGGGTAATGTAACAGATTTTCATTCAGGTTTCACCAGAAGGTCCTCAGCAAATGTTGCATACACTATATAACAGAATTTTGAAAGCTTTCTCCCACTTGTCAATTCAAATAACTTGAAGGTTAAAAGTGACTTTAAAATTCTACGGAACGTTTGTTTTTGGTTTCCTGTGTGAACTGTATTTGTGTAGCAGCCCTGCTTTTGTTAGAAAGGAGATCATAGATCATATTGAGCACAACTGGCACTAATTGGCAAACTTGGCAGTTTGATCAGAAAGGCCAAAAACTAAATGAGCAAAGGGATTGACCTCCTTTTCTAAGTCAACACCAAAACACTTTGCTGAGTTAGTGGAGAGAAATCTGTTGACCCTATCCCTTTTCTATGGAGGGTTTTCTCCTCTGGGGCTGTCAATCCAGCCTTTTTCAGTAGCACTAAAACTACTAATAAATAAAAGTGTAGAAATACACTGCAAAAGACTTGAAATGTCCACATCCCTAGAAGTATCCATAAGGTCAGATTCTAAATATACACATCTAAAATGTATATGATAGAATAGTGTGGCATGGTCATCAAATATTGGAGCTGTCATATATCTTCAGTGAATCTTCTTTCAGTAAAGCCTGTCCTGTGAACTATATTTGGGAATGGGGAGATGGAGATAAGAGAGATTTATCTTCAAAATCTCCCATCATTTTTTTTCATGCGGGAACATCAGAGAGCATACTAAAAGTTGGGAAATAAGAGTGACTTGGTTTTGCTTAGCCTCCACTAGCTGTTTTAAGCCTTCTGTAGCAGGAAATATATTACATTAATACTTTATTGCTTCACCTTCCTACATTAATACTTTATTACTCCACCTTACTAAAAAAATGACAGTTCAGTTTCTGCTTCATGAAAGCCCTATATCTACAGCAGCCCTCTCCTAGTTATGCCACAGACATATCTCAGTAGAAAACTTTCAAAGGTGTGTACATTATATCTTAGTATCTTGGTAACTAGGTTTGTAACTTGTATCTTAGTAACTAGGTTTGGGGCAGATATATATTTGACATTTGGTTTGTAGATTCAGTTGTTCTTGAGTATGTTCAGATCCAGGTCTTCCTAGCATGCCATCTTATATTTATTTAATGGTTTTGTAGCAACCTCTGCTGAAAAGATGTAAATACATTTCTATTCCTAAATATTGTAATTTTTCATCTGTTCTTCTTTACCCTCCATAGTCATTATTAGCCCAGCAATTTCTGTGCTTTGCCATTTGGGAAATCACCCTGAAAAGACAAACACTGAAGATGAGTGACAGGCCTTTATCACCTTCTCCACCCCCTACCATCCAACTGGCTGCTTAGGAGACTCAGAATTTCTGCTTCAATGATGGCAAATACCTTTGCAGCACTTGTACTACGCCCTTGCTCACAGAAGAAATACAGGTGAAAATTGAAGATGTGTCTCTAATCTATTTACTGTCTTACTTCATGTAAGGCAGCCCCTAAATCTAAGAAAATATCATATGCTAGTTGGGGAGATTCAGGCCAAGTCCTTACCAGCTCTGCAAAGACAATAAGAAAAAATTCTTAAATAGTCAGAAAATAAAAAAGATGGATGCAAAAACCATATGTGATTTATCAGGCAATGTGCTGCTCATAGCCTTTTGACCAGCCATGACAGGTATTCCTTTTTAAAGCTCATTGATTATTCACTCAGTTTTATCCAGGAAAATGTTTTATTTTAGAAATGCAAGCATTAGCTCATGATTAGCTAATTTATTTATTCAGATTTATACATAGACTCTAAGCATTTTGTAGGCCTTCACTTTGGCCTCTGGTTTATGCTATTTCTTATTCTTTTTAATTTACATAATGTTTACTGCTAATGACTTGTAGAACAGAACAACAAACTGTCTTACCTCATTATACGTTGGAATTCTATTAGATTACAACAGGTAGGGATCTGATCTAAGAATTTAATGTCAAACGGTATAATGTAGATCCTTTTTTGGTTTAAAGTTAGTACATATTGTTAGAAGAGTATGATTTTCTGCACTAACGCTCCATGTTCATGTTACATTTCCTGTATAATTCTTTGAGCTTCATTGAATATTACAGTCCCATTAAACTTTAGGTCATTGGCTTCAAAGCTACAAGGAAAGGTTACTTTATTAGAATCAGTTGTTATAAGCATTATAACTCCATATTTGCCCACATATTGTATATAATCGTATCTGAAAATATAAAGTCCTATATGCACTAACTACCTTTATTGGACTGCAAAGAGTTATAAGCATAATGCAAAACACAGAGCAGGTCAGTCCATATTCAAAGATATTAATTCAACCTTTCACTCTTTTCAAACTCTTTTGACACATGAGTTTACAGGGAGCATATAGGTCACAGCTTCAAGGACCATAGGAAGCATATAACATTGAAGCTGTTGTTTCTTCTGTGAAGATGGCATTTGGGATTTTTATTCGCCTCCAGGCATCTGGTGGCCTTTTGCAACATTTTTATTTTATTGATGTCCCTAATCAAGTGCAAATGTGTATTGAAAATTCTTATTGTATCAACATTTTGTCCTTTATTTAGAGTAGGTAATTCATATATTTAATTGTTCTTACATGAAGTATGTAAGGAAAAGACTTCCAAATCTTTTATCCATCCTTTTTTTTTTTTTTTTTTGACAAGTTAAATATTTTTAAAAGCTGTTTGTTTCGAGCCATACTTTTTCTTCCACTTTTTCTTCTGCAATGGTGTCTTATTAAACCAAACATTTATTATTTAGTTATACAGTAAAGATGCCAATACATAAGCCAATTTAAATGATTCTTGTATGCAGCTGTGAATCTGTCAGTGTTTGTTAAGTTATGTGATAAAAGCTTGTCCAGGCATCAACAAAGGAGCATGGAGAAACAATGGGAGAAGGGGAAGCCTAAATAACACCATGGCTTGGGTTTCCCCTGCCCATCAAAGGAGCCTTTCCATCTCCATAAACCCAAAGGAGAGCAAGGACACAACATGGCAGGCAGAAACTCAATTTAAGGACCCCAGAAAAACAGATACCTTCTCTGGACTTTCCCAGGGCTGTCCCAGCAGAGCTTCAGCCCTTGTCCAAGTGTGACATCCATCAAGGTAAGTCATGGGGAGAAGCTCTTTAGATCATCTTTTGGGCTATGGTGGTCACTGCTTGTGGGTGTGGGCCATGTTGCACAGGACTTATATAGGGAACGAAACAAAGGTGCAAAGGGAATTTAGATTTAGGTAATCTGAGGAGGAAAAGACAGAGGTGAAGGGCCAGTCATGTGTAAACAGTTGCCTGGTCAGTACACTGGCCTGGCTGTGCATTGCACCTGATCAGTGCAGTCTGTCCTATCACACAGATATCATCTTATTAAATTCCTTTCTAACTCTTTCCTGTGTGAGGGGCTCTCTGTTCTGTGTTCACATGTGTGTATGGGGATCTGAGTGCCAGCAACTGGAGCCAGACCATGAGTTAGCAGTGTCCACGTGTCCATGGTGCAGCAACTGGAGCAAGTGCCAGTGAGATTGTGTACTGGGTCTGGCTGGAATGTTAACTTTCCCGGCAGCAGCCCATTCAGTGCCGTACTCTGTACTTGTAGCTGGAACAGCAGTGTTATCACACCAGTGTTGTGTCTACTGCTGAGCAGCAGTGGCACAGCATTGGGCCTTTCTCTAACCCTCCTAGGGGGTGGGCAAAAAAGTGAGGAGAGAAACATCACTAGGGCAGCTGACCTAAACCAATCAAAGGGATATTCCATACCATGTGGTGTCACACTCAGCAATAAAAGGTGGAAACAGGAAGAAGAGGGGAGGGGTGGGCTCTCGTTGAGAAGACGTCGGTCCTCCTCTCGAACACCGGCTGCGTGCGTTGAGGCCTTGCTTCAAGGACGTGGTCAATCATCGCTCATTTGTGGGAAGTAGAGAGTAATTTCTTTCCTCTGCACTTCCATATCGCTTTCATTTATTTTGTTTGTTTGTTTTCCTCCCTTTTTCCCCTTTCCCTTTTATTTCCCCTTAGTTAAATTGTTTAGTTCATGGTAGTCTTTATTTAATTATTATAATTATTTCCCTTTAATTAAATTATCCTTATCTCAACCCGTGAGTTGTTCTTTGCTTTACTTCTCCCCCTCCTCATCTAAAGGAGGGGGAGTGAGAGAGCGGTTGTGGGGTTTAGCTGCCCAGCACGGTAAAACCACCACAGTCCTTTTTGGCGCCCAACGTGGGGCTCGAAGGGTTGAGATAACAATAGAATTGATTAAACGCATACAACTAACACACTTGCTTGCTAGTAACCATGTTCCTTGCCCTGTTAATAATAATGGCTTTGTTCATATGTCATGCAATTCGTGTCATATTCTCCTTTCTCCTATATATCCGATCCGACCAAGTGCTACAATCTGTGTTCACTTTTTTTAATTCGTTGTGCTGCCAAGCACTGACCTTGGTTTTACTCTGGAATTCAGGCTCTGCGCTGTTATCATTTGGGTCCCATGGAAACTATCTTTCAGAGAATATTCAGAACTACACTGCCTTCCTTTTCTCATCTGGACACCAGTTTATTAATAATATCAGGAATGGTACCTTTCCCTTCTTTCACAGTGGGATAATTACAACAGTTTGGGAGTATTTTGAAGATCCATCTGTAACCCATGTATTGCTATTTCTAATTCTGAATAACAGGTTTCATTTTCTCTCTAAGATTAGTCGATTGTTTAGAAAACTTATTTGGGAACCTGTCCCAAAACAGTCTCGTGGTGAGTGGCACGGTGTGTGGGATGATGTTAGCAGATACCTGTCACGAGTGTCTCCTCCAATAGTTTTGAACTTCACCCCTGAGCAAGTGCTAAATCCTAAAAACTTGGTAGAATGTTTGAGAGTTGTATGTCCTGATCCTGATAATGCCGGAGAACAACAGCTTGCAGCATTGTGCTGGGTCCTGGTTTATTCCTATCAAACACTGTTTAACATCATCCAGCAACTTGAAGAGAGGGAGGAAGTCTCTGAATCTGATGACCAAGTAACACATGCTGTGGCTGACCCAGAGGACCAACCAACTATGGTATCAGTCGCCCCCATAGTCAAGTCAAAACAATGGAAACGGAGGTCAGCTCGTTTAGTAAGGGAAGAAGGCTCTCCTAAGACGGAGGGAGAAGGGGAATTGGCAGGCACCTCTAAAGCAGAGCCATCACAAAAACAGCAGGAAGACGAGACGGAAATCATAAAGGAATCAGAAATCACTCGATCCTTATCCCTGAGTGAGATGCGAGAAATACGAAAGGATTATGGTCGACGCCCAGGTGAACACATCCTCACTTGGCTGCTCCGATGCTGGGATGCTGGGGCCAGTAGCCTACAATTAGAAGGCAATGAAGCCAAGCAGCTGGGATCCCTCTCTAGAGAAAGGGTAATCGACAAAGTAATCGGGAGAGGAGCACAGGCCCTCAGCCTCTGGAGACGACTCCTGGCAGCTATCAAAGAAAGATATCCCCATAAGGAAGATATTGTATATCACATAGGCAAGTGGACCACTGTGGATAAAGGTCTCCAACATCTGCGGGAATTAGCTGTGCGGGAGATGATTTATAGTGATTTGGACAATGCCCAGACACCTCAAGACCCCGATGAAGTCCAGTGCACAACATCCATGTGGCGTAAATTTGTGCGGAGTGCACCAGCAGCACATGCCAGTACCCTGGCAGCAATTCACTGGGATGAGGGGATGGGACCAACAATGTATGATGTCTCCTGCCAACTTCAAAAATATGAAGACAATCTCTCTGCTCCACTACAGTCCTGTGTCTCAGCTGTGGAGAAATTGTCTAAAGGACTTGACAAGCTTGTGGAGAAAGTATATTCCCCCTCATCTAGACAGAGTGATACTTCAGCCACTAAGAATCAGCATTCGCCTGCTCAAGAGAGAGAGTACCCAAGACGTACACCACGTGGCACCTTGTGGTTTTATCTGCGTGACCATGGGGAAGATATGAGGAAATGGGATGGTGTACCTACTTCAACCCTAGCTGCTCGGGTACGTGAACTGAAAGGAAATACAGCAGCAAGAAGAGGGGCTCCTAAGAGAAATGCTGCTCCAGTTTCTATTGGGCAGTACCCCAGAGGCAGTAGAAGAGCTGATGTTATTCTTGACCACGATGAAGGGACCTCTACCTCTCATTTGCCAGAATTTGTGCATTTGCAAGAATTAAGTGGCAGACGCTCCAGCCAGGACTAGAGGGGCCCTGCCTCTGGCCAGGTAGAGGAGAGGGATAACCGGATTTATTGGACTGTGTGGATCCGATGGCCTGGAACATCAGAACCACAGGAATACAAAGCTTTAGTGGACACTGGCGCACAATGTACCATAATGCCATCAGGCTACCAAGGGACAGAACTCACTTGTATCTCTGGAGTGACAGGGGGATCCCAACAACTATCTGTACTGGAAGCTGAAGTGAGTCTAACTGGGAATGAGTGGCAAAAGCATCCCATTGTGACTGGCCCAGAGGCTCCGTGCATCCTTGGCATAGACTATCTCAAGAGAGGGTACTTCAAGGATCCAAAAGGATACCGGTGGGCTTTTGGCATAGCTGCTTTGAGCACAGAGAAGATTAGGCAGCTGTCTACCCTGCCTGGCCTTTCAGAAGACCCTTCTGTTGTAGGATTGCTGAAGGTTGAAGAACAACAGGCATTTGAACAAATCAAACAAGAAATAGCTCGTGCAGTAGCCCTTGGGCCTGTCCGTACTGGACCAGCTGTGCAAAATATACTGTACACTGCAGCTGGGGAGCATGGGCTCACCTGGAGCCTTTGGCAGAAAACCCCAGAAGAAACTCGAGGTCGACCTCTGGGCTTCTGGAGTCGGGGCTATCGAGGATCAGAAGCCAATTACACCCCAACTGAAAAGGAAATACTCACAGCATATGAGGGTGTTCGAGCTGCTTCAGAAGTTGTGGGTACAGAGGCACAGCTCCTCTTGGCACCGCGGCTACCTGTGTTACATTGGATGTTCAAAGAGAAAATTCCCACTACACACCATGCAACTGATGCTACATGGAGTAAGTGGATAGCGTTAATTACACAGCGGGCTCGAATGGGAAAACCCAATCGCCCAGGAATCCTGGAAGAGATTATGGACTGGCCGGAAGGCAGAGATTTCGGAGTGCCAACAGAAGAGGTAACCCGTGCTGAAGAGGCACCACCATACAATGAGTTGCCAGAAGACAGAAAGCAGTATGCGTTGTTTACTGACGGATCCTGCCGTGTGATAGGGAGCCATCGGAAATGGAAAGCTGCTGTGTGGAATCCCATACGACGAGTTGTGGAAGCCATGGAAGGGGAAGGTGAGTCGAGTCAGTATGCAGAAGTAAAAGCCATACAACTAGCCCTAGATATCGCCGAAAGAGAAAATTGGCCAGTATTGTATCTTTATACTGACTCATGGATGGTGGCAAATGCTCTGTGGGGGTGGCTGCAGCAATGGAAAGAGAGCAACTGGCAGCGCAGAGGTAAGCCTATCTGGGCTGCTACCCTGTGGCAAGATATTGCTGCCCGGGTAGAAAACCTGGATGTTAAAGTACGTCATGTAGATGCCCACATGCCCAAGAGTCGCACTACTGAAGAACATAAGAACAACAAAGAAGTGGATCGAGCTTCGAAAATTGAAGTGGCTCAGGTGGACCTAGACTGGGAACGTAAGGGTGAGCTGTTTGTAGCTCGATGGGCCCATGAAACATCAGGACATCTGGGGAGAGATGCCACTTACAGATGGGCTCGTGATCGAGGGGTGGACTTGACCATTGAGGCCATCACACAGGTTACCCATGAGTGTGAGACCTGTGCTGCAATCAAGAAAGCCATGAAGGTAAAATCTCCCTGGAACAGGGGGAGATGGTTAGGGTTTCAATATGGTGAGGCCTGGCAAATTGACTATATCGGACCACTCCCAAAAACTCGCCAAGGCAAACGGTACATACTCACCATGGTAGAAGCAACTACTGGGTGGCTGGAAACATACCCTGTAAACCATGCCACAGCCCGAAACACTATCTTGGGCCTGGAAAGACAAGTATTGTGGCGTCATGGTACACCAGAGAGAATTGAGTCTGACAACGGGAGTCATTTCCGAAACAATCTTGTTACCTCCTGGGCAAAGAGGCATGGTATTGAGTGGGTGTACCACATCCCTTACCACCCACAAGCCTCTGGGAAGGTTGAGAGGTACAATGGACTGTTAAAGACTATGTTACGAGCATTAGGTGCTGGGACGTGGAAACAATGGGACACAAATCTACCAGAAGCCACTTGGCTAGTTAACAATAGGGGGTCTGACAGCCGTGCTGGTCCTGCCGAAACAAAACCCCTACACACTGTGAAAGGAGCTAAGGTTCCCGTAGTGCATATAGGAAGGTGGATGGGGAAGGCAGTGTGGGTTGCTCCTGCCTCGGGAAAAGGCAAACCCACTCGTGGGATTGTCTTCGCCCAAGGACCAGGGTATACCTGGTGGGTCATGCAAAAGAATGGGGATATCAAGTGTGTGCCTCAAGGAGATTTGACATTGAGAGAAAACTAATCTATAATCTAAGTTATATGTTGTAGGAAGATGCTGTAGGATCAACGACAGGTCAACTTTGCAAGGAGCCGGACAGTGCAACAAGGACTTGAGCTAAGCTGGTGCTGGTGTCCAGACATCCAACTCCGCCTGCCTTGAGTGGCCACTTTGGCAGATGAAGACCTAATCATCAACAGTTCTTATGAACATTTTCCAAGAAAGACCTATGGAATGAAAAGATACATCTGCCTATTAATCCTGTCCTGTTAAATCCTTGTCCTGTTAAACGACAAGGGATAATGATGAGAATGCTTGTATGCTAAAGTATGGGGATCTGAGTGTGACACAAATGTTATGGAATAAGGGGTGGAGGTTGTACTGGGTCTGGCTGGAATGTTAACTTTCCCGGCAGCAGCCCATTCAGTGCCGTACTCTGTACTTGTAGCTGGAACAGCAGTGTTATCACACCAGTGTTGTGTCTACTGCTGAGCAGCAGTGGCACAGCATTGGGCCTTTCTCTAACCCTCCTAGGGGGTGGGCAAAAAAGTGAGGAGAGAAACATCACTAGGGCAGCTGACCTAAACCAATCAAAGGGATATTCCATACCATGTGGTGTCACACTCAGCAATAAAAGGTGGAAACAGGAAGAAGAGGGGAGGGGTGGGCTCTCGTTGAGAAGACGTCGGTCCTCCTCTCGAACACCGGCTGCGTGCGTTGAGGCCTTGCTTCAAGGACGTGGTCAATCATCGCTCATTTGTGGGAAGTAGAGAGTAATTTCTTTCCTCTGCACTTCCATATCGCTTTCATTTATTTTGTTTGTTTGTTTTCCTCCCTTTTTCCCCTTTCCCTTTTATTTCCCCTTAGTTAAATTGTTTAGTTCATGGTAGTCTTTATTTAATTATTATAATTATTTCCCTTTAATTAAATTATCCTTATCTCAACCCGTGAGTTGTTCTTTGCTTTACTTCTCCCCCTCCTCATCTAAAGGAGGGGGAGTGAGAGAGCGGTTGTGGGGTTTAGCTGCCCAGCACGGTAAAACCACCACAGTCCTTTTTGGCGCCCAACGTGGGGCTCGAAGGGTTGAGATAACAATAGAATTGATTAAACGCATACAACTAACACACTTGCTTGCTAGTAACCATGTTCCTTGCCCTGTTAATAATAATGGCTTTGTTCATATGTCATGCAATTCGTGTCATATTCTCCTTTCTCCTATATATCCGATCCGACCAAGTGCTACAATCTGTGTTCACTTTTTTTAATTCGTTGTGCTGCCAAGCACTGACCTTGGTTTTACTCTGGAATTCAGGCTCTGCGCTGTTATCATTTGGGTCCCATGGAAACTATCTTTCAGAGAATATTCAGAACTACACTGCCTTCCTTTTCTCATCTGGACACCAGTTTATTAATAATATCAGGAATGGTACCTTTCCCTTCTTTCACAGTGGGATAATTACAACAGTTTGGGAGTATTTTGAAGATCCATCTGTAACCCATGTATTGCTATTTCTAATTCTGAATAACAGGTTTCATTTTCTCTCTAAGATTAGTCGATTGTTTAGAAAACTTATTTGGGAACCTGTCCCAAAACAGTCTCGTGGTGAGTGGCACGGTGTGTGGGATGATGTTAGCAGATACCTGTCACGAGTGTCTCCTCCAATAGTTTTGAACTTCACCCCTGAGCAAGTGCTAAATCCTAAAAACTTGGTAGAATGTTTGAGAGTTGTATGTCCTGATCCTGATAATGCCGGAGAACAACAGCTTGCAGCATTGTGCTGGGTCCTGGTTTATTCCTATCAAACACTGTTTAACATCATCCAGCAACTTGAAGAGAGGGAGGAAGTCTCTGAATCTGATGACCAAGTAACACATGCTGTGGCTGACCCAGAGGACCAACCAACTATGGTATCAGTCGCCCCCATAGTCAAGTCAAAACAATGGAAACGGAGGTCAGCTCGTTTAGTAAGGGAAGAAGGCTCTCCTAAGACGGAGGGAGAAGGGGAATTGGCAGGCACCTCTAAAGCAGAGCCATCACAAAAACAGCAGGAAGACGAGACGGAAATCATAAAGGAATCAGAAATCACTCGATCCTTATCCCTGAGTGAGATGCGAGAAATACGAAAGGATTATGGTCGACGCCCAGGTGAACACATCCTCACTTGGCTGCTCCGATGCTGGGATGCTGGGGCCAGTAGCCTACAATTAGAAGGCAATGAAGCCAAGCAGCTGGGATCCCTCTCTAGAGAAAGGGTAATCGACAAAGTAATCGGGAGAGGAGCACAGGCCCTCAGCCTCTGGAGACGACTCCTGGCAGCTATCAAAGAAAGATATCCCCATAAGGAAGATATTGTATATCACATAGGCAAGTGGACCACTGTGGATAAAGGTCTCCAACATCTGCGGGAATTAGCTGTGCGGGAGATGATTTATAGTGATTTGGACAATGCCCAGACACCTCAAGACCCCGATGAAGTCCAGTGCACAACATCCATGTGGCGTAAATTTGTGCGGAGTGCACCAGCAGCACATGCCAGTACCCTGGCAGCAATTCACTGGGATGAGGGGATGGGACCAACAATGTATGATGTCTCCTGCCAACTTCAAAAATATGAAGACAATCTCTCTGCTCCACTACAGTCCTGTGTCTCAGCTGTGGAGAAATTGTCTAAAGGACTTGACAAGCTTGTGGAGAAAGTATATTCCCCCTCATCTAGACAGAGTGATACTTCAGCCACTAAGAATCAGCATTCGCCTGCTCAAGAGAGAGAGTACCCAAGACGTACACCACGTGGCACCTTGTGGTTTTATCTGCGTGACCATGGGGAAGATATGAGGAAATGGGATGGTGTACCTACTTCAACCCTAGCTGCTCGGGTACGTGAACTGAAAGGAAATACAGCAGCAAGAAGAGGGGCTCCTAAGAGAAATGCTGCTCCAGTTTCTATTGGGCAGTACCCCAGAGGCAGTAGAAGAGCTGATGTTATTCTTGACCACGATGAAGGGACCTCTACCTCTCATTTGCCAGAATTTGTGCATTTGCAAGAATTAAGTGGCAGACGCTCCAGCCAGGACTAGAGGGGCCCTGCCTCTGGCCAGGTAGAGGAGAGGGATAACCGGATTTATTGGACTGTGTGGATCCGATGGCCTGGAACATCAGAACCACAGGAATACAAAGCTTTAGTGGACACTGGCGCACAATGTACCATAATGCCATCAGGCTACCAAGGGACAGAACTCACTTGTATCTCTGGAGTGACAGGGGGATCCCAACAACTATCTGTACTGGAAGCTGAAGTGAGTCTAACTGGGAATGAGTGGCAAAAGCATCCCATTGTGACTGGCCCAGAGGCTCCGTGCATCCTTGGCATAGACTATCTCAAGAGAGGGTACTTCAAGGATCCAAAAGGATACCGGTGGGCTTTTGGCATAGCTGCTTTGAGCACAGAGAAGATTAGGCAGCTGTCTACCCTGCCTGGCCTTTCAGAAGACCCTTCTGTTGTAGGATTGCTGAAGGTTGAAGAACAACAGGCATTTGAACAAATCAAACAAGAAATAGCTCGTGCAGTAGCCCTTGGGCCTGTCCGTACTGGACCAGCTGTGCAAAATATACTGTACACTGCAGCTGGGGAGCATGGGCTCACCTGGAGCCTTTGGCAGAAAACCCCAGAAGAAACTCGAGGTCGACCTCTGGGCTTCTGGAGTCGGGGCTATCGAGGATCAGAAGCCAATTACACCCCAACTGAAAAGGAAATACTCACAGCATATGAGGGTGTTCGAGCTGCTTCAGAAGTTGTGGGTACAGAGGCACAGCTCCTCTTGGCACCGCGGCTACCTGTGTTACATTGGATGTTCAAAGAGAAAATTCCCACTACACACCATGCAACTGATGCTACATGGAGTAAGTGGATAGCGTTAATTACACAGCGGGCTCGAATGGGAAAACCCAATCGCCCAGGAATCCTGGAAGAGATTATGGACTGGCCGGAAGGCAGAGATTTCGGAGTGCCAACAGAAGAGGTAACCCGTGCTGAAGAGGCACCACCATACAATGAGTTGCCAGAAGACAGAAAGCAGTATGCGTTGTTTACTGACGGATCCTGCCGTGTGATAGGGAGCCATCGGAAATGGAAAGCTGCTGTGTGGAATCCCATACGACGAGTTGTGGAAGCCATGGAAGGGGAAGGTGAGTCGAGTCAGTATGCAGAAGTAAAAGCCATACAACTAGCCCTAGATATCGCCGAAAGAGAAAATTGGCCAGTATTGTATCTTTATACTGACTCATGGATGGTGGCAAATGCTCTGTGGGGGTGGCTGCAGCAATGGAAAGAGAGCAACTGGCAGCGCAGAGGTAAGCCTATCTGGGCTGCTACCCTGTGGCAAGATATTGCTGCCCGGGTAGAAAACCTGGATGTTAAAGTACGTCATGTAGATGCCCACATGCCCAAGAGTCGCACTACTGAAGAACATAAGAACAACAAAGAAGTGGATCGAGCTTCGAAAATTGAAGTGGCTCAGGTGGACCTAGACTGGGAACGTAAGGGTGAGCTGTTTGTAGCTCGATGGGCCCATGAAACATCAGGACATCTGGGGAGAGATGCCACTTACAGATGGGCTCGTGATCGAGGGGTGGACTTGACCATTGAGGCCATCACACAGGTTACCCATGAGTGTGAGACCTGTGCTGCAATCAAGAAAGCCATGAAGGTAAAATCTCCCTGGAACAGGGGGAGATGGTTAGGGTTTCAATATGGTGAGGCCTGGCAAATTGACTATATCGGACCACTCCCAAAAACTCGCCAAGGCAAACGGTACATACTCACCATGGTAGAAGCAACTACTGGGTGGCTGGAAACATACCCTGTAAACCATGCCACAGCCCGAAACACTATCTTGGGCCTGGAAAGACAAGTATTGTGGCGTCATGGTACACCAGAGAGAATTGAGTCTGACAACGGGAGTCATTTCCGAAACAATCTTGTTACCTCCTGGGCAAAGAGGCATGGTATTGAGTGGGTGTACCACATCCCTTACCACCCACAAGCCTCTGGGAAGGTTGAGAGGTACAATGGACTGTTAAAGACTATGTTACGAGCATTAGGTGCTGGGACGTGGAAACAATGGGACACAAATCTACCAGAAGCCACTTGGCTAGTTAACAATAGGGGGTCTGACAGCCGTGCTGGTCCTGCCGAAACAAAACCCCTACACACTGTGAAAGGAGCTAAGGTTCCCGTAGTGCATATAGGAAGGTGGATGGGGAAGGCAGTGTGGGTTGCTCCTGCCTCGGGAAAAGGCAAACCCACTCGTGGGATTGTCTTCGCCCAAGGACCAGGGTATACCTGGTGGGTCATGCAAAAGAATGGGGATATCAAGTGTGTGCCTCAAGGAGATTTGACATTGAGAGAAAACTAATCTATAATCTAAGTTATATGTTGTAGGAAGATGCTGTAGGATCAACGACAGGTCAACTTTGCAAGGAGCCGGACAGTGCAACAAGGACTTGAGCTAAGCTGGTGCTGGTGTCCAGACATCCAACTCCGCCTGCCTTGAGTGGCCACTTTGGCAGATGAAGACCTAATCATCAACAGTTCTTATGAACATTTTCCAAGAAAGACCTATGGAATGAAAAGATACATCTGCCTATTAATCCTGTCCTGTTAAATCCTTGTCCTGTTAAACGACAAGGGATAATGATGAGAATGCTTGTATGCTAAAGTACGGGGATCTGAGTGTGACACAAATGTTATGGAATAAGGGGTGGAGGTTGTACTGGGTCTGGCTGGAATGTTAACTTTCCCGGCAGCAGCCCATTCAGTGCCGTACTCTGTACTTGTAGCTGGAACAGCAGTGTTATCACACCAGTGTTGTGTCTACTGCTGAGCAGCAGTGGCACAGCATTGGGCCTTTCTCTAACCCTCCTAGGGGGTGGGCAAAAAAGTGAGGAGAGAAACATCACTAGGGCAGCTGACCTAAACCAATCAAAGGGATATTCCATACCATGTGGTGTCACACTCAGCAATAAAAGGTGGAAACAGGAAGAAGAGGGGAGGGGTGGGCTCTCGTTGAGAAGACGTCGGTCCTCCTCTCGAACACCGGCTGCGTGCGTTGAGGCCTTGCTTCAAGGACGTGGTCAATCATCGCTCATTTGTGGGAAGTAGAGAGTAATTTCTTTCCTCTGCACTTCCATATCGCTTTCATTTATTTTGTTTGTTTGTTTTCCTCCCTTTTTCCCCTTTCCCTTTTATTTCCCCTTAGTTAAATTGTTTAGTTCATGGTAGTCTTTATTTAATTATTATAATTATTTCCCTTTAATTAAATTATCCTTATCTCAACCCGTGAGTTGTTCTTTGCTTTACTTCTCCCCCTCCTCATCTAAAGGAGGGGGAGTGAGAGAGCGGTTGTGGGGTTTAGCTGCCCAGCACGGTAAAACCACCACAGATTGCTAGCGAAGATCAAGCCAGACAAGCTGGTGAGCAGGTGGAGTGGTCCGGGAGCCATAGGGATGTGGAGGGTGCTTCAGCTTAAAGAAGGCAGTATCAAGAAGAGACGACAGAAGGAAGTATATTTAAATGAGAACTGTGCTGGTTTATGGTAAATAAATTATGCAAACTAAACTAAAGGGATGATGCTTACTCCTAAATAGTTACTGCTCTTTTTGGCATATGCTCTTAGAAGGCTGTGTAGTAGCAGTTTTTTTTGTTTGTTTGTTCGCTTTTTCCCTTCATGTGGAATATCTTTCTCTTTTGTGTTATCTCAGGTTTGTCTGAGAAATGTGGAAGAACACTGGCACTACTTTATTTGTAAAGTAGTATTTGCAGGGCAGTTAACACTGCAATTCATTCCCTAGATACTGCTCAGTCACTTGAAACATAGCCACTAAACTTGATGTGATGTTTTCAAGAGGAATCTAATATTTTTGTGACGAGTCAAAGACAAAGGCTGTCTCTGATATTTACTTCTTTAGCTGTAGGGTCCCCTACCTGAACATATACAGAGGGCCCTCAGCTGACCCTTTACCTCCAGCCACCACTTCTCCATCCAGCAAAAAAACACTCAGAAATGTCAGAAAGTTATTCCTCATTCCTTTAAAACATTACAACATTTAAAGGCAGAAATGTTCACACACAGTAATAGTCAGAGACGCAACATAGAGCAGATCAGAAGAGGGGAAGGGTTTCTGATTGTTTACCTCAAATTACAATAAATGCACCACTTGCAGTACTTGAAAAGTCTTTGTGAGATTGAACCAAAGAAAATGCTATGTGGCACCTATACCACGGTTCAGTGGTAGGTGGATAGTTCAAAAAATTGATCTTGGAGGTCTTTTCCAACCTTTATGATTCTATTTGAATAAGTCCAGAGGAGGGCTATGATCAAAGGGCTGGTGAATACAGGCTCAGAGAGCTGGGGCTGTTCAGCCTAGAGAACAGAAGGCTCCAGGGAGCCTTCCAGTGCCTAAAGGGGGCCTACAGGAAAGCTGGGGAAGGAATCTTTGTCAGGGAGTATAGTGATAGGACAAGGAGTAATGGCTTTAAGCTAAGAGGGTAGATTTAGATTACATATTTAGATTACATATAAGGAAGAAATTCTTTACTGTGAGGGTGGCGAGGCACTGGACCAGGTTTTCCAGAGACTGTAGATGTCCCATCCCTGGAACTGTTTAATGCCAGGTTGGATGGGGCCTTGAGCAACCTGGTCTAGTGGCAGGTGTCCCCGCCCATGGCAGGGGGGTTGGATCTAGATGATCTTTAAAGTTCCTTCCAACCCAAACCATTCTATGATTCTGATTCTAAATGGGAACAGACAAATGTCAAGATATTTTCCCTGTATGCCTAAGCAGATTGTGAGTTATTTATTGGTAAGGTTTTGTATTGCAGTATATACTAGGAACATAGGAATGTTGTCACAGAATTTTGATGAAGGTTATTCTGTCGTTCTTCCAAATTCTTTATGTATCTATTTTCAGGAAATACTGAGAAAATCAAGCTTAGCATTTTACCTTTTCTGTTGTGATCAAAATTTCTTACTGAATTTGATCTTTTGCATTTCTAATAGGATCCTGACGGTCATTAATAACTTCAGCATTTTTCAAAACTGTCACCAGACAGAGAGGTTAATTACCTTTGGTGAAAATGAAAAAGATATGAGAACAGGATTGCTAACAAAGCTGAATCTACAAAACACTGACAAGCCAGCTTTGTTAAAACTTCACAAATCTACAATATATGTTTCTATAAAATTTTAATGTTTATTGAGCTACATTAGATAGTGATTTAAATGTAATCCAACCAAGAATCCTTAGGACATGAATATCAGATGCCCAGCAGAATGCAGAGGGCTGTGAATTAATGACACTAGCTGGATTGAAGAGCAGGTGAAAGTGAGTTTTATTTTCACCTTTCGTGACTTTGTCTTCAAACAATATTGGGAGAGGTTAAGTGTCAAGTGAAAAGGATCCTGGGCAGAGCTTTCTCAATAGTTCATATGTTTTTTTGTACTGCAAGATCTAAACAACATCATGAATGCAGTCCATAGAGCCATCTGCTCTTATTAAGATCATCTGAAGGTATTTACTACTTTTTTTTTTTTTAACAGAATTTGCTGATATTGCACTTAATTTAAATATTTTTCTTCTCTCTGATGTATTTTTTCTCCTCCCTTCTTCCCACTCTGTCTTCCTCTTGACTTCTCTGTGATCGTCTCACAAATTACTCATCCATTTTACTCATATAACATTGGATCTCTGTTTTTCTTGTGATGTTAGTAGCTTGTCCCTCTACTCTTTCCAGCTTAAACCATTATTTCAGGACTTTTTTTTTTTTAATTTTCTACATTTTTTACTATTATTATTATTTATCCTGTTCTTTGTTCCCCAGTTTCATGTGTCATCCTTTTCTTTTGCATAACCCATTCTCACCTGTATTAATGGGACCTCCAAATTTCATCATCAGTGTTCCTCTACTATCTGTGTCAGCATCGCCAATGGAAATACAAAGCAAGATCACTTTCCTGCCTGATCCTTCAAAAAAAAATCTGCTATTAATCTTTCTCCAGCTTTCCAGTTTCCCTAGCATCAACAAATATTACCCATTTCCCCTTCCTTGAAATGTTACATATGTTGTTGAATGCCTTTACTAATTGTTATCTCCTCTGTTTGTAATTAGCAGAGTCATGTATATACTATACATATGTATGTAAAGTCTAGGCAGACAAGATTTTCAATCACCTATTTAATCCTGTAAATTTGCTAACCAAAACTGCATTTTAAAAATATAATGCAGACTTTTTTCTTAACATCTGTGTTTAGATGAAGCACATTTTTCAAAGAGCACTGTATTTCTTGGATAATAGCCATAAAAGCTAGTCATTCAGATTTCCTTTATAGTTAGTAAAAAGAAATACACATCTTGATCCTCAAGCAATGTCAGATGAATGGATCCCTAAGAATTCTGAATTCTCTTCATTGAATGTACAAGGAACTAATTAAAAAATTAGTTCACATGCTAAGTATGATAAATTCTTTCCTTAATGTTAGAACCTTATGGTTTATATTATTTTGAGTTATGAAAATATTCAGTAGAAATTTGGGCTGAAGTCCTGACTTTAGTATCAGCATTTCCATTACTGGGAGTACAAGCAGAATTTTACCCTTATTCTTAATTTATTTCAGATGTAAACTGACTTTTTCATATTATATTTGAAACAAGGAGCTCAATTATTTTAAATACCATAGGCTAGGAAGCTCATATTAGCATCACTGTAGAGCTGCAATTTTTTTAAAGTTTTAAGTTTATTGATTCAAATTATGCAAGGTTAGGAGGCATCATTGCATCATCTAGTCTGTTCTATTGTATATTATTGTATATCATGGACCATTACATTCCAGACAACCTCAACTGAGTTTGATAATCTGCATTTGAATAAGGATCATTGACCAACATTTCCCTTTCCCTTTCCACCCTTTCTCTTTCCTTTTCCTTGTTTTTTTTTTTTGTTTGTTTGTTTTTTGGTTTTTTTTTTTTTTTTTTTTCAGCAGAGATTTGGTTTGCAATGAAATGCCTGTAACACTATTCTTTGCATCTTTTTATACATTATATGCTAGCTTATAGTGGGACCGTAATGAGAAAGTCATATTCCAGCCTGTTTTTTTCTCACAACAGTTTGCCATGTTAACTACTCATTCTGCTGCCCCACTGTGTTTTTTTTTTTTTTTTTTTTTTTTTTTTTTTTTCACAGAATTCTCTAAATTTTCTTTACGAAGAGAGCTGTGGAATGATAACTTGAATTTGAAGGTGAGCGTGGTATATTATTAAAGTCTCTTGAGCCAGTACTGTTAGTGCCTTGAAATAACCCATATAAATAATGAATCAAACAAGAAATGTACAAGCTCATTCATCATGTACTGACATAGGAATAAACTGATGAAGGTTTTTACCCAGAAGTCTGATTATATCAGTTTTAGAATTAGGATATGAATTTTTACAACGTATCTTCAACACTTTAATGAAGAGGACGAGTGGACCAATCTGGAAAAAAAAAAAGCTATCCCTAGCCAACCACCACTTCTCAAGCACAACATGTCTTACAATTTGTGGTGGTTTTACTCAGCTGGGCGGCTGACTTCCACCACAACTGCTCTCTCACTCCCCCTCCTAAAAGAAAAAGGGGGAGAAAATACAATGCACAGAGCTCAAGGGTTGAGATAAAGACAGGGAGATCATTCAACAACTATCAACATGGGCAGTGCAGACTCAGTGTAGGGAGATTAGAGAAATGTATTGCCTATTACTAACAAGCTAGAGAAGTGAGAAACAAACAAACAAACAACAACAGCCAACTAATAAAAATTGCATTTTATCAGGAATTCACAATATTTTTCAGGCTAAACCATCTGAGATTAAAAAAAATAATAATAAATATATAAAACATATTTATTTATTTATTTTAGATTTTTTTTTTTACAGTGTATTTTGTCTTCATGATTCCTTTACCTGATTGTGATGACGGAATCAAACATAGACATTCAATAGTCTTTCTGGAAAACTGCTTAATGCCTTAAATAATAATACAACAAATAATTATGTGGAAAGTCAACTGGATGTGACTGTCCACATCTCCATGAGCATTAAACAAGCATTTTGAAGGTTTAATTAGAAAAAAGGTGATACAACAACAAAACAATTGGGAAGGGATCTATCTTACAAGATCAGCATCATGTTTAAAGCTAGTGTAGTATTCCCCTTGATCTAGCTTTTACTCCTGGGACTAGAGCAAGGCTTCTCAGGAATTTAGATCTTTTTCCAATTCCACTCATTGTAGTGCTTTCCATTACCGTCACTCTACTGTCTGGTGCCCTACTAACTGCACAGCTGGAGCTTGGATTGGAATGGGGAATTTTATTTAAATCCTTTGAATGAGACCTGTTTCCATATCTCTCGTTATAACACTTAAAGTAAAAGCAAATGTTACAGGTTGTTTTACTGGGGAAATATACGCTGTAGGAAAGACAAATAAACTATTCAGAACTCATATTTCACATTCAATTATGTGACAAAAATGTTTAATTTACCCATCAAACATGTGCTAACATGCCTCATCAACACAGAGTATATGGCTCATTGACCTCAAAATACTTTTCAAAACTAAAACAATTGGCAATAGGCTGCACCATATCTAAAATCTGATGAATACACATGTACTATGGGAAAAGTAAATTTAGAATGATTGTGGCAGCTGGTTTGGAAGTCAGGGCTAAATTAAGGATCATTCAAAATAGACAGAATGAATGGAGGACATAGAGGCACAGAAGTGTGAAGAACATTTCATTTCACTAAATATCTGTTACTAACAGAATATTTAAAAACAAGCCTCATTAATCAACACCAATGCAGTGTCCCATGAAAAGAACAATGGTCAATACATGTAAATATTGCCATATAGTTAGCTTTGCCCATTCTAAAACTATCCATTTTCCTTATTCAGTAGTCAGTCAAAGTCAGACAGGATGAGCTCCTGAGCACAACATTTTTCTTTGATTTTGGACTTCAGAATGCATGCTGCAGCTCTGCAAATCTTTTTATTCAAAACTGCAGTTCAGTGTTGTTTGCTCTTAAAATACTACCTCTCCCTTTTAGACCTCGTTATTGCTTTGAACTTTCCTTTGCAGTTTTCATTTCCCAAATGATATTTCAGCTTATCCATCACTCATTTTCAATGAAGTATGATAGCTCAAGTGAGAGTAACAGAAGTTTAGACCTGAAAAAAGAAATAATAAAAATGATCAGAGAAATCACTGATTAGAAGATATTAAAACAATTTCTAAATGGCAGTAAATTTGTTATTCCACAGTACATAGTGCAGATTTCATAAAAAGTGATTACATTGCCATTACATGGCTGGTGTCACCAGTTGTACTTTTTTTTTTCTCAGGTTATTTGAAAGTGGATCAACCTTTTATACCTGGCATGTTCTAAATCAGGATATTCAGTTTTATATATATATATAAAAATTATATATATATATATAAAAATTATATATATTATATATGTATATATTATATATATATTATATATATATATAAAAAATAAAGAAAATGATGTTCAAAATAATTGTCATACTATTTTTTCCCTGACAGGAATTTTAGCATAGTTACGCTAATCCACTCCAATGAGACTTGCCTATAGCAAATACCTATGTGTTTAGTCAGAACACATAGAGTCTAAAGAATGTTCCATATGCCATGAGGTTTATGAGTATGTTTGCAAGGACCTTGCAGACCAAAAGCAGAGTGCTTTGATTCATTTATCTTTATTTTTAACCCATCTTTTTAAATTTACTTAGCCTGAAATCATAGCCATCTTTCTATAAGACTGTTTCACTGTGAAACAGTATTTCCAGAAAAGATTTCCTTTCAAAATGTTTTTTCAGTTCATGTATTATATGAGTTGTGTCTTCATTTGAAAATCCTTTATGAATCCTTATGAATGTAAAACCAAATTCTGCTCCTTTTTTATTTCTTGTTGCATAATATGACTCATTTCTATTTCTCTGGGATTTCTACTGAATATCACAAGTTCTTATGCAGTGCATGCTACTGTTGGTATAATGCTTTTTTTTTTTTAATTTTGCTTAATTTTGAACTGTCTGACAAATCTGAGAATATTAATGTAATTAATATTAATATTAATGTTATTGATGTTATTTGTTATCAAATATTAATGTTATTTCTTCTTTTAAGATAAAGGACTAAAACAATAAAATAAAACAGTATGCTTCTCTGGTGTGAGAATATGGAGAAAATGGGACAAGAAGGGGAGAACATCTGGCATGTTCTTCCTTAAGAATTTTTTCTCCTTTATTTATTTTGTATTGAAAGGTTTCTGAAAAGTAACTGCTACCTGAACTATGAGAATTTTCTAGGATCTGTACAGATGTAAAGAAAAGCAAGTAGAATTTCTATGGGCTTTTGGTACAACTTTGCACATTTTAATGTTTGGGTCTAAATTCTTAAAAATGTAAGCCACTGCAAACCTGGCATAATTTTTAATATCCTGAAAAATGATTTTATTCTGATATAAGCTAGTTGAAACATCCATGCTGCTGATCAGTACCTGGAAAGCTTATCTTGTTTTCTAGAGCAGAACATTTTTTATTTATGTATAAGGAAGTTATCTGGCTTTCTACAAACAGCAGATATCTTAATCGAGAAAGATAGATACTTCAATTAAGAGCTGAAAATTTTAAAAAACTAACACAAATGCCAATCAGGCATTTAAACTATTCATTACATCTTTTAGGAGTAGGAGGAAGTACTGTATACTGATACTACTAAAATCAAAGTGTCAAATTAATAATGAATGCAAACAAAAAGTATTCTGATTAATAGTTTTCAGCAACTTGAATAATTTTTTTTGCCACTATTCTGTTACAATGCTACACTCACTTGCAGTTTCATGCTTTAAATTGGATTGTAAACTTTTCATTACAGACAACATCTACTACTCTGTGCAAAGCACTTCTAAGATTCCATCCTAATTGGAATCCCTGACAAGACTGTATCATACTAATATTGATAATATTAACTTTACACAACTCACTTGTAGTTCACAGTGTTTTTTATTTTGTTTGTTTGTTTGTAGAATTGGATTATGATTGAACTGTTGGTATTATGGTTAAAAGTCTGAAGTTAAAGAATGTTACTCACTGGAAAAAGCCCACATGTTCCAAGTACCAGTATCTTTCATTCAGCCTGGAAATTTCTCTTTGTTTGAGAATTTGCATGATAAAAGCAAATGATGAATGGACACAGAACTGAAATGTTTGGGAGAGGAGCCTGTGACAGTTCTTTTGAAGCTTTAACAGTTTATAATGTAAATATATATTTAAAAGATTATTAACATTCACATATTTTACCCCAAAGGCTTTCCATAAGGTCAACTTTTAAGCTGCTGAAATACGCAAGAAGAATTGTGAAATGTATGTGTGAACATATTCAAAGATTTTAGAGAGTCTGTGCTGAAGAATGTTTTTATTTGATTTTTAATATGATTTAATATATATCAAATTATTCAAATTATTGTATAAAGTTAGCCAAAACAGTGTGCCATCAGACTTTAATGTAACGTAGGCCCTGGAGGTTCTGGAATTTAAGGAATTCCTTTTTACTTTTTTTTTTTTTTTTTTTTTTTTTTTTTACAAAGTCATTCTTGTGCCAGAATAGAACAAGAAAAGAAACAATACTAGGAAGAAGATCTTTCAAATGAATGGGCACTGTTTTACTGTGGCCCCCAGAAAAAGTAACTTATTCTTCAGAGGTATAACTAATGCAAATTAAAGTCTTACACTAATACTCAAATGAAAACCTATACATACAGCAGTTACCTAAAACATTTATAAAAAACAGTCTGCTTAAGATGTTCAGATCTAGGAGTCCTGAAGTACACAATCTAAAGTCATGAGCTGAGGCAAATGACCAGTGGAACTCTAATTTATACTTAATTTATTAATATATAATTAATATATTATTAGATTAAATAATAATGTTATTCTAATATAATGGCTTCACTGTATGTAATAGCTCTGTGAGACTTACTGATTTTGTTATATATTTTATTAATCTTTAAAAAAATACTGTTATTTCTCATAAAAATAAATGATGTGAAAATCTAAATATTATATTTTAGGTACAAATGGATGATACTCAACTTTTTCTGTTGTTTGTTTGTTTTCCTTTGCATACATGCATTCTGACCTGAAATTTCATTTCATAACAGTAAGTAGATCAATTAAAAAACATTTTCATGTTTTCATTTTCAGCTTTTTCTGTGGTGCTCTGTCACTGAATTTTCATCAATAACCATTGGTTATTTACTATTTACTATTTACATATTTACTATTATAACTTAAATCATAATTTTACATATCCGACAGGCATGAAAGTCAACCTTAACTAGTGAATTGGGTAATATTATGTCCATTCATACATTACTGAATTACTCATGCAATGTGTTAAAACTACAGAAAGTTGTCAAAAGGTGCTTTTCAACTGTAATCACCATTTGTTATTTTCCTTGTAATCTAATTTAATTGCAACTGTCACAAATAAATCAAGAATAATTTTTGCAAAATGAATATTCCTTTGTTTCACTTACTGTGCATTGAGGAATTTTTATCTCCCTTTTGTCTGTGTTGCAGCAGTTTACTTTATAAAGAGGATATGACAAAAAGCTAAGCAGAAAGGGAAATAAAAAAATATTGGATAGTACTCCTTGAGATAAGTTAGTTCAAAATGCTGAATTATTCATACACCAATAAAGTCACACCTAGGGAAGTGGAAAGTTGCTTATCACAAGGAAAAAGAAGGAAATAATTCGATCTGTTTACTAACATGTATAATGCAGCCATTCACTTAATTCTGCAAACATTTCCTTATCAAATTGCTTCTTAGCAAATGAGAAATAAATTGCTTAACTGTATTTATACTTTGCTTATATAGCAATTTTCCTGTAGTATTTGGCCATAAATGCACTCTTTTTTGGTTCTGCAGAAAAACAACATTACCACAGTAATGCCAAAGTCATGTGGTTCTTCAGTTTTTAAATAAAAAGAAGTACAAATTGGCATTTTTCTGCTAATCTGCTGGATGGTGTCACACAATTAAAATGCAAACATGAAGACATGAAAAAAATTCTAAATTTGAAATACCAAAATTATAATATGAAAAAAATCCTATTGACATATAATAAGAAAAGATACTTTTCATTATCTGAAAGTAGCCACTTCAGGCAGCTGAAATTAATCTTGAACTGCTGCTTCTAAGACTTTGCCACATTATTGAACTTTTATTTGAAAATGCAAGTACATAAAAACTTCTGCAATTACATATCTACTAAGGAAAAAAATACAGTCAACATGCACAGTTTCCTTCCACTGATTTTTTTTTTTTTTTTTCCAGGTACAAGGAAAGTGTGCTGATCACAGCAGTGGAAACAACACCTAGAGTTTAAATGGTAGAATACCAGTGTTATATATTTTACTAAGAACCATTAATTGAAGGAGTTGATAACTGCATAGAAATTGTTATAATTGCTTAATAGAAATATTTATATATAAATGGACAGCAGTGGAAATTTAAATTAAGAAAAGCTAGAGTTCTTTCTGTTTAAAAGTGCTTGATATGTTGTTAAATGGAGGAACAATAGAGCAGAAAACTCAGAACACCCACTTTCTGGCCTGATGATTAAAACAGTAATTGCAGTTTCCATTCATCTACACTTAAGAACCGTGACTTGCAAACAATTTCTGAGTAAGAGATAGCTTGGAGCAGCTCAGATAGCACTGGACACCCAGGCAGTTGAAACAAGGCTCAGTTTTTGAATTGTAGCTGAATCCTGTCTACATTTCCCTGACTTTTACTGAGGTTAGGTGGTTCGTGCCATTTGAGAATGTGGGCATATCTTTTCTTTTTTTTCCAGAAGGACATGGGTCTCCTCTAAGTCTTCTAAGTCCCATGCCAGACCTGTATGGATGTCGTGGATACTCTGAATGATGTTGGAGAGAACTGACATCAGCCTGTTGGTCTGTTTTGGCAGAATAAAGCTATATATTCAGCAGAGAAGTAGAAATTATATGTATATACCTATAACAATAGTGTCTTAATCAGGAACCAAATCCCACACCATATATATTACATATATAAAACATTTTTATTAGCATTAAAGCAGAAAATTGAACTTATAAAGTATTAATTATTAGATGAATTTATAAGTTATTATAATCATGAAGGTCCATTGCCATAAGCACAACTCAAGCCAACTTTTTATTACTGAAATTTTGGAAAAACTGAGAAGGCAGAAAGAAAAGGAGAATGCTTTTGAAAAGTTTTCAACTCAGAACCAACTATCTTAAATGGATTTAGTCAACCAGTTTGGGACTGATGATTATCTGACATAGATCATCAAATCACTATAGTGAGAAAGGTGTCTTGAGTCTGTAACTGCTAATTTAACGAATTTGAGTGAAAACTTTCCTGTGCAAGGGGAATTCAATGCAGCTTACAAATACTGGGGATAACACAAACATCAAACTAAAATATTCATAGAAACTGTAAAAATTATAAATGACAACTTTCTCACTCAAAAATTTAGATTTGACACAGGAAAATTTATTGGATCTTATCTTCATATAGTCACACAATCACAGAATGGTTGACATTGGAAGAGACCACTGGGGGTCTTCTGGTCCAACACAGCCAACCACAGCTAGATATCTTTTGAACATCTTGAAGGAGGGAGACTCTACAACCACTCTGGGCAACCTGTGCCAGTGTTCCATCACTTTCAACATAAAAATGTGTTACCTGGTTTTCAGACAGAACTGATTGTGTTCCAATGACCCATTGCCTTTTGTTGTGGCACTGGGCACTACTGAAAAGAGCCTGTCTCTATCTTCTTTACACTTTCTATACATTGATAATATCTGTGTCATGTCCCCTCTCCTCCTCCCCCACCTCCCAAACTTTCCCTTCTGTATTTTGAACAGTCCCAGTTCTCAGCTCTTCCTCACAGGAGAGCTCCAGTCACTTCATCATCTTCATGGTCCTTTTCTGGACTCTCTCCAGTTATGTCCAACTTTTGTCTTTCTCTTGGAACTGGAGTACCAAGAGTGCAGTACAAGAGTGAAGTAACTGCAGTATTGCATCCCAGAATTGGACCCATCACTTCAGATGTGTCCTCACCAGTGCTGAACAGAGTGAAAGGATCACCTCCCTCAAGCTGTGACAAGGACACAATGCTGGTTTATGTTAAGAGACAGAAAGTTGTGAAATTGATAACAAACTACAAATAACAATACCTAAAATACAGTGGTCACTGAGCAAATGATTAGTTTGTTAGTAAGTAGGAAGAAATTAATCTAACAAACTCCTATATTCATGCTTTTAAAAGACCTGAAGGCAAAGCAAGCAGAATGTAGTGGGCTTACGTGGCAAGGTTTTGGTAGCAGGGGGCCATAGGGGTGGTTTCTGTGAGAAAGATCTAGAAGCTGCCCATGTTTGGGAAGGGCCCCATTGTTTTCCAGAGCTGAGCCAATAAGCAATGTTGTTTTGTGCCTCTGTGAGAGCATATTTAAGACAGGGAAAAAAAACACTGCGCCACACAGCAGCTGGGAGAGTGAAAGGAGTGAGGAACGGCCTTGCAGGCACCAAGGTCAGTGCAGAAGGAGGGGGAGAGGTGCTCCAGGTGCCGGAGCAGAAGTCCCCTGCGGCCTGTGGGGAGGACCATGGTGAAGCAGGATGTCCCCCTGCAGCCCATGGAGTACCACGGTGGAGCAGGGTTCCATGCTGCAGCCCGTGGAGGAGACCACGGTGGGGCAGGTGACCTGGCAGGAGCTGCTGCCTGTAGGGGAGCCAGGTTGGAGCAGTTTGCTCCTGAGGGATGGACCCCGTACAGACCCATATCTGGAGCAGTTCTGGAAGAGCTGCTGCCTGTGGGAAGCCCACACCGGATCAGTTCATCAAGGACTGTATCCCATGGGTGGGACCCTACAGCACAGGGGACAAGAGTGACCGAGAAGGAGCGGCAGAGAAGAAGCGCTGTAGACTGACCATAACCCCCATTCCCCCGTTCCCCTGCACCGCTTGGGGGGAGGAGGTGGAAGAGGGTGGATGGGGGGAAGGTGCTTTTGGTTTCTTTCCTTTGTTTCTCACTTCTCTCGCTTGTTAGTAATAGGCAATAAATCTTACTATCTCCTTATGCCGAGTCTGTTTTGCCCGTTACAATAATTACTGAGTGATTTTCTCATCCTTATCTCAACCTTTGAGCCCTTTTCACATATTTTCTCCCCATTCCTCTTTGAGGAGGGGGAGTGAGAGAGAGGCTGTGGTGGAGCTAGGCTGCCCACTCGAGCGGAACCACGACAAGGAGGCAAGATATTTTTTTAGAGATTCACATTAATAATAAGAGGGGATGACAAAAAAAAAAAAAAAGGGAAGTCCCCTAACTTGGTTTAAAAATGAAATGAAACTAAATAATGAAGTTATTAAAGAAGACAAACCACAAATGAGGAATTTCAGAAAACTAAAGAGGAAAGCAGGAGTATACATGGAGTAATTTAGCCAAGCTAAGTTTTTGACAGCAATATATACAAGAGAAATTCTAAAAATAAATTTTACCCATTAATTGTCCCATTTATTTATTTATATGTGTTCTATATTTATGAAAATATCAGATGGTGTATTTAGATTATTTGATAAAACTGGAAATTCTTTCCTCCTTGAAAACTGGATGAATGTTGTGTAGCACGTGCTGAAATTTTTCATTTTTTAATGAAAGCCTCTACATAATTTCTGACAAAATACCTGACCAATGAGCATTTTGCATTATTAACATTGATTTTCTGTAATTCTTGGAACACTGGGGCAGTTCTCCAGAGACTGAAAGAAAGATGTTGTGATAATACTCAAGAAGGGTGAGTTGAATGACCTGGGTGATGTTAGGCCTGTCAGTCTGACATTGATCTCAGGCAAAGTAATGGAAAGAGGCTGATAGAACATTTGATTAATAAAGAAGTAAAGGAGGTAAATACAATTAATGCCAATCAAAACAAGCTTATGGAAAATAAATCTCATCAAACTGACTCAATAACTTTTTTCAACACTACAAGTTGGTTGATAATTAAAATGAGACTGATGAAATACACCCATTGCATCAAAAGCTTTTGTCTTGATATTGTACCACATTTGTCTAATAAAGAAGGAAGACACAAAGTCAGTGTTGCAACACTACATAGATGAAAAGCTGAAAGGTTTCAAAATTACCTGTGAATCAAAAAAAGTCATGTAACAGATAAGGTTCTAGCAGGACCTGCTGGATTTTTTATTATTATTATTTATTTTTATTTGTTTGCATTTTACTCTTTGCTATTTGTGTCTGTGAGGTCTCTTTAGTATGTCGATAACAAAATGGCTGAAATAATTGACTTGTCTTTTGTCATGTGCTAAAATAAGTCCTTTTATTGATATTTTAAAGTCTTATTTTTTATTAATAAATTTGGTTCAATCTAATGAAAAATGTTAAATTCACCTAAGTCAAAGGTCACAAACCTATGAATGAAAATATAAGCTGTATTTGCACCAGGATGGACACTGCCATGTGAAGCAGTGGGCAAAGGACTCAGGGAGTAGACTGGAGTTAAGAATAAACTTTCACTGCGATGCTGTAACTCAGGAATAATGTAAATTGTGCATACATACATTAAAAAAAAAAAAAAAAAAAAAAAAAAAAAAAGATCGAATATGTTAGGAGAACATCAATACTTTCTTAGCCTGTTTTTTAAGTGGTGTAATTTTAAGTCAGTAACAGCTAGTTTCAGAGTTCACATCAGATATGGATAAAATGGAATAGGTTAAATGAAGAAAAGCAGAAATAAAGAAAAGATTGGAGAACTTTCCCATTAAGGAAATAATTCGAGAACCCTCCCAAGGTGTTAGTATATGACTTATATTGCTTGTAACTAAGATTTGTAAATAAGACAGATGTTTGGCAAGACAAGTTTCTTCTATCAGAAATATATATATATATATGTTATATATACATATATACGTAAAATAGGTATATATATATATACAACACTAACACCTGGGGGCTTGTAGTTGCAGATAGATGCATTCAAAGTAGAAATGAGGGTAACATTATAAAAGTAGCAGAAGACACATTTTGAACAAGAGATAAGCATTTGCTCTTCTTAAATTCTTAAATGTAAGTTTGTTCCCCCATGCTGCTCTAACTCAAGAAGGAATTAATTTATAGTCTTATGTTACACAGAAAAACAAGCTGGATGATTGAATAGCCTTTTCTGGCTGCAATCCATGAATCTATAGCAACAGTGGGAGCTGACTCCTTTACTCCACTTGCCAATAAACTGAATTAAGTCTGATCTGTATAGAAAATGTTCTCCAGTAGAATAATAATTAGATGGTATGTTATTTTTTGATTAAATAATTATACTCATAAAATCTCTAGTGTAAATTCACCTATACACAGTGCAGCTTATTTTATTTTTTAAACCAAATAAACATACTGTTCTACACTGGAATTACTGGACTTTCATTAAAAGACTTTAAGCAAGCTTAAAGAGAAAGATCTTTTATATTTACATTGTGCCTAAAAATTATAGTAAATGATGGACTGACAAATTTAACAAGAGATCTTGGCAACCTGAGAAATATGTTTTGGCCAGTTTTATCACAAAATATTCTATGTTGAATTGTTCTTTATATCAAAAATGTGCCATTAAATACCCAGAAAAAAAAAAGCTCTTAAGCATTATAAACTACACTTCTTCTTCAGGTAATGTTTCTAGTTTCCATACATCAGGAATAAGGGTTCTAAAGTAGGCCTGTTCCCACACTCAAGTCACATAACCACTGTTAGGGCATAATGGGGAACAGGCAGATTGAGGTGATGGTATTACAGCCAAAGCAGAGGCCCCTGAAACCTGCTAATTAAAATGGCACTAATCAGGATAGTATTCATTTTGGCTTGCCTTGATATAGACCCAGTGTATAGACCCACTGAAACAGTGTAACCAACAGCAATATATACAAATTTTGTGACAATGTGATGATATGCTAGAGACAATATATAAGCATTTTATTTAAGTGTGTGAACAATGTGAGCAGCAAAGGTCCAAACAGAAATACGTGCAATTGCATGTAGGAGACACCCAAGTGACAGAAATTGCAATCCCAAAATAAAGAACAAAAAATGTGATAAGCAAAAGGGACTAGAGATAGATAGGGCACCCTGCTGTATGTGCAAGGATGACTGTCAAAAGCAAAACCAAGATAAGCAGCAACTGAAGCAGCTGAGCTTTCCTTTGGCAAGAAATGTAAATGTCCATGATAAACTAAAAAAGAAGACAAACCTGCTTCAGTTCTAACTTCTGTCATCAAAGAGTTCTCAAGCCTGATCGCCTTAACTGTGGCTACTAAGAACCACAATAGCTATCATATGCTAACCATACAGCATCAGCTTCAAGTTATTTTACACTCACAGCTAATTCAGGATGTGATTCTTTATGACAATCAGTTTGCTATAAGATGTAATAATGATTAATTATATGTTAGAACTAACCATGAGCACAAAGTGTATTGTTGATGAATGAATTTAATAAAGCTTGGATTTAAAATTAAAAACAACAACAACAACAACAACAACAACAACAAAAACAACAACAACAAACTTGATCTATCAGTCAAGTCCCTAAATATTTGCATCACAATAACCACAAATTCCCTAATACACACAAACACTATCGCATATATGTAAATATATTAACATCTAGATATTATTAGTTCAAAACTGCTCATTGTTGTATGAGCACTTTATTCAGGAAAGCATGCTTAGACACTGAAATAAAAGGCTCCTAGAAGGTAAAACAGCTATTCTAACTTGCTTGTGAACTGGGTACATCTCTGTCTCTTTATGGAAAATGGCTACATCATTTCAGGCTACCTTTTTCCTCCTACGTGAACTTTCACTCACATTTATTGCTCTGTTCAAACCAGAAAAGCAGAATAAGAAGCCAGGGGCATTCTTTTCAATGCAATATGAAGACCTTCTAGAAAAATATTTATTATTCTCAAGTAAATTATGTTTGATGATGTTAGTGTACATATTTTATGTATTATTTTATCAGTTTATAAGATCGGAGAAAACGGAATGGCAGTGTGTTAAAAAGACAACTTTTGGCAAGCCTTTGAGTCTTGTTTTCAAGCAGCATGACTGAGGCTCAGAATCTGACTGAGCTTACTATATACCACAATTTAACAACTTGTCATAGATACTTTATATTCAATTTGACCACTTCACTACTTTTCTATGAGCCTGGTGATAGACTTTGTATCATGAAATGTAGTCTGTATACATACATGCACACATATATTTATCATAGAATCATAGAATCATAGAAGGTCCTGAGTTGGAAGGGACCCATAAGAATCATTGAGTCCAACTCCTGGCACCACACAGGTCTACCCAAAATTTATATTTATATAAATTAATATACATATGTAAGAGCATGGATTAGGAGATTCTCATTTATATTTCTCTGTCCAGGAATCAAGAACAGATAAGAAATAGTAATCTGGTTTTGAGAGTAGAAATCTGGAATTTATTAACACTCTGGATAACATAAAAATAGGCATACTCATCTTCTTTTTTTTGGATTCCTTTTCAAGGAAAATTAGGAAAGACATTTCAACACATAAACAAATAAAGAAACTTTGACAAGAGATACATAATTCAGGCTGCTACTTAAAAGAAAAAGTTCAGGAGACTGAAAAGATGTTATACCAGCTTCTCTCTTAGACATTTCACATTATTTGTTTGAGTCACCTTATTCCAAGCATAAAAGTTGTGGTGAATGCTATTCTGAGTTACCTAATTTTGGCCAGTCATTAACAAGGGAATTTAAACATCCACTGTAATATTCTCAATGTCACTTGCAGAGTTGCAGGTTAACTGCCCACACTGGCTGTATGTATGTATATACATGTATATATTTGTTGATGATCAATGTGGTTATATGGTTTTAGTTTTCTTTATACTGGGCTATTTTAAGATTTTTCCTTGATTTAGATAAAATGCACAATTTTAATTCAAAATTAGTCCTAATATTAGTGAAACACATGTCGTGAAAAGATCCCAAAGCCTCTCTTACTGCTCTCACATTCATGTCCACCAGATTTAGCATCATATTCAATACTGGTGCTACTTGCACAGAAACCAGGTAAACTCATGTAGTAGTATATTTCTCTGCAAGCCAACAGTTACTTCAGAAGAACAAACTTAGATACCTGTATAGTTTGGAAGGTATTCTCAAAGGAAGCTAATATGCAATATGTATGTGTAACTGAAGGTTTGGAAATGGAAGTGTTTCATCAATAGATAGATTTTTCTTAGTTTTTCATTCTATCCAGAAGACTCAGAACCACTAATTACCAGAATGGTTGTTATTTTATTTTATTCAGTCTATATATAGCTACAGGTAGGGAGAGACAGAAGGGCCAGAAAGAAAAGAAATAACATACTGAAAAAAAAAAAACAAAACAACAACAAAAAAAAAAAAACACAGCATTCACTGAACAGCTATATCAACAGAGAAATGGAGCATAGGATTATGACACTACCCAGGAGACAGGCTTATAAATTCAAAGAACTGAAAACATGTGGCCAGATGACTCTGAAATTGCTCTGAATGAATTTTCCTGATACGAGTAGATGTGTCTACCTGAAGGAAATTTGGCACGGACCCTATTGAACTATTGTACTATGCTAATCGCAGCAGATTTTTTTTTTTTTTTTTTTTTTGACAACCAGGTAGACATTTTATTGGATCTGCACTCTCACATCAGCTTTGTTGACTTTCTGAATTGTTTTAAGTACTCCAGCTGCTATCAATATTTGTTTTATAGACATTATTTCTCCTAGATACAGTACAGTCCAGTGATCATGTCAAATATTTTGATCTGGAATCCAAATTGCTAAAAGCTGCAAAATGTATAGGTGGTGGTACTTCAACAAGCGTTGAAACCTCCTCCACCCAATACAGTAACATTTGTATGGTTAAGAGAATTCCTGCTTCCCTTCCCTTCCCTTCCCTTCCCTTCCCTTCCCTTCCCTTCCCTTCCCTTCCCTTCCCTTCCCTTCCCTTCCCTTCCCTTCCCTTCCCTTCCCTTCCCTTCCCTTCCCTTCCCTTCCCTTCCCTTCCCTTCCCTTCCCTTCCCTTCCCTTCCCTTCCCTTCCCTTCCCTTCCCTTCCCTTCCCTTCCCTTCCTTCTCTTCCTTCCCTTCCTTCTTTCCCTTACTTCTTTCTTTCTCTCTCTCCCTCTCTCTTTCACTCACTTTCACTCTTTCACTCTTTTGCTCTTTCTCTTCTGTCTTATTATGTTTTTGGTAACTCTTCTGTTTTATTATATTTTTGGTAACTCTCTCTCTCTTTTGCATAAATATTTCTCTCTTGGTAATAGTAATGGGGACACCTGTATAAGCAAAATCCTTGCAAACACCTGTATTAACTATACTGAAACCCCTCTTAGCAAAAAGTAAAAATATAAAAGGTAGTAAAGCTCTGATCAGTGTTGGCTATAGAGTGAAGGGGGGAAGTGAAGGAAAATAAATAAAGTTTAGAAAGAACTGAAACTGTTTATATTACCAAGACCCCAGGAGGGGGAATGAGCAGTCAGGATCTTTCCAGGTAATCCAAACTTCTCAGTGTGTAATTCTGGCCTCATGATATGATAAATGAAGATGTCTTTTCCTGCCTTTTTCATTTCATATTATTAATGAAATACTGATCCCTATCAAAAAAAATAAATACATAACATAACATAACATAACATAACATAACATAACATAACATAACATAACATAACATAACATAACATAACACAACACAACATAACACAACATAACTTAACTTAACTTAACTTAACTTAACTTAACTTAACTTAACATAACATAACATAACATAACATAACATAATATAACATAACATACCCATATAGAATAATCAGAAGAAGTATTAAAGGAATAAAAATTTTCCTGTAAGGAAAAAATAAAATGATTGGAACAATTTGAGTTAGACACTATATAAGTAATGGAAGCCATAAGTATACAATAAGGACTAAGAAAAATAGATTTTTTTTGTACTATTTAACCTCTCATTACAGCTTTAAAACATCTAGTTAAACAGAAATGAAATTAAGTTTAAACTGGCACTAGAAAACACTTTTTAACATAATGCATCAAAAATCCTTAGAACTCATTGCTACAAATGGAACAAAACAGCTGTATATTAGACATATTTTGTAAATTTTGAAATAATTTGGAAAATAAGAACATATGACTCCTTTGAAGCTTCAAAAAGAAAGAAATAACAATTCAAATATACATTTTTTATAGAAAGATGTATGTAGCTTTTGGTACAACTTCAAGAACATAGGGGAAGAAATCATAATCCCTATGTCACATTAGTACTCAAAAGTTCAAAATTTTTATCTTTCTATTCTTCAAATAGATCAATAAGTGGGGGAACTGGTAAGAAGGAACTTTAGCATTCTCAGAAGTAATTTACTAGATACAAATGGCAAAAAGAATGATAGTCCTATATTGTGCATATCTGCTAACACTTGAGTAATTCTTTCTCTGATAAAGCAAAAAAAACAAGCCCAAGTATAATTTTCAGTAGTAAATAAAAGAATCACACAAAATTGCCAGCTAAGTTGCCATACTGTTCTTTCATCTGTAGCAAAAAATGAAGTTAAGTGTCATTTGAAAAAGGAACTACCAGAGTGCCACTGTGCTTCCGGCATTTTAGAAGTGATAGGAAAATATTATTTTTATGAAATTAATACCTTTTGTCCTATTACAAAATGGAAGAAGGTGGCTACTCCTAGTGCTTTCTGTCAACTGAATTTAGCTTACATTTCCATGGAAAGCTATCTATGTTTATATTATTTATTTTTCTTCCTGGTTAATTAACATGTGTTATATTCTGTTACTGAAAACAAATGTAAACAATGTCATTAATTCTGTTATTTTCCTCTTTTATATCCCTAACCCCCAAATATGGGCTTTTTAATTTCATCACCCGTATCAGCATTTATTTCTAAAGCAAGTTATGCATCAAGAGTCAGTTTGAACACTAGAGTAAGAAGAAAATTAAGTTTTGAAAGATAGCTAAAGGGGAGATGTTAACAGATAGTTTTCAAATGAAATACTTTTTGGGTAAATATATGTATGCCTTGTGTGAAATCCTAACTGCATTTTGTAAACACTTTGCAGGAAAACAAACAAACAAAGAAACATTTGAGTTGTTTTGGTTATGTGGTGTTTCTTTCCTCTTATCATGGAAAATTATGTTTAGTTTTGGTGTCTGGTAAAATCTGAAACTGTTTTTTGCTGATTCTTTTCCTTTCAGCATATATCTCTCTATAGCATGATGGACTTGTTCGTTTGTTGAGATATTTGCTTTGCTAAAATTTAAACCGAAGGTATTTATTCACCAATGGCATTTTCAGGACTTTTCATGAAATATCTCTGTGAAAAATAGCATGTAACTGGTGCATAATTCTTTGTCAAATATATCTCTGGAGGCTACGGGAATGTAAAGTATGTACTGATTACATAGCATAGCATGTGTCTTGGATAACACCTGCAAAAGACAAGCAAGTCTCTGACAGGTAAATTTAAAATCAAATAATATCTCAAAATACACATCTTGAAAATTAGTGTGCTTTAAAACTTGAAAAAGCTAGAGTTCTATTCCCAATAATTAAAAAAAAAAAAAAATGGAAATAATAAGAGGATTTATTCTAACAGTTCAAGACATATTATTTTTATAAGACTATTATCATAGCATACAAGTTATTTTGTAAACATGTAATACAATTTAAACATCATAGCTACAAGTTTTTCTCCATTGACTGGCCAAGGACCAGAAAATTCTTATAATTTGACTTGATTAATTATGATTATTTAAAATTTACAGTGATAATCTAACACAGTGACCTGCTGTTTTTACAGACACTATACTTTTTGGATACTGTTTTTGATGATCTTTTATTCACTAATATTACTATTGGCAACTTTATAAATTAAAACAAAAAAGTATGTGTATAAGCTATATGTATACATATATCTCTTTCTAACTATTGTAAATAACATATAATACTGAAACTAGAATGATATGAATACATTGGTCACATATTGCAGAAATGGTCATATGTTGCTGAAACTAACTAGTTTTTAAAATATAGACAAACAATAAGCTTAAATTAAGAAATCAAAAAGTTTTGTCGTGAGTGGATAGAAATTCAGGCCGTTAACTGTAATAACTAAATATATAATGGTTTCAGATTAAATGAAGTATAGTTTGTGTGACAAAACAACCTAATATGCAATAATAACAAAGGCAGAGATTATAACTTGTCTGACCTGTAACAAAATACATAAATTTCAATTATTTCTTTAGGTATTTCAAACTGACACAGCTTCTTCAATGAAAATATAATTGTTTAGCTGCTTTTTTAATCACAGCCACATTATTCTTCAAGCTTTATTTTGAAAAAGATTGCTGTATCTTAAAACAGCCAAAGATCCCTACCTGTGCTTCCATGCTGACTTTGATAAATGTGCTTGAGTTTAGGTTCATATTGTCTGAGCCAAAATTTGTGCCAGTAGGAGCTCTGCTCCACACCACGATGTACATGTGACTCCTGTTTGCATCCACACCACATCTCAGCAGGAAAGAACTTGGACTTGCCAAGTATTCCAAAATCCTTTACTTCCACTAATTAAGGTATATACTTGACCTTACTCGTTAAATCTACAGTATGTTACATGTGAAGAGAAACCCCTACAGCATGTTACATGTGAAGAGAAATCTATTTATCGGAGAATCCACATAGAAATAGTATCTGCTGCAGTGGGACTGGTGAGGCTATGAAAACATACTGGATGTTTTAGTGAGTGTTTTCTGTCATTGGAGGCAGAACTGAACACACACACACTCACACACTGGAAACACGCAAAAAAAAAAACATTCAACCACACTCTTTTCTAAATTCATGGAAAGATGCTGAAGCCCTTTTAGCAAGGCAGTTACCATTTCCTATGCGCATGGGATGGTACACAGCTTTCTGTGGCTACAGCCTGGCTGTGTTCTGGAGAAGAGCTGCACTGTTTTGTGGGATTACATATCTTCCATATTTGATACAAACAGCCATACTAGGTTTTTGATACGGAAATGACACCTTTGATGTTTTGCACTGGGATCTAGAGTTCAGTCTGTAGTATGGTCAGTCACACTCCTATTCATATGCTGAACATCAGGATCATTGACAAAAATACCAGTGGCTGTGTTTGCTATTTTTCCAATGACATGATGGTCATAGGCGTCATTTAGTTTCTAATCTGCTGTTCAAGAGACTTAGTAACTTTATAGGCAGCAAAATATAGCACTCTATTACAAAGCAGTACCAGACAAGCTTATCACTTGCAGTACTGGGAGTTCATATTTTGTTTGTTAATCCAGTCTAGCACAGCTTTCTAGTACTAAGCAGGTACCAGGCTGCACATGCATCTCACTTTCTCTTACCTTGCCTCATGTGTCCATATCTAAAGAGCAGTGCTTCTAAAAAGTTAGTTATCAGACTATTTTAGGATGGTCACAAGTTCATAAGGTTAAATCTCATGCAGGATTTTGTATACTTAACTGAAAATTATGAGTTCATTGCAGTATACTGGTATATTTGCCATTTTCAGTGAGGATACCAGGAAGATTTACCAGTTGGACAAAGAATTTTGGATGCCATTTGTTACAAAAATATTTTAGTGGGCTGAACTTAAAATGAAAATGGTGTCTCTAATTTGCAATTACATTTCCAAATCGTCCAGCTGCATCATGCATTAAAATTGCAATTGCTAGGAACACTATTCCTCCCAGTAAATCTTCCATAAAATCATAGAATCAGGGAATGGCTTGCGTTGGAAGAGACCTTAAAATACTTTAACCAAGAACATAAGCAAGAAATTAGGGCTGTACAAAATGAAGGGGGAGAGAAGCAGAGAAAGAATTAGTGGAGACACTGAGGAAGTGACTGCAGTAACTTACAGAGGAAAGAAAAGTAATAATTATTAATAATATCATTATTGTTATTAATATTGTATTAGTAATATTATTGTTGTTATTATTAATATTGTTTAATATTATTAAAAACATTATTAATAAACAATAAACAAATACTGTTTGGCCTCAATGCCTCATAGAATCATGGAATGGCTTGGCTTGGAAGAGACCTTAGAGATCACCTAGTTCAATCCACCCCCTGCCGTGGGCAGGGATGCCACCCACTAATCAGGTTGCCCAGGGCTGCATCCAAGCTGGCCTTGAACACCTCCAGGGATAGGGCAGCCACAGCTTCTCTTCTCACCATGATCTGAGTGAAGAATTTCCCCCTAAGATCTAACCTATATCTCCCCTCTTTTAGTTTGAAGCAATTCTCCCTTGTCCTGTCTTTGTCTGACCAATAAAAAGTTGCTCTCCATCTTTTTATAAGCTCCCTTTAAGTACTGAAAGGCTGCAATGAAATCTCAACAGAGCCTTCTATTCTTTAGTTTGAACAGCCCCATCTCTCTCAGCCTTTCTTTATAGGAGATGTTCTCTAGCCCTCTGAACAACTTCGTAGCCCTCCTCTGAACCTGCTTTAACAGACCCACATCCTTCTTGTGCTGGGGGTCCCAGACCTTGACACAGTAGTCCTTAATTTGTTCTGACCTGCTTTGCGTACAGCATGAATTATGTTCTATTTTCAGATCTTTCAAGCAGTGGTCTCATTCACTTTCCTGACTTATCTCACCTAAATTCAGACTGTGGACAAACACCAAGGCAGGTCATACTATGTCCAGATCACTCATCAGCGATCATCAGCTGCTTCTCAAAATAATTTTTCACATTCTAAATAACCATCTCATGTACTCTTCCTCCTTGTTACAAAGGATGTCCCTCACATCTTGGAATGTCACTTATGCTGCCCATAAGATCTCTAAGTTCTGGACTTACCCTCACAGGAAGTCACAGTAAATTTTCAGCCAGGGGAAACATGAAAACATGAAGTCTATCAAAAAAAGTTTGAATAGTAAGAGATCTTCAAAAGGCCAAACACATCTGTTCTTTCATCAGCATTTCAACATATGGCTAGCACTAAGCAATAGGAAAATGAATGCCAACAAGTGCATTACATGACAGAATGAAATTGAAAAAAGAAGCAATATAAAACCTCCTTCAGGGCTCCCTGAAATAAATGTTCTAGGGTCACTTGTATGCCAACATGTGGCCTTCTGTAGTCAAGCAATTCAATAATGGTTATCTAATTGAGAGGAGCTGTTCAGGCTTTGAAAAGACTGCACTTCAATAATAAATATACAAGGGTTTCTTGTCTTAAAATAGACAACTCAAAAAAAAAAAAAAAAAAAAAGGAAAAAAAAAAAAAAAGGAAAGAGAAGGAAAAGGGAAAGAGAAGGAAATTTCCTTTCTACCCTGCTGTGTATCAAGCCAGTGTTGTGGCCTGGTAGTCTAAAAAAGTCTAAAAAAATGGAAGAAGTAATCTTTCCTTTGGGATCCAGTGCATTCATAAAGAATACTGGTGGGGGAAAAAATGACATCAACCACCTTATTTCTGCATTTGTTCTCTCTCTGGAAGATGTCTTCTGCCTTTTTGGCTTTTTCTGCCACACAGAAATGATTCAGGTATGTGAGTAGTAGAAGTTCATTTCAGTTTGCTGACCCTACCTTAAGGCCAGGTTTTGTCTTTTGCTTTTCTGGAAAAGCAGGTAAGAAATTCAGAGGAAGTATGCCTGCCTGAGACATCAGTAACAAAAATGAGCTTGATAAGTGACAGTTGTTGCTTATCCATTGACTGGGGCCTAGGGCTGAAAATCCCTCACAGGACCTGTGTCTGGCTTGATGTTCTTCTTCAGATGTGTCAGCAGAGAAAAAGAAAGGCAGATAAATTAGCATTTAGAATCTGAAGACATGAAATAGGATTCAATGCTAGTCAGCTACAGCCTGCTGATGCCCTAACCTACCAGCCATACTTTGTAACTGTATCCTTTGTATCTGTATCCTTCAGCAGCTTCATCCCTTTGGAGTTGTTTTTTTCCTCTTTTGCTCTGGACAGACTGGCAAAGCACTCCAGCAGAAATGTTAGGAATTCAAGTGTCTAAGTCACGTGTGTCTCAATGATAGAAATGTTATGAATTAAACTTGAAATTACAGTTCTGTGTCTTGCAGAAAGAGCTTCACTAATCATAGTAATAGAAGGAGGAAAATGGAGACTGTGCTCTGTGAATGAGGTGAGCTCTCAGGACACACTGCTATACATTTTTCTAGCTTACTAGCTTAAGCTGACTGGTGTGAAAGCCAAGACTAGGCATTTTAGCAGTAGGAGAACAACGTTTACATCTGGGCATCTTTGTGAGCTCTCTGACACAATAATGAATACACCCAGCATGATACAGGTTTACTCACAACAGTCCAGGGGGATGCAGAACAATCTGGATTTTCTACTTCATCACAGTATTCCTTACCAGAGTATCTCCATTTCTGTAAGACAGTTAACAGACTGCTTCAATGGCATCCAAGAGCTCTGAACAGAGCATAGAGGTGTTAGTGAATGATAGTGCTCTTGGATGCACCATGTTAACAGGGAAGGCAATATTTTGAATGTGCTGTCTCTGCATACTTGCACAGTGCTTATGGTGCATGAGAAGAATAAAAATGGTCTTAGGGACTTTCAGAAGGATTTTCAGGAACTGCTCTCCTTTATACCAAACTTGTCTGAGACTCCTTTGTGAAGGCTGGCTCTAGCTGGGAGAAGGAACTTCTCTTTTTGACTTCTAGTGATCAAGGTGAAAAAAAAAAAAAAAAAGAAAGGGGTATTGAGAATTAACATTGTTGCTCTTCAGATCTCTCCTGAGGTTCTGAAGTTTCGGTTTCAAGGTTCAGGGCCATGTCCCACATAATAAGTCATGAGACAGGCAACCCAGCAAAACAATGTTCAGTGTGATAGAAGTACCTTGCTTTCATGTAAAATTATTATTATTATCATTATTATTATTAACCATAAAATATATAACGGAATAAAATAATAATAAAATCCTACTTTTTTTTTTTTTTTTTTTTTTTTTACACAAAAATAACTTGTAACTTAAATATCACTTTTATCATTAGATTCACTTTTATTTTATGCATTTGCATGTATGTGACTGCATTCACAAGGTTCTACTCAGAATCTGGGATCTGTTTGGGAAAAGATCTTAGAATGAATTACTACACATCACCAAAGCATATTGTAGAACAAATACAAATTATCTTCAGCAATACTTCTTTAAGAAAGTAGAGCTTTTACTTTCACAAAATTTTCTTTCACAAAATTTGCATTAAGTTCATTTTGTGTGGACTAATCTTATAAATTTCCTGAGCAGCAGTTAAAGAGGAAAGATTAAAGTTTGTAGATGAATGTGAAATAAGCACTTGTGAGGTATTTCTGCTATAACTTTAAGAAAAGACTTTCTGTAATTACACAGTGATTAACAACTGTATATGTGTTTTCTTATCTTGGTGTCATAAACATCCCCTTTTTTGAAGCTGAAATTAATATGAGTTTTCAAAAAGAGTACAGATGGTTTCTTGGAATGTTGAAAACTATTTTCTTTGAGGATTATGCAAATTAATTTTAAAGTCTCATTAAATGATAATTTTTAAACCCAGCTCTAAAAATTCTCAGTTAAAATTCAGATCAGTGGAGCATGAAGTTAGTAGGTAACACCTTCCTAGATATGTTGCCCATAGAGGTACAGTCTCTAAATATTTTAATTTAATATTTTCAATACACTAACTTTCTAATATGTCCTTCAGCTATTTTCACAATTTATTTATGAATCAAATAACATTCTAAATATTCAGTACAATTTTAGATTCTTTTAGACAAAATAGACTACACAATAAAAGGATCTTTAGTCTGATAGTGAGATTCAGGCAGAAATATAAGTATTTTTTAAGACAGTATAGCAGTATTTTAAAGATAATTAAGTATAAATTGGATTCTTTAATCATTTAATTGTTGCTTAATCCTAGCCCTGAATACACAATAAAAAATACAATATCATTGTATTTTTTCAGAGCAAAGTTCAAACAGTTCATAAGCTTCTTTTGTTGTCATCCGATGTGTTAAGCACATGTGACAATTGACTATGTCAAAATGTGTGTCAAATTAGACAGCCACTAAACAGATTTATTGTAAAACCATTTAAAATATCTTTTAAAAGAGTCAGGAGGGAACTGTGGAAATCCTTGATAAATCATAGTAATATTAAAGAATGTCAGAAATAAGCTGTTGGGGATTTGAGCCAGGGTGTCTACTCACTTATTATCAAAACACACAAAATTTCCTGCCACATCTGAGAGGGAGAGAAATTGCACTAGTCAATGCATGTATTAAAGGAAATAAGAAAGCAGCAGCCCCCAAAAGGCAAATAAATCTGAGAAAGAAGTTGGGAGATGAAGATAACATACTATTCCCAGATGAGTCGTGCAATATTTGTTTTCCATTCATTTTTATTTACTGAGAATTGGATTCCTTCATAAATATAAAAACAAAATTACAAATAAATGAAGAAAAAAAGATAAATAACCTTGGACACTGTAGATTGTTTACAACAATCTGTTTGAACCAAGTAGTAAGTCAAAAGCTGCTTTGTTGACTGCTAACAGATTTCAGGTTCTGAACTTGTGCTTCAGCCTAGAATGTATTAACTGTGTACATATCGCTAATTGTAAATGTATTATTAAGCAGAAACACTACATAAACCTTCCTCTGTTCGCATTTCATTCTTTGAAGATCTATATACTGTTTGTCAGGAATTACTTTTCTTCTTTGGAACATTTCACTGATGAGCGACCCTTTCAAAAAGAACACTAGTGCTTTGATTTATTTTGAAGGCATTCTCATTAAACTGTGTACTGAAATACATGATTACTCTAAAAGTGCTGACACAAGTATTTTTTCATATTACTCTTTAAGTTTGATTTTCTGTGAATGTTAAATCAAGGACAAGAACATACATTTCTTCGTCTGCTTGGAGATGAGGAAGCTTCATATATTCATTATTTCTTTCTATGTTGTCATTTTTATGTGTATAGATTTTGTAAGAAAATACACGAAGCAAGTGTTTAATAAAACTATCAGTTTTATAACTCATGAAGCACTGTAATTTTTTAAAGTTCAATTATAGGAACAAACATATCTATTAATAATAGCTGTAGTAATACACGTCTATAAACATTTCAACACAATTGAATAAACTAATATTATCATTAATTTGTTTGTATTTTTATAGCTTTGCTGTGACTAAGTTATAGTTATAGTTGAGGAGTTGTTCTAATTTAACACCTGTGTAAGATGTTTATTTATTAATTTTCTACAAAACACTTAAAACAAAGTTTTTTAGGCTTTTCTGCATCCAAATGACTTTTTATTTTTAATGGTGGCTAATGCTTTTCAGAAGGACCTGAAATGTACAGAGGGCTTTCTATTTTAGACATTGGCTGTAAAAAGTTTTTGAACGTTAAGTGTAAAGAAATTTGAAGTGTGTTAGAAGAGCACAGATCGATTTTAGGACTGATTTTATTTTTTTTTCTTAAAGTACTAAAAATCTTGCTAGATTTTCTTGATTAAGAGAAAAACTCTCAGAATATTAAAAGATCATACTTTAACCAAGAATGTAAATAAGAAATTAGGGCTGTACAAAAAGAAGAGGGAGAGAAGCAGAGAAAGAATTAGTGGAGACACCGAGAAAGTGACTGTAGTATCTTACAGAGGAAAGACATAATAAACAAGAAGAAGCAAAAGAAGTAATAAACAATAAATAAGAAGAAGTAATAAACAAGGAAGAGAAAATGAGTCAGAGACAAGAAAGGTAAAGCATAGAAAAGAAGAAATCCGGACTATGCAATAAAGGATTATCTTTGAAAGTAATGCTGAACAAAAGCCAGTGGTTTATCAGGTAGAATATCTTTCTTTAAACACAAAAAAATAGCTGGAAGCTACAAAACTAGTTACTATTTGGCCTCAATGCCTCATAGAATCATGGAATGGCTTGGCTTGGAAGAGACCGTAGAGATCACCTAGTTCAATCCAACCCCTGCCGTGGGCAGGGATGCCACCCACTAATCAGGTTGCCCAGGGCTGCATCCAAGCTGGCCTTGAACACCTCCAGGGATAGGGCAGCCACAGCTTCTCTTCTCACCATGATCTCAGTGAAGAATTTCCCCCTAAGATCTAACCTATATCTCCCCTCTTTTAGTTTGAAGCAATTCTCCCTTGTCCTGTCTTTGTCTGACCAATAAAAAGTTGCTCTCCATCTTTTTATAAGCTCCCTTTAAGTACTGAAAGGCTGCAATGAAATCTCAACAGAGCCTTCTATTCTTTAGTTTGAACAGCCCCATCTCTCTCAGCCTTTCTTTATAGGAGATGTTCTCTAGCCCTCTGAACAACTTCGTAGCCCTCCTCTGAACCTGCTTTAACAGACCCACATCCTTCTTGTGCCCCAGACCTGAATGCAGCACTGCAGGTCAGGCATTGCAAGGGACAATAGAGAGGGACAATCACCTAACTGGTGGCCTGCCAGCCACCCCTCTGTTAACACAGCCTAGGATTTAGATGGCTCTGTGGGCTGCAAGCACATAGTGCTGGCTCCTGTCAAGCTTTTCATCCACCAGAACCCCCAAGTCCTTATCTGCAGGGCTGCTCTCAATGAGTTCTTCTCCCAGTCTCTACTCCTGTCTAGGGTTACCCACCACCTTGCACTTGGACTTGTTGAATGTCATTAGGTTTATGAAGGCCCATTTCTCAAGTTTGCCCAGGTCCCTTTCAATAGCATCTCTTTCTCCTGTTGTGTCAACCGCACCACTCATCTTGGTGTCATCTGCAAACTTGCTGAGAGTGCACTCAATCCCACTGCTTATGTCACCAATGCAGATATTAAATGGGATCTACCTGCACAAAACACTCAAAGACAAAACGACAAAAGACTATCATAACACTACTACAGTTTTTATGCATCTTTAACAGCTTTAAAGGTTACTTGTTTTATTTTGGAAAGAAAACAAAACCTTCATGTGATTTTGAGTGAAACAGAAACGGGGCACTTGATGCTCAAATTCTAAGTCAATCCTTCTGGTCAAAAGCAATCTGGTGAAATGTCAAAATCTCTACAAAAATCTTCATAAAATAATCAATAAACCACTGCAGAATGTCTTGAGTTTGAAAAACAGTGTATTTTGTCAGATTACATGTTGTCAAAAATATTTTCACCATTTTAACTTGTCAGTTTAACATTTTCTGTGGGATTGCAAAACTCATTCCTCCCTTTAGACTGTAACATGCCAGATCTGTTGCCCATCATTTCACAACACAATGGGAAACTGCTTCCTGTCATGGACTTTGTTGTAAGTAATTTCAAATTAATAAATACTAAAAACTTAATAAAACTGTTCCTAGTATGAAAGTTTGGAAACATCTTTTCACTTGTATTCAGCTGGTCTGGTTTGGTTCTGTATGTTTTGAACCGGTTAGTGGATTTGGCCTTGCTTGTGATTTAAAATTGTGTTGAAGTAAACATAAAAGACATTCAGGCTCCATGAAGCCTGAACAGTCATGGTACTTAACTTCAAGCTGGGATCCAGAACCCAGAAAGAGAGTTCAAAATATACACAATGTTATCGCTTAAATGACAGAAGTTAGTCCTGGCAAGACTGAGCAGCTAATACAAAGTACACCCAAATCCAGCCTTCTTAGTGTTCCCTACTATGTACTACATTAAATACCTTTCCTTTTTCCCCAGTCACTATGTAGATACATTTTCTGATGACTTCTTTGCATGAAAAAATAAATACAGTTCTTGCAGAGTGGATGATGAGAAATTAGGTTTTCCCTTCCTAACAACTTACTTAAAAAGTACTGAAAAGGAAGCCTGCTATCTTATCCTTTCTTTCTGGCCCAATAAATCAGGAATGCTTTTGCATAATGGAACATATTTAGCAGAAAACAGTGAAAATTGCCTATACTTACATGATAAAACATTTAAATGGGAGATATGGATTTCAACTAACTCAGGAAAAGGTTAAATTGTACCTAGATTTCCCATACTCTGGATGAATGTGCAAATCTTGGATCAAGCTAATAAAGAGACAGGAAGAGGAAGGGATATTGTACAAGAAAGAAAGAAACAGGTTTCGGTATGAATGCTTGCATTCCAGGTGAAATTTCTCAGACCGAAAATGATGGAAAAAACGTCCAGCTACTGAATCACGACTATTTTTGCATATGAGTTCAGCAAAGGCTTAAAAACTTCCAAATGAGCAAATAACCAGAGCTCTTAAAGCCTAAATTAAAGATTAAAAGCAAAACCAAACCAGCTTGTTTGATGTATACAGTTTTGATGCCTCCAGGAGGAGATGACTTGTAAGCACTATTGACCTTGAAACCTCAGTTCTGAACATGGACATCTAAATTTTAGTCTTTTAGGAGGGCTTAAATAACACATCTTTGTGACTGGACCCTGAAAATGTAATTACAATAAAAGTTTTGTGAGGTGCTGAGAACAAGAACGTAAGAGAAAGAGAAAGAGAAAGAGAAAAGAGAAAGAGAAAGAGAAAGAGAAAGAGAAAGAGAAAGAGAAAGAGAAAGAGAAAGAGAAGAGAAAGAGAAAGAGAAAGAGAAAGAGAAAGAGAAGAGAGAAAGAGAAAGAGAAAGAGAAAGAGAAAGAGAAAGAGAAAGAGTGAGAGAGAGAGAGAGAGAGAAAGAAAGAAAGGAAAGGAAAGGAAAGGAAAGGAAAGGAAAGGAAAGGAAAGGAAAGGAAAGGAAAGGAAAGGAAAGGAAAGGAAAGGAAAGGAAAGGAAAGGAAAGGAAAGGAAAGGAAAGGAAAGGAAAGGAAAGGAAAGAAAAGAAAAGAAAAGAAAAGAAAAGAAAAGAAAAGAAAAGAAAAGAAAAGAAAAGAAAAGAAAAGAAAAGAAAAGAAAAGAAAAGAAAAGAAAAGAAAAGAAAGGAAGGAAGTTAGTTAGTTAAATTCCAGAAGTATTGCATTTAATGAAATATTGCCCTGTAAGATTCAAAGAATTTTCAAGTATTTCTTTTCTTGCTCAATTTGTTCAAATACATGGGGGAAAAAATAATGTAGAACACAGATATATTTGAACATAATATTTGGAATATGCTGGAATACCAAGTCTTTACCAAGTCTAAAAATCTTTGAGGAGAGGTGCAAAATGCATAGATATATACACACACCTTTTTTATATATGCACATAAACATGTACGTGTGTGTACTTTTAATATTTTCAGTGGATTTTGCTATTATTAAACTGTGGAGCTAATAACATTAATATTACTTTATACATACAGACATTGCAAAATCTTCATTGAATATCACCGGTCTATGTACTATAGCTGGTAGATAAATATTTTATGTAGGGAATTTTGATAAGCAGCAGTCTCTTTCGGTTTCACCCAGGCATGTTAGAGCTTATACATGTATAGTGTGGCCGGTAATACATTTCTATACTGAACATATCTTTCATATGAATTTAACTTTCCAGTTCTTATGTCTTGTATTTAAATAAAGGAGAAAAAAAATACAATACTTAACATAATTTATAGATGACTCATTAAACAACCTATGAATCACTATTTATAGCACACAAATATATTAGATGGACTATAAAAATATTTGCAAGTGTAATATGCATACAAGCACATTTGTTTTTCTGCAGAATGCCAAAATCATATCCAGAAATGTAGAAGGCACAAAATATATTGATCTTTTATAATTTGTATATAAAATTTAATTTACATGTGCTTTCTTTTAGCAGAAAAAGAAACAAACAAACAAACAAACAAAAACTTATCAGTTTATATGTATCTTCAGAAAACAAACAAACAAAAAACAACAAAACCAAAAATGAACAACAACAACAAAACAGCCACAACTGGCTGCTGCAGGCTTTCTGTATTAGCTTTAGAGGCATTTTCTTGATTCATTTTTCAAGAAGGGAAATGAAACCTCAGGACTGGTTATATGTAAGACTATAGAGTATTAGAAATCCACCAATACTGTTTGCACAAATTTAACAAAAGATATCAATTAAAGTTTCAAGAATATAAGATTAACTACTATTTAATGATATGTAATAATTTCATTGAAATCATTTTTGAATGCTCTGGAGTCCTTATGGTGTGGACATTAAAAAATAAAAAAGTACTTGTGAACCATCAGCTATGATAAGACTTAAGAAATATCTTTTTTCTCACTTACAGATAAATAGGTTGGACTTACTACTGTTAATACTTATCACATGAAGGGTTGTCCACAAATTCAGTTTACAGCAGCATAAAGCCAATCTGATTTCATAACAAGGCATGAAAGGCTCTTTCTAAAACATATAAAAATGAATTACCTACCCTAGGACCATCTACATTTCTCTGATTGCTTTATCACTCAAAATTTATGTTTCCAGAAGAACGAACAAAGCCCAGAAAGCTTCACACTCATTCTGTTCTGACCAGTTAAATCAAGGCCCTTTTGCATAGACATGAACATATGCAGTATAAATGGACTTGTGTTAAAAACAATTACACTGCATAGATACATTTGAAGTACACATTGAATTGCAAAGATTTATTAGTTATATAATTCATTAAGAGCTGTGTTACAAAATATTTTCCTTCTGTTTCAAACTGAGATTTATATCTCTTTTTTTTTTTTTTTTCCTTGGGAGAAAAAAAAACGACTGAAGGGAATAGCTATAGAGTTGCTCAGCGAAATAATGAAAAGGCAATTGACAAATAATGGTTTCCTTAGACCCATAACAGTAGTACATTGAAGAAACTCCTATTTATCGACATCCCTTCTCCTTATCTAGAATTTTTGTAAGATTTTGCCCCTCAACATTTACATTGTTTGACAGTATAAGGTCCAAAAGTAGAAATCACCAAACCTTTATCCTTGGATGATGCCTTTTAACTGCAGGGAAAGAATACAAAATGCATTGGGTTTGGTGCTTTGGAGTTCCCTCCCTTCACCCCCATCCTCTCTTTCTTGTTATTGTTTGTGTTTTTGTTTTTGTTTTCTAGAGGTAAAAAGAATAACATTAATAAGTATTATTTCAAAATATGTATGTGCCTAAATACAAAGTTTATAACTTTATATTATCCAAGTGCAGAGAAACTCTTTTTGCTACTTTTATGGAATTGGGTAGTGTAAGATATACCTAATGGCCTAATGGCTTTGGGGCATCATTTTATATCAGGAGAAATGCAGTTCCAAGGGCATCTGGTATTAAAGAATTTCTCTTTTTCTCTTTCAAGGTCCATGTATAACTCTGTTGTATGAGGGCATTAGTTTGTCCAACAGAAAAAAAAAAAAAAAAAGTCTTTGGTACATAAATTTATCTATTTTTTTTGCAGCCATCTTAGCCTTAGGAAGCCCCAAGGCCATGCAACTCAAATAATATCTGAGAGCATCACTTTAGTTCCTTAAGTTTCAGCTGACAAGGTGCCCTTGGTGCAAAAAAGCTTAGGGCGTGAGACTAACATACAATTTTAGAAAACTGTTTTTGAGAAGACAGAAAGAAGGGTTTTCTTTAGAAAAACTCTAGGCTATCAGCCTTGAACTCCCATATTAAGTCAGGTAATTATATCAGACCCCTCAGGTACAGCCAAATAAATGTGCACTGCAGGATGTTAATCCATGCCAAATAAAAATACAACCAAATAAACAAACAAATCAGTAAGCAAACTTTCCCTAAGATGCCTTAGGGCACCAGCTTTGTTCAGGTAGTTTTTTACTAGGATACCCCAATGGCATAAATGTATAATAAAATGCAAGAGATAGATCTTATCCCAAGTAGTCTGCATACACATGAAATGAAAGATAATGGACGCTTGTTTTCACATGATTTTTTATTTAAAGTAGTGAAAATATGACTTGAAGAGGACAAAAGAAATGAAAGCTAATAAAAAATCTGGTATTGGGAATGGAGAAGGAAGAAGACAGAAAAGAGGAATAGAATGGTGGAGAGAACAGAGGGAAAACATGGTTAGAAAGAGAGGAGAAAAGAAAGCAGATGGATCTTCAGGGGTGGACAGAGGTTCTTTACATGTTATAGTATTATATGCTATAGTTTTAGGCTTTTATTATTATATACCACATCATATGTTATAGCAACACCTTTACAGACAAGCTTTTGATATAGGCAAGACAAGACATTTAGGAACAGAAAATAAGAGATGGTTTTATTCTCAAAAAATTCTAGTTTTACAGGAAGACAAGAGTATGCAATTATTGATCAGCCAGAACAGAGGAGCAATAAAAAAGAAGAAGACAAACATAAAAGCAGTTTGCATACAGCCAGGTCAAATGTATGCAATGAATATTCAAAATATGTTCAGAAGAGATTTCCATTTGTTATATTTATTGATTCCTGTAGGAGTCATGGCAAATGACTGTACTGAGTTTTGAGACAGATGAAAGTAGAATAGAAGGAAGAAACAGAAAAGAGAAAAAAAAAAAAGTCAGTAAAGCAATAATGGCATTAAGTCACTGTCACTAATCTCTATCTTCAAAATACTGATAACCCTTCCTAAATATTAAACTAAGTATTGATTCTGCAATGCTTTATTTCAGCTTAAACTCAGAACGTTTCCAGTGAATGGTTGTAAATGTCCCAGGGATGCTGCAAACATTTTTGCTGCCGGTGTAGTCCACTGCTATGTTTCTAACCCATATGATGTTATTTACTAAATTTGTCTGTATAAATGAAGAGACACAATGATGTGGATTAAAGACCAGAATGTAACGTCCAATATTCTGTCTCTGTCTTATTTATACAGAATACAATGTAGAGTAATTTAACACTGGAACATTCAAAAGTAGTTTGTAGTAATTATCGAATTTGCCTTGTGAAACACATTACATATTGTTTACACTATATAGACAAGGGTTCCTGTATACAAACAGGAAATACATTTATCCCACAGATATTTGCCACTTCAAAGCAATGCAATCATATCTTGAGCACGGGTAAAGAAGGGCAACTCTATACACTCAGCAGGATCAAGCAAGGTGGCAATAGTAAAAGTTGGATTAAGCACTTGTGATGCATTAGATACAGGAATGTGCTCTCACTCTTTATGATCTTAATCATCTTCATTCTTTACAGAATTTTTTCATATACAAATTATTTTTCCAAAGTGATGTTCTTACAATTTCTAAGAAGAGCTTGGGTTACCTCAATTCCCCTGTAGTTTGCAGAACTTTCATTTATTTACAACTAGTTGCTTGTAGAGGCATTTGGTCTCTCTTACGGAGAGATCAGAGGAAGAAAGAAAGGAATGCATTCTTAATTGACTTTGCCATGCACACAGGAAAATTATGTCTTCTGAAGTGAGAACTTCAGAAAAATCCAATGGAGAGACTTCTCAAATGCTGACTCCATGTAAGCTACTGGTTCTTTATTTGGTGGCAACTGAGGCAAGTTAATTATCTGAAGGGCTAGATTTCTACCAGCTGCTGAAAACCTCAGAAAGTTAACTTCCTGAAGTAGAACAAATGGTACATAATGGTTCTAGATGTCATGCTGACCAAGGGTAAAATAGGTCACAGGTTCACAAAAGGAGATGGACAGATTATACACCTGGCAGAAATATTTTGCTAAAAGAATTTAATCTTTTTTTTTTTTTAATATATATATATATAAATAGAATAACACATAGTTTCATAAATACTATAGCTTTTCCCTGCATAAACTATTTTAATATAATATTCTCTGCTTTTTTTTTTTTTTTTTCTTCTGAGTTCTCTGTGATCCTTGAGGTCACTAAAGATTTAGAAACATTAAATGACAGTTAAATAATTCACCTATCATTTTTTCCCCCTTGTAGATATGTAGAAATAGATAACATTTTTCCTCTAGTAATTTGGTACAAGCCCCTGGAAATTTGTGCCATGAAAAGTTAATCATTGAAAATAGCCAAAATGTTGAATTGATTGCTCCTGTATTTATGATATGTTAAGATACATTATGATACGTTATGATACATTAAGATATGTGTAAAAAGTACATATAAGAAATAATCATTCTAATCATCTCATTTTTTAATATCTCAAATTATGTTAATACTCAATATTTAATGTACACCCTAAGCATTGAAACTAGTATAAAATGTTTATACATATTTTTTGAACTCTATGAATACTTTTGAAATGTTATTATGAATCAGTAAATACAGTAATGTTTCTTCTACTCTAGATGTGCTCTATAATGTACAAATATTCTTTATACTCTACAAATATTTGAATGTTCTTTGTATAGATTTCTCCACTGGTATTTAAAGTCTTTAAATGCATAGTTTTAGCTTTAGCAATATGAAAAGGATGGCAGACTTACTGTGAGACACATGAATCCTTCCAGAGTGCTTTTTAAATTCCTACTGCAATAGTATTGTGTAGCACCCATCACATGGACACTTTTGAGAAGAATGGCAGCATATCACTTCTTTTCTAAACATTTCTAGTAGTACAAAACCCCTTCAAATTGTGTTGAAGGAAAAGAAGAAGGAAAAAAAAAAAAAAAAAAAGCTGATGAGATTAAGGAGAAGCCTGTATACTCTGAGCAGTGAAAGGAACCTAAATCCTTGCACCATCTGCATAAAAGTGACATCTGAGTGAGATTGAGAAAGGAAGTGTTGAAAGACTATTAGATATACAAGGGATTAAGAGAAGGATTAAGCCTTGCAAAACAGATGGCATGAAAATTCAATTGCATGGTTCAGGTCAGTGTACCCTACAAAGTTGTCAATGGGAAGGGTTAGTGGCAACAGATAACTGCTAGTCATGAGATGGTGTAATTGGACAGACAAAGACTGATAACAGGACAGAAAACTGCACAACGCTAATGATGTAACATTGAACCTGGTTTGGCTTTCAAGTCCATTTAGCCTTCTCATTGTCAGTTTGGTCCTAAACTATGACAACCATTGAAACTAAAGTTTTGCATTGGCTTTATTTTGGGCTTGTGGGTCCATCTGTGTTTTCACTCAAAAATGAATCACAACCAAATGTGGATGCAAAACTTCACAGAACTATGAAGGAAAAGGGAAAGGGAAGGGAAAAGGGAAAAGGGAAAGGAAAAATAAAGGAACAGGAACAGGAACAGGAACAGGAAACGGAAAAGGAACAGGAACAGGAAGAGGAAGAGGAAGAGGAAGAGGAAGAGGAAGAGGAAGAGGAAGAGGAAGAGGAAGAGGAAGAGGAAGAGGAAGAGGAAGAGGAAGAGGAAGAGGAAAGGACATGGTTGAATCTCTACAGAGAACAATTACCTAAACGGAAAAATCTCATCCTCATAGTTTAAGAAAATATCATATATCACTATCCAACCCTTTGATCCTGTTTTTACAGGTGTGGGATTACTGTTCTCCTTAATAATATGCTTTCCTTTCCATCTTCCTGTTCCTTACTCTATATTTGCACCACAACAATTGGTACCATTTTTTTGGTTTGTTCATATAAATAGTTTGTTCAAAGATAAAGCCCTCTTCAATCATACTGAAACCTACAGATCTACTGGGAGAGAAAAATTAGTCATGGATCTAGAGATCCCAGGCAACAGAATATTATATAAACTACTAAGTACATTTTATTTCTTTCCTTATTTTTGCTTTCCATCTGTCAGTAACTTATACCTTAGAAAATTATATTTTCTGTATTTTCTTGCACCCTAAGCAGTCAGGTATAGTTTTATAGCAACTTTTTTCTCCTCTTTATCCTGGTATGATTATATAATAATTTCTCAAATACTACTTCTGTCCACTAATTATACTTGCAAAATATCTGTCGTAGCATGACTGCTTTTAAAATAATGTGTTTTTTGAACATGTCTGGTTGCTGTTAAGTGGTTTTCTGGTTCCTGAAACCATAAAATAACAGATGAGATGTAATTTTTGTAGTCAGTAAATGTTGTCCCTATGTAGTCATTATGGATACCACTTGTTTATTTGAAGGAGGTAGTGTATTATTTGTGGCTGAAGTGTCTGGGCAAGCACACTTAACATAATTTGAAAGTTTATTATGAAAGTATTTGAATGTTATGAACCATAATTGTCCCTATAGATGAAGATGATTTTCTTAGGAGAGCAGAGCAGCTTTTTGTTACATAAAATGGCACTTATATATATAAAACAAAAAGTCATTGGACATCTATTAGAGATGTCGAACCTTCTAATATATTGTAGTTTCCATTTGGTAAACATTTCCTAGGGAATAGGTTAAAACATTTATGACAATAAAGCTTTAAGGACAACATGGACACAAATGCAACTTTGTATATATTTTTGCCATATTTCATTGACATTTAACTCCAGAGCTAAAGATATACAGATTACTGATCCGATTACTTACAGACAACGATACATAGGTGTAATCCTCAAACATTTATACATGTGCTTCCTCATGTCAATGGGACTACTTATGAATTGCAGCCAATAGGTCTTTTTTCATAAGCACTTACAACCAAGCATCATGCCCACTATGCAAAGTGTAATGAATTGTTCATGGTAACAAGCATAAAACCTACCAATAAAGGTTTGTAGGAACAGTCATAAAAACATTTTCAGGATTAATGTAGTCTGATATTCTATCTGCAAATAAATGAAGTTTTCAATAAGAAAACAGTTGTATACTAAAAAGAACGTGTATAGTAAAAGAGAAGACTGAGGGGAGACCTCATCAATGTGTATAAATATCTGAAGGGAGGGTGTCAAGAGGATGAAGCCAGTCTCTTTTCAGTTGTGCCCAGTGACAGGAGGCATCAGGCACAAACTGAAGCACAGGAAGTTCTGTCTGAATATGAAAGAGCACTTTACTGTGAGGGTGACAAAGCACTGAAACAGGTTGCCCGGAGACAGCGTGAGTCTCCTTCTCCAGAGATATTCAAAACCCACCTGGATCCCATCCTACGTAATGTGTTCTAGGTGATCCTGCTTGGCAGGGAGGTTGGACTAGATTGTCTTCAGAGGTCCCTTCCAACTTCAGCCATTCTTTGATTCTGTGATAGTAAATAGAGATTTTTGTACTTTATAGTTTTAATGTCACATTAACCTCTCTGGAAGTCTGGGCTTTATTCCCAGGGAGTTTCACTTTGAAACTAGAAATGTGGAGATTCTTTTTGTTGTTTTGTTTGTTTTGATTTGCTGTCAAGTGTTATAAGCATAATAAAGTTGGTTAAAAGTTGAAAGAAATATTGAATTAACATCATTGTCGTATTTAAACCAATTCAGTTTATATCCTTTCAGTTCTCCACATACATCATAGTGAGTAGGTCTGTTGTCAAAACAGCTTCATATTAGAACATGAAAGACTGACGTACAGTTATAGAATTAAACAGAATACACTTTTTGTCTGCTTATCACACCATGAATACCTGGTTAAAAAGAGAATGAAACAAAGTTCATAGTTACCTTGCTTTGGCATTATACTTATGAAGGTCAGAGTGTTTTTGAATGAGCCAAGGTTTGTAAAGAAAGGTACATTAGTTGTTAGACTCTTTTGGTTTAACTTGGCAGGCAGCTCAGCACCACACAGCCATTCTCCCCAGGTGGGATGGGGGAGAGAATCCGAAATGCAAAAGTATAAGAACTCAGGAGCTGAGATGAGGACAGTTCACTATGTAAAGTAAAAGCCACATGTGCAAGCAAAGCAAACCAAGGTATTTATTCACTACTTCCCATCAGCAGGCAGGTGTTCAGCCACTTAAAGGAAAGCAGAGCTCATCACACAGAATGGCTTCTTGGGAAGACAAATGTCATCACTGTAAATGTCACACCCTTCCTCCACCTTTACGCCATCTGCTATTGTTCAGCATGATTCCACATGGTATGGGATATTCCTTTGGTCAACCTGGGCCAGCTGTCCTGGCTGTGTCCTCTCCCAGATCCTGGTGCGCCCCCAGTTTCCTTGTTAGCAGGGGACCACAAGAAGCTGAAAAGCCTTTCGATTTGTGCAAGTACTATGTAAAGAGAACAATAGTGCAGCAATTTATCCAAGCAGGAAACGAGTAACAAGTGAGATGCTTGCAATGAAGTACAAAGCTCAAGTAATAAAATAGAACAATGTGAACTACTGGTGCAAGACAGAAATGTGGATATTACTGAGCAACAGAAATCTGAACACTAGAAATTGTAGAATAGAAATCATAAATGGGTTGTAGACATTGGAAAATGTAAATTATTCAGAAAAGCTAAAGATGCGTAGCAAAGATGGGTGTTATCACCTCTATTTTCATCAAAAATCTAAAACACAACATCATACAAGCCTTTACAAAGAAAATTAACTCTATCCCAGTCAAAACCATGGCATAGACCAATTGATACATCTTGAAAAGAATGAGGTGGTCTTTTTAGAAACACCTTCTTCAGCCCATTAAGTCTTTCATTTGATATTTTTCTATTGTGATAGACCAGCTATTTGATGGTCTATTACCTAGCCTTTCAAATCACGATTCCTTTATTTGTTTCATTATGCCTGTGCAAAGGAGCTGTAGTTGGTAAATCTAGTTCAAGCTCACCTGTAACTGGAAATGTAAATCCTGCTGCTTGTTGTATTGTCATGTATCAACTAGATCAAAGCAGAATTTCAAATTCTGACCAGCCACTGCAGCCTTTTCATCAACAATGTACAGAAAGGAATATATATTACTGCATTAAAAATTAAAAGAGTTATTCCATAGGTTCATTGTTCATTTCTGGAAAGAAAAAAAAAAAAAAGTAAAAACTATTTTAGTAGGTTATTTGTTCAAAAATTATTTTCACTATCCACAAAAAAAGCAGCTGCTGTCAACAAGATTATTAGTGGAAAGAAAATCCGTGCCTCTCAGAAAAGTGTGTGCAGTAATGCAAGTTGCTTTCTATCACCTAAATTAATATCCACCTGAGCACCATCATTCAAAACTAGAAGCCTGTGGAATGCATACAACTACAAGTTTATCACCTGTAACTTATTAAAATCTTTTCTAGAGGTACATCCCTTTTTTTTTTTTCCTTTTTTTTTTTTTTTTTCATTCAGGATACAAAAGGTATATACAAAGTCCTAAAGAGCAGTCAAGAGACTCTCTAGGTTCCAAATTCAGAAGCAGTTTAATCATTTTTTAATTGAGTGAAGCACATTCCTACATTTAACCTTGTGCTACACCACATTTTACAGAACTGACTGAAACACTGATATTGAAGATGAACAGCATTATAAAATTATGGCATTCTACAGTGGGAAAACTGAGAATATGAAAGTACAGAAAGCCATCAAAAGAATGAAGCTGTTAAGGATGAATCAAGCTGTGGGTGAGAAAACTAACCGTATTCCCAAACACAAGCGTCCTCTCTTACCACGAAGTTTCCAGGTGTACAGCAGCAATCACAGAGATGCAGCCTAAAGGCATGGGGACTGCTGGTGATGCCTAATCAAAGAGAGGAGCAGGTGCTGTGCTAGAATCTCCCTCAGGCTTCAGAGAGGAGTGCTAGAAATCTTTGCAGCCATAGCATACCTTCAGCCCACGGGGGGTGGATTCATTGCAAATGTGTGATTTGGGTAAGAAAGTGAGACTAATTTTCTTTATAATTCCCTTTTCATTTATTTATTATTATTTTTTATGTACGTAAGTAAATTGTTATCTAGATCAAGAAATTGTGTTGGCAAATCACAAGTCATATGAGGCTATATTTGAAGGATGTGAGTTTATTCATACCTTCAGCTAGGGACACATGAATTATCCTTTTCTAATGCAGCTCCAGACTTAGTTTTATTATTCAGTTTTGAATGTTGCTCATCATGATCTTGTGAAGAGCCAGTAGAAGTATATATCTATATTTCTAAAGATGAAGAATATTTTGCTACCATCTTTCATGACGCATCCAGAAGACAACGTGTAAATACACATCTGGGGTTCATGAAAGCTTTAGGAATGTGTTCCATAGAAATTTTGCAAAATTACCCTTATGTTTCCTCATTCTTTAAATTCAAATTCTTCTAGATAAAAGTGTTTGCAATTAACAAAAATGGATTAGGAACTAAATGAAAGCTAACTTTATGTGAGACAGGGGAACAACATTCAAAGTGCAAAGCTAGCAACAGCATATATCACAGCACCCACAAAACCTTCTTTAGTTCTCTAAAAATACATACCAGTGCACTGATGTTTATAAACTATGCTTGGTAGCACAATGCCAGCACCAGCATTACACAATTGCATACTGAAAGCTGTGGTGAATGACATAAAAATACAGATCAGGACAGACTCGGCATAACACCATAACATTGCATTTCAGATCTTGCACAAGTCAGCATGAATATGACACAAATTCATATTAGAGTATGTTCAAAGTCATATCTTGAACTCTTACTGTTGTAGCCCTTCTCTTTTATGCCTCCTACCTTACTTTGTGCTTACTATCTTTTGCTACTCATTAAATTTTTAGTTCCCATAAAACAGAAACTGGTTCTCATAACCGATGTGTAGAGCCAGGTTACCCTATGGTGAAATTTAGTTCATAATGGATGTTATGTTAGCATATACACATGACAAGTTATGTTGAACAGAGATCTTATTTTCTTTCAGACTTTCTAAAGATAATATTTTAGCATATTAATATTTTTTTGACCAGGAAGAGATTTACATCAACTTTTATCTACATTTGGTTTAAAGCTTGAGCTTCTCAATACCATTGAGCAATTTTAGCATTTTTGCAGGGATGATAAATTGAGGGCATTGTGCTGCAAGATTCTGATTTCAGAAAGGACTGAGTTTGTTGCTACAAATGATAATACACAAAGCTAGCATATTGTTGGTGCTGATAGGAAGAAAACATATTAACCCAAACATTTTATTAATAACAGGTTTTTTATGATACCATTTTGGCCAAGCAGAAGCTTCATATAACAAGCATTTCACAAAAAAAGATGTTGTGTCCTACACTTAAGTTGGATGATGCAGATTAGGGGAACTGTTCAGGAGGAAAGAACACCTTTGCAGTTGTGTGCCCTAGCCTTAATTAAACGCATTATGTGTAACAATCTGTCAGCTGCATGCAGACCCTAGCAACTGTTGGCCAGAGGAATCAGTCTGTGGCCTCAAATCCTGATAAAGCCTTCTTGGTAACACTGCAGAAAGCATAAGGTATGGGTGAGGAATTGGGTTTAAGTCTGTTTCAGATTTCATTGATTCAGAGGAGATTTTTGGAGTCCAAAGGAAGAGAATAATTTTAAGAGGTTTGATGCTTTGACCTGTATATAATTTTTTTGTATATATATATATATATATATTTTTTTTTTTTTGGCCTAACCCAGCGTGTAGCAAAATTTTTAGGCATTTATGTCCTGGTTACAAATGGCTGCTGTATTTTAGACACAGCAATCTCTAGTAGATCACTGCCGGCCTCTGTAGAGGAGAGCTACCTGGAAGGTAAAAGTTCATAAAAGCTTGGAAGCCACACTGAGAATGCTCTCCTTGTTTTTATGGGTTCTTTCCTGGGCTGAAGAACTAAGAGGACAGGATGATATTTCTACTAAATGGACATTTGCAAAAGAGATCCTGGGAAATGTTCATTGAAGTTTTTACTTATTGTCAGAATAAAGGACATTTAGCTGTTCCAATTCAATAAGAGAGACTTCTCAGAAAGCCATCAGCATCTACATATCCAATAATTGAGATATCCACCTGAATGGAGAAATAACACTAGCACAATTCTGTGGTTGGATTATTTATCTGTTTATTTATTTATTCAAAAATGTAAAGGTAAAACCTTTCGCCAGCAGACACAGCTCCTTGTAAAACCTGAAAGCCATATATTGCTGTCTGAGAACAACTGATGCTCAGCTAAGCAGCAACTTTATATGTTTGATAATATTTTTTGTTGAATAGTTCAGAAGTAAATGATTTTTACTATAAAATCTGAAACCTTGCTATTGCTTTTTCAAATTACTTGCTTTCTAAAACAAGTAGCAATAGTAACAATGCTCACTTCTAATGTTTTTTTTTTCAGTTAGACATAGCCGCAGAAGACAAAATATATACTGACTTTAGTGACTTGTTACACCTTTCCAGCTGCAAATGCCAAGAATGGAAAACTGTTGGGCTTGTCAAATATTTGCCTAAGTAATTTAAAAGTTTCAGGAAAGAATAATGAAGAAGCAGCATTAAATGGAGGAGGGGAAGACAATAGAGAAAGTCAGATATGTGCTAGGACTGAACAGTACCTCCCCCCCAGAAAAAGTGTTATGTCCAATCGTTCATGTATTGTCCAAATATTCACAAATATTTTATTCAGTTCAGAAGAAAACCTGCATTTTATGTTACTTATATGGCAGGTCACTCAAGTTGACAAGTATATACAAAACTTTTTTTTTTCCAATGGCAGAAAGGGAAATAGAAATAATAATTAAAAACAAAATCTACCAAGATGATAATTGATTTGAAAAAAAAAAAAATCTGCCCTTAGTGCTGTCTGTTGACTGATAAATCATAGATCAAAATCCCTACTACAAAACATTGAAGCAAGTCTTATACACCTCAGGCATAGATTGAGACTTTAATGACTTGCACATACTAAAGACAATTTGAATCCAAAATAAATTCAGAATGCTGTACTGGTGTCTGATTTTACCTCAATTTTATACCCATCTGTTTATAGTAATTCCAACCTTATTGTTTCTGAAAAAGAAATGGACATTCATTAGGAGCACATTTAAATATGCAAACCATGAGAATGTTCACTAAAAGGATGATTATTTTTTCTCCCTTAATGACCTCCAGATATAGGCTAAAATCAGGCTAGGACAGGATCACTAGCTCATATGTCTAAACTTTTCAGCATATGAATCATCTTTTATTTATTATTTTTTGTCTTTTGTTGTTGTTGTTTGTTTGTTTGTTTGGAATCATGTATTGGATACTGCTTTTCAGATAGCAAAATTACATTTTTCTGAACGCCTTCCTTTTTAAAATAGAGCGTCTTCTGACTGTTCACAAATTACATTCCTCATCTTTACTAATAAAAAATGCGTAAGTGTACACAGGTAGAACATATCAAGCAGGTAATGAATTTCTGTCAGGATTAGCTTGCCAATGATAAGAACTATAACTAAGGGTGTTATAAATTTTCCTGGAGTCCTTAATTGAATCCCCAAATAGAAGCTCAATACAAGTTTATTCTATGTAGGTGAGGTCTGCAAAGTATTTAGTTGTCCTCTACTCTTTCAGTGAATTCTCTTTGGCTTCAAAAGATACACCAACTTTTTCATTCATCATTCACTAGATTAACAGACAAAAGCTATCAGCACAATTAAACTACAATGAGGCTTTGAACTAAACCATATGTTTCTTTATCTTCATTGCATAAAAAAACTTACAGGTCATTAAATGTCAAACCTTTGGCCTTAAAAATACTTTTACACTTTTATATTTTTGTTAGGAGACCAAGTCCTTTGATAAAACTGGAGCTGTGTATGATAATCCTGAGCCCCAAAATATAGAAATACTGTATTAAAAAAAACAAACAAACAAACAAACAAACAAAAAAACTGCGATTATTAAAAAATTAGCATTGTTCAGCTACCATAACAGCATCTCTTTCAATAGGTTATTTTAAGTTTAGTCTTAAATCCAACTGTTCTGGGTTCTTAATGTTTGATTTCAGAATAACAGCAACATCCTCATAGCTTATGTATTCTTAAGTAAGGAATGAATAATTTCAGCCATAACACTTTTAGTAAGACTTTTGTCATGGAGTAAATTTGGAGCAATGTTCTCTGCTGGGCTGAATTGTTCCAGTGACAGATTCAGATGATCCGTATTCAAAAGTTATGATAATACTGGAGAAAATATATTTTGTACTTTGGCAGGTAAACTTTCATAAGAATTTTTCAAGGCTGAACTATATGTGGCAGGACTTGCTAGAAAGAGCCATTGCAAGCTGCCAAGACATTAAAGAACATGCATTGGCAAAGAGAACAGTGGTATCCTAGAATTATCCATCAAGCACTGGTACATTCCTAGCTTCATCTGAATCCTTCTGGAACTTGCAAGGTAAGTCTGACAAGTTCAAAGAATTGTTGGCTTCCCCACAGAGATATGCTCCATCCGAATCATTGTTTTCCTCCTATTTTCCTCTTTGAAGAGCATATTTATAAGCCTACTACTTGGATCATGGCCATTCTGAATACAGTCATGTGTCAATTAGTCCTTTCTTTTACCATTGTTTTTTTCCTTTCTTAGCCAGAAAAAAAAAAATTCTGTCCTTAAATCTGTGACCAGCTATATAGTCTGAATATCAGAGTTTTTATTTATTTTTATTTTTATTTTTATTTTTATTTTTATTTTTATTTTTATTTTTATTTTTATTTTTATTTTTATTTTTATTTTTATTTTTTTTCCTATGGTCAGATGTCTTATTTCTTCCCAGTCATCCCCACTGTAATATTTCTAAACCTTTCATGTCGGCTTTGTTCCATTTTCTTTTTCCAGAAGACAGATTAATTGACTTCCTTGGCTAATACTATCATCCCATGCTCAGAATCATCAGATGGCCTCACGATATCACACTAAGTTATTATTAGTATCCTCTCTGTCAGTACCAGGTACAGGTTGGCTGATGTTTTCAGCTTTTGCTTATAAATATCTGGTCCAAAGATGCTATTTGTTCATTTGGCTACATAAGACAATATTACAAAATATTTTCTTTTGTAAAGATGTTTCTGCATCTGCAACTTTCTTTATTTCTTTATGCAACTTCCTTCCTTCCTTCCTTCCTTCCTTCCTTCCTTCCTTCCTTCCTTCCTTCCTTCCTTCCTTCCTTCCTTCCTTCCTTCCTTCCTTCCTTTCTTCTTTCCTTCCTTCTTTCCCTCCTTCCTTCCTTCCCTCCTTCCTTCCCTCCTTTTTTTCTTTCTGTCTTACTTCTTTCTTTTTACAAAAAGCTGGCAATTATGTGCTGTATTCAGCAGGTGTAGAGGAAAGACTTTGCCATGGTTCCACAGATTACAATTCCCAGGACTGTGCTAATGCTTTCCTTCTTCATATTGCTGAAAAGGTTATTTATTGCTAATGCTGACATGAGCACTAATGCCAGACTTTACATCTCAGATGAGTATTGCTATTCTTCACAGAGAGTCAGATTCTAGATTATTCCAGCACCATCTGTAGATGCTTACATACACAAAAATGATGATGGTCAGACATGAAAGAAACCCTTGTAAATTCACACACAGAATCACACAGAATTTCTAGGTTGGAAGAGACCTCAAGGTCATCGAGTCCAACCTCCAACCTAACGCTAACAGCCCTCCAATAAACCATATCCCTAAGCTCTACATCTAAACGTCTTTTGAAGACTTCCAGGGATGGTGACTCCACCACTTCCCTGGGCAGCCTGTTCCAATGTCTAACAACCCTTTCAGTGAAGAAATTCTTCCTAACATCTAACCTAAAACTCCCCTGGCTCAACTTAAGCCCATTCCCCCTCGTCCTGTCACCAGGCACGTGGGAGAACAGGCCAACCCCCAGCCTCCCTTGAGGTACCTATAGAGAGCGATAAGGTCACCCCTGAGCCTCCTCTTCTCCAGGCTGAACAAGCCCAGCTCCCTCAGCCGCTCCTCGTAGGACTTGTTCTCCAGGCCCCTCACCAGCTTCGTCGCCCTTCTCTGCACCCGCTCAAGCACCTCGATGTCCTTCTTGTAGCGAGGGGCCCAAAACTGAACACAGTACTCGAGGTGCGGCCTCACCAGAGCTGAGTACAGGGGGACGATCACCTCCCTCGCCCTGCTGGTCACGCTGTTCCTGATACAAGCCAGGATGCCGTTGGCCTTCTTGGCCACCTGAGCACACTGCTGGCTCATATTCAGCTGACTATCCACCATCACTCCCAGGTCCTTCTCTGCCTGGCAGCTCTCCAACCATTCCTCTCCCAGTCTGTAGCTCTGCTTGGGGTTATTGCGCCCCAGGTGCAGGACCCGGCACTTGGCTTTGTTGAACTTCATGCAGTTGACCTCAGCCCATCGGTGCAGCCTATCCAGATCCTCCTGCAGAGCTTTCCTACCCTCGAGCAGATCGACACACGCACCTAACTTGGTGTCATCTGCGAACTTACTGAGGGTGCACTCAATGCCCTCGTCCAGATCATCGATGAAGATATTAAAGAGGACCGGCCCCAGCACCGAGCCCTGGGGGACGCCACTAGTGACTGGCCTCCAACTGGACTTGGCTCCATTCACCACGACTCTTTGGGCCCGGCTATCCAGCCAGTTTCTAACCCAGCGAAGCGTGCGCCAGTCCAAGCCAAGAGCAGCCAGTTTCTTGAGGAGAATGCTGTGGGAGACGGTGTCAAAAGCCTTGCTGAAGTCAAGGTAGACCACATCCACAGCCTTTCCCTCATCCACCCAGCGCGTCACTCTGTCATAGAAGGAGATCAGGTTCGTCAGGCATGACCTGCCTTTCATAAAGCCATGCTGACTGGGCCTGATCGCCTGCTTCCCCTGCAATTGCTGCATGATGACTCTCAGGAGGATCTGCTCCATGAGCTTTCCTGGCACTGAGGTCAAACTGACAGGCCTGTAATTTCCCGGGTCTGCCCTCCGGCCCTTCTTGTAGATGGGCGTCACGTTTGCTAGCCGCCAGTCGATTGGAACCTCCCCTGATAGCCAGGACTGTTGATAAATGATGGAAAGTGGCTTGGCCAGCTCCTCTGCCAGTTCCCTCAGTACCCTTGGGTGGATCCCATCCGGCCCCATCGACTTGTGCACATCTAAGTGCCGTAGCAGGTCACCAACCAGTTCTTCATGGATAATGAGGGCCACATCCTGCTCCCCATCGCCTTCCACCAGCTCAGGGTACTGAGTATCCAGAGAACATCCGGTATTGCTGCTAAAGACTGAGGCAAAGAAGGCATTGAGCACCTCCGCCTTTTCCTCATCTCTTGTAACTAAGTTTCCCCCCGCATCCAGTAAAGGATGGAGATTCTCCTTAGTCCTCCTTTTTGTGTTGATGTATTTATAGAAACGTTTTTTGTTATCTTTAACGGCAGTAGCCAGATTGAGCTCCAGATGAGCTTTGGCCTTCCTAATTTTGTCCCTGCACAGCCTCGCTACTTCTTTAAAGTCCTCCTTAGTGGCCTGCCCACTTTTCCAAAGCTTATAAACCCTCTTTTTCCTCCTAAGATCAACTTACAAATTCGATACACTCTTTTACTTTTCCCACCCACACAGCACTCAGTGTTATTTGACCCATCCTAGAACAACTACTGAGGTATGTGCGGGTATGCCACTATATCTACTAATGGCATTGTACATATTTCAAGAGAAAACATTAATATGAATTAGTAGAGCTGTCACGGTTCTAATTTCTTACACATGACATGAATTAGAAGCACTTCTCATGAGGAAAGCAGGTAAATACTGTGAAGCCTCAAGAAACCTAAGGGCACTTAAGATAGTCTCAGATCCTAACACTTTCCTTTACCTAAAGTAATCCTTGTTACCATGGTACTAGTGTGCTTTACAGTCTATCTTCACAACAAACTGTTGTGATGCCAGCAGTTGTTGCAAGGTTATTGTTCAAGGATTGGAAACATCAAAATGAAAGCTACTGGGGGCCAGACTGAGGTATCTCATGTGATATTAGTCTCTTAAATGCAAATTATAAGCCTCAAAACTCTCATTCAGCTGCCATCTTGCTGTAGGGATTTAATGTCCTAAGACATATCTATGTTAGACCTTCAGGTGTTTCATGTCTTACAGTTCTATTTTAGGAGAAGCCCTGAAGTGCCTAAGGCTTGACATAATTGAACAGTTCAATATTGAGCACATGTCTAAATTTCTCTAGGATACATGATTTGGTAGTTTCTTTGCTAGAGTAGGAACCTGTTCCAGCTGGTATCCTCAGAGCATGTCTAGCCTGAGAGAACTGTCAGATAAACAGATCCCTTCTTTTTCTAAAAATACAACTACTGAAGAGAAAAATAATGGGGATGGTCATGCCCCAGTTCTTCTATAAAGGCAAGAGTAAAGCAGTCTGATGGGATGTGAAGAATCAGGATCAGCTCTCTCACTCTTCACCACCTTTCTAGAACTATTGTACAATCAAAAGAGGGGAAAGGACAGCACTGCCACATTCCCCAGCAGAAACACCTATATTATAAAGAGAGAAAAGGGACAACAAAAGAGGGGCCAGACCTCTTTTCAATATTTTCCTACCAGCTCTCTTAGATGAGCTCTGAACACAGTACAATTATTACTGTGATTCGTGGTTTAAATCCCTGAGTCTCTGCATCTCAGAAGGAGTCGTCACCCACAACTGCACTGTGGATTACACTGTAACTGAAGA